>NC_089491.1:32878164-33187064 GCF_036850765.1 Saccopteryx bilineata
AATCACAATAAAAAATAAAAAGAAACAAAAAGCAAAAGAAAACAAGGCATTTCATCTCATGAAGAGACAGCTAAGCTAGTATGTCTGGTTGTGCATTCCCCTTCTCTCAACCTTTCTCATATCACACTACAAAAATGTCTTACTGTTGGATCATTGGCTTCAATCCTCATTTTTTCTCACACGACCTACTGATATTGTTAGGTTCTTCCAACGTACAGTTTTGAAACTGAGTTTAAACCTAAGTGAATCACAATTTCAAAAATCTAGCACATTCTTAATATTGGGGCTTTTCCCCAATCTGAAATGTTTACTTTACAAAAACAAATTAAATGGAGTTACCCTTCCCAAATGAATAATTTTAACAGCTGACAAGGTTAGGTGAAAGGTTGTAAGTACCTGAGCAGTAGTTAAAAGTGAGATTGAAAATGAGAGAAATTTATTCAAAATTACTATAAAATATAATGAAAAGCAAAGTCAAAGCATTAAGTGTGGAAATAACCTGACAGACCTAACATCTAACTACCATATTCAGCAGTATATATTAATGTCAGTCTCTTTTTACGTACTTAACTAATGGAAAGGTATTTTTCTTACCCCTCAATTAATATGCTATATCTGGTTCACATTTTTCATGGGAAATAAATTTGATAGTTTCTGCTGGATCTAACTAATTTTCATTGCTTTTTTACACAAAAAAATACTTAAGTCTAAGATAATGAAAAGAGAAATACCAGGCAGTAGAAATAAATTTTATAGATCAAAACTTTATGTTGGGCAAATAGTTTTCAGGTAAATAAATCTTCAAATAAATCTGAATTTTCCAATTTTATTTTTTTGATATGTTTAATTCTAAAAATCTGATATCTTGACAATGTCTTTAAAAATTTGAAATCATTTAAACTGGCAATTGAGTTTTAGGTTTTTAAAAAGTTGAAGATATATTCAGAAAATAATTTTTTTATGCCACTTACTTTAAGGAAGACTACAGATTTTTATTGTAAAAGTAATATTTATTAAGGAAAAAATTTTAAACAGTGAAAAGTACAAAAATTCCTAATATTCCCAATACTTAAGTCCAACCACTCTTAGTGGGGTGTTTTTTGTTTTTGGGCTTTGCTTTTTCCCAAGCATAAGTTGAGTCATAATATAGTTTAATCATATTGTACATACAATTTTGATTCCATCTCCCTTGACTTAACCTTGGATCATAAAATAAATTCAGTTGTTCAAGGAATTCAGATGAGTGAAAGGAGCCACTGGTGGTTACCTGTGCCTTAACTCTCGGCACTTTTAAGACTATTTGTAGAGAAAATATATGAAACTAAGAGTCACGTACTTGTGATTTCTTCGTTTTTAAAATTATTTTTATTTAATTATTCATTTTAGAGAAGAGAGACAGAGAGAGAGGAAGGGGGGAGGAGCAGAAAGCATCAACTCCCATATGTGCCTTGACCAGGCAAGCCCAGGGTTTTGAACCAGCGACCTCAGCGTTCCAGGTCGACGCTTGATTCACTGCGCCACCACAGGTCAGGAGTGATTTCTTTATCATCTGTCCATTGCACAGTTCCATGAACCAAATAGCAATTACCACACCAAATGTTTATACTTCAAAGTAACGTTACATCTACCTTTTGAGCTGCAAGGTGGAGGGCTGTTCTCCGGCTATGGTCGGTTTTATTAACATCTGCCCCTGCCTTCAGGAGAGTATCCGCACAGTCCAGTCTGTCAGCCAACACACAGTACATGAGTGGTGTTCTCCCAAACTGATCTTCCTTGTCTTTAAGGGCAGCGTTTCCTGTGAGTATAAGAAACAGATGATGATATTTCATAATTGTTGTTGTTTTCACTAGTATGTCTCAGAACTACATTACCTAAGTGTTTATCAAACACTGTGCTAAATGCATTGAATATATTATCTCATTTGTACTGACCCTGTGAGATAGATACTATCATCCGGTTTTAGTGAATGAGACTCAAACAAGTAAAGGAAACTTGTTTACGTTACACTGAACGTAGGTAGTGGAGATAAAATTCAAAATGATTATTGACTATAAAGGCCATATTCTGAACTACTGTGTTAGGCTAAATTAACATTTTGAGATATGAAACTACTTACTTTTCTCTCTCATTCCTTTCTTTTGTCAACGAATACTTAGTGCAGACCATACACTAGGATATGTGGTATGTTTTTGAGATATACAAAAACAAATCATGGTTGACCTTCTGTTTTAGACAATATGAATAGAGCAAGTGTGTAGTACCCTGATCCTCCTGCTCTTCACAACTAAACATTGTATGAAAAATATATGAAAGGTGGAGAGAGCCTGATTAGAGAACTACAAACTCCAGGAACAGCTTGATGGTGCATGCCAGGATGGATTTTTTTTTTTTTGAGAAAGAGATAGAAAGGGGGAGAGGGAAGGAATGGGAAGCATTAACTCATAATAGTTGCTTTTCATATGTGTAAGGATGGGGTTTTAAACCCACGACCTCAGCATTCCATGTTGACACCTTATCCACTGCACCACCACAGGTCAGGCCCATGATGGATTTTTGTTGGGTTTTTTTGCCATATATATATATGACCAGCCTGGGTGCTATAGTAGCCCACCAGAAACACTACTGGACACAGACACAGACACAAAATTCCCCAAGATGTCTACTCCCTCTAGCCAATAGACTGGGAAGAGGGTAGCCCTGCAGGAGTGAAGTCTTTTGACTGCACCTGTTCTATTCAAAGCACATACAACAAAAGAAACTGCAACTGCTCTCTTCTTTGCTGAGTACTGCAGAGACTGAGGGGAAGAGCCTTATGAACCACTGTGCCTCAAATTAAGCAAAAGATGGCAATGAGGTATCTTACCCCTGCCCAACTAGAGAGTGGGGGAGTATTGTGGAGAGGGGGAAGCTGAAAAAAGCAATTCTTTAAATAGTTGCATGAAGTTGAGGACAACTCAACTGAGAAGCTCATGTGTGAAACTAACCACAATCAAACTAGAAAAACCTTTGAGACTAGAACTCTGGGTAGAATACTGCCAGGCTCTCAACTGGCCTGGGTAGCACAGAGGTGGGGCACACTGAAAGAGCCCTGCAGAGCTCAGAAATATAACTTGAAATTTCAATCACAGTCTATAAAATTGGAACAAAATCTTCATTCGAACCTAAATAGACTGTCAGTCTACTAAAATAGGATAGGTAAGCAGGACCTAGTCTTATAACATAATACACAAAGTACCCAAGATATAACCCAAAATTACTAGATAAACCAAGAGCCAGGAAAATAGTTACTTAAATAAGAAAAGATAGCCTGACCAGGTGGTGGTGCAGTGGATAGAGCATCAGACTGGGATGTGGAGGACCCAGGTTCGAGACCCTGAGGTCGCCAGCTTAAGCACAGGCTCATCTGGTTTGAGCAAAGCTCACCAGCTTGGACCCAAGGTTGCTGGCTCGAGCAAGGGGTCACTCGGTCTGCTGAAGGCCCACGGTCAAGGCACATATGAGAAAGCAATCAATGAACAATTAAGGTGTCTCAATGAAAAACTGATGATTGATGCTTCTCATCTCTCCGTACCTGTCTGTCTGTCCCTATCTAGCTCGCTCTCTGACTCTGTCTTTATAAAAAAAAAAAAGAGATAATCAACATTGTGATGATGTATACATTAGAATTATCTGACAAGGATTTTAAAGCAACAGTGATGATAAAAATGATCTGACTAGCAACTATGAAACTCTTAAAATGAATGGGAAAACACACAAAGTATCAGCAAAGAAAGAAAATATAATGATGAACCAAACAAAAATTTTAGGATGGTAAATATTTAATAAAAAAGTAAATAACCAAATTAAAAAATTAAAACTTCATTGAATAGGCTTAACAGTAGAATAGAGATGACAGAGGAAAGAATCACTGAACTTGTTATAGACAACAGATATTTTTCAATCTGAACAACTGATAGAAAAGATAGGAATAAAAAAGAATCAACGGAGTCTCAGGGCTCTGTGGGACAGAAACAAAGTACATGCCATTCATATCATCACCGAAAAAGAGGAAAAAGAATGAAGGGCTGAAAACATATTGGAAGGACCAATGGCTGAAAATAGCCCATACTTTGTGAAACAAACAAACCTAAAGATTTAAGAAGCTGAGCAAAGCTCAGACAGAATAAACCCAAAGAAATCCATGCTGAGTCAGTCACAATCAATTCCAAAAACTAAAGATAAAGGAAAAAACATTAAAATGGCCAGAGACAAATAACACATTATTTATAGAGGAGCAGCAATTCAAATTACTGTGTATTTCTCATGAGAAACTATAGAGCCAGAGGCAATGACACAATATTATCCAAGTGAGAGGGTGGGGGGAGGGGGAAAGAGCTGTTAACCCAGAAATCTATATCCAGTGCTTGCCTAGGACTGGGGATGGGGTTTGAGGGGGTCATAGCTAAAGGGTACAGGTTTATTTTGGAAGTAATGAAATTGTTGTTGTTGTTGTTTGTATTTTTTTGAAGTGAGAAAGTGGGGAGGCAGAGAGACAGACTCCCACATGCACCAAACCGGGATCCACCCAGCATGCCTACCAGGGGGCAATGCTCTGCCCATCTGGGAAGTTGTTCCATTTCAACTGGAGTCATTCTAGCACCTGAGGTGGAGGCCACAGAGCCATCCTCAGTGCCCGGGCCAACTTTGCTCCAATGGAGCTTTGGCTTCGGAAGGGGAAGATAGAGATAGAGAAAAAGGAGGGGGGAAGGGTAGAGAAGCAGATGGGCGCTTCTCCTGTGTGCTCTAACTGGGAATCGAACCCAGGACTTCCACATGCTGGGCTGATGCTCTATTACTGAGACAACTGGCTAGGGCTAGTAATGAAATTGTTTTAAAATCACTTGTGGTGATTGATGTTTGTGTAACTCTGTGAATATACAGAAACCATTGAATTATACATTTTATTTTAAAAATTTTACTTATTGATTTTACAGAGGGGTAGTGGGGGATGAGAAATTTCAACTTATAGTTGCTTCACCTTAGATGATCACCCATTGCTTGTCATATGTGCCTTGACCAGGCAAGCCCAGGATTCTGAACCCGTGACCTCAGCATCTCAGGTCAACACTCTATCCACTGCACCACCACAGGCCAGGAGAATTGTACATTTTAAACTGGTGAAGTATGTGGTATGTATGTATGGTGAATCTCAATAAAGCTGTTACAAAAAGCTCTACTACATATAAATTAAGATAGAACACTGTAACATTCAAGAAATGCAGAGGAGGACAGGAAAAGAAAAAAAGAATAAAAATAGAGAGAATAAACAGTAAATATAATAAATTGGAAATCTTAAATCCTAACAATAATTACATTAAAGGTAAATGGTATGAAAGCAACAATAAAAAGATAAGAGATTTAAATAAGAGGACCCAACTATATGCTATTATAAGAAACTCACTTGGGCCCTGGCTGGTTGGCTCAGTGAATAGAGCCTCAGACCAGCTATGGACGTCCTGGCTTTGATTCCCAGTCAGGACACACAGGAGAAGTGACCATCTGTGTCTCTCCCCCACCCTCTCCCCCTTCTTTCTCTTTTCCCCTCCCACAGCCAGGGGCTCTGTTGGTTCAAGCCTCAGCGCAGCGCGCTAGGAATAGCTCAGCTGATCTGAGTGCATTAGCCTCAGGTGCTGAAAATAGCTCAGTTAATTCGAGCATTGGCCCCAGATGGGGGTTGCTGGGTAGATCCCGCCCGGGGCACATGTGGGAGTAAATCTCACTATCTCCCCCCCTCTCACTTAATAAAAAAGAAAAAAAGAAATAAAACTCACTTGAAATATAATGATATAAGTAGGTTAAAAGTAAAAGAATGAGCACAGATATGCCTGATAAATACTAATCAAAAGAAAGCTGATTACAATCATATCTGATAGAGTACACTTCAGAGAAAAGATAACTACCAGGGACAAATAAAAACATTATATAATGATGAATGGTTCAATTCATTAAGAATACCTAACAGTCCGTAATGTATATATTATCAAACCACAAAGCTGCAAAATACAGGGAGCAAAAACTGATAGAATGGAGAAAACTTGAAAAGCTCACAGTTATAGTTGGTAACTTCAGCACCCCTCTCTTAATAATTGCTTGAGCCACTAAAATGAAAATTACCAAAGATAAAGAACTGAAAACTACTATAAAGCAGCAGAATATAACTGCTACTTACTGACCATGTCACCCAAAGGTAGTCAGATATAGTCTTTCAAAGCACCCATGGAACAGTCACCAAAATAGACCACGTACTGGATCAAAAACCAAATTTTAATATATTTAAAGAGGGGAAGTCATACAAAGTATGTTCTCTGACAATAATGTAATTAAACTAGAAATCAGTAACAGAAAGATAATGGAAAATCATTGACTATTTGGGAATTAACACACAGATAATCCATGGGATAATGATAAACTCTCAAATGAAATTTTTTAAAAATTAAATGAATGAAAATAAAATACTATGGTAAGGTTCATGATTAGGAAAAGCAGCATTTGGCCTCGCTTCAGTCCTGTTGAGTTGCTTTAGGAGGATAGTGGCTTTGTGGCTAGCTTCTGAGTAATGAGGGTCCCATCAGGTTCTGAACTTCCTGACTGAGAGAGGCCCGTGCCTTTATCTACCTACCCTACCACCTTCCTTAGTTTCCTCAGTTCCTAAGCTTCGGCCAATACATGCCCAGCCTACACAATAGCTTATTTTGATGTTTGAGTGAAATGATTTATTGTTTGCAAGTGTCTGATAACTGCAACTTTTGCACAAATGTAGGACCTGTGATGTGCATCTAATATGCACTAGATGACAGCACTTAAATTGGCATTCCTGTCAGATACAGCTACTATAGAAAGCAGCTGGCTAGTGTGCTGTGCTGTTGTAATTATTCTGGCAACTGCAGAGATGGCCTCTAATCCATGGCCTGCTGGTGCCTGCTTAACCAGGGCTGGCACCCTGCACGCGCTCAGCCTGAACAGAGCTTGGGAAGCTGAGCTGGAACTGTGATTGCAAAGCCACTGCTCTACTGCACTCAGTTATTTTAAGGCTAGTTGGAGCAGAAGAGGCTGTATGGTTAATGGGCTCTTATGTGCAGCCACCAGAGCTCCAACTCGAGCACTTACTGGAAATAGCTGTCTCTTATGACAGCTGTGCCAGTCTACACAATGGTTATAGTATTATCTATACTCTCCAACATAAGAAAATCCAGCATTCTCTACAGATATCTTCTTATCTTGTTCTGAAATATCACCTTAGCCTGACCTGTGGTGGCGCAGTGGATAGAGTTTTGACCTGGAACACTGAGGTTGCTGGTTTAAAACCCCGGGCTTGCTCAGTCAAGGCATGTAAGAGAAACAAATACAAGTTGATGCTTCCTGTTCCTCCCTACCACCTTTCTCTCTCTCTGAAATGTGACCTTCATGTGGCATCAGAGATGCACTTCATTTGCTTTAACCCACTTTTCATACCACATGTTTTGTACTGTCACAATCTTGGGAAGCCATTTGTGGTCATTCAAGAAATATCTGATTATTGTTATAGAGGCAACAAACAAACAATGGAAAGAAAATGGGATTTATATTCAAAAGATTTGGTTTGACTCAACGCTGTAGTCTGCAACCAAATTTCTTGACTTCTAAATCTGTGCCCTAACATACAAAATGAGAATACTGTAACATATATTCTGAGGACACTCGAGATTTTATAAAATACTTTTACCTATTAACTCATTATACTTGTTGTGATATCTTAATATATCATTTACACTTATTGCTATTTTGAAACTGTCATAGTTGTTGGAATGCCAACAACTATGCCACTAGATCTTGCTATTTAATGTGTTAATAAGTAGTGATTATAGGTATATTGTATAATTTTAAAATACTTTAATAACTATATTACTATATATTATATTAAGCTCTTAAAAACAGTGCTGAGAAGGGCCAAAAGCTTTACCAGATTGCCAAAAGGGCCTGTAGCATAAAAAAGTAATTAAGAAAAATCCAATCTAGGTACCCATTATGTTCATCAATCAGGTTTAGACTTCATCAGTTTTCTTCTTTGCCTCACCCGTTCTCTATGCATTTGTACATATGAATGTGCACATGTCTGCACGGATAGCCCCACAGTTTGGTATTTAAAAACATATGTTCTGGAATTAGACTTCTAGACTTCAATCTTACTTCTGCTATTTATTAGAGAAATTGCTTAATCTCTCTGTGTCTCAGTTTCCTCACATATGAAATGAGGATTATAATAGTACCCCAAACTATTATTATTAAATATTTTAATGCTATTAAATATTTATTAATGCTTCACTATTAAACGAGTTAATGAGTTGCAATACACTTAATACACTGCCTGGCACATATAACATACATCTGTAAATATTGGCTAATTTTAGTACTATTATTAGTATGGATACATAAACATGTAAGTATATATATTGATATACACATATATATTAAGGAACCATTTATAAAACATTTAGTGACCCCTAACATTGAAGGTTGGGATTGAGGTAAAGGAAGAAGTATCCTGAAATAATCCCACTACTCTACTACTAATGAGGTTCCTTGCCATTCCTAACTACTGTGTTTGAAGATGTCATAAACAAAGAGAGAAAATGATTCAGAGAGACATGTACTTGCTGAGATCATGGACATGGGGAGAAAATTGTGGTAGAATCAGAATGGTGCTGCCTGGTCACTTAACTACTGCCAACCTCGCCAAACACTATCAGCAACAATGACAGCATCAATCTTTACACACTGTGCACGTTTACAAATGATTTCGTTTGGTTTCCACAAAGAAAACAGTATTATTCTTTGTTGCATCACCACACATAGTTACAATGTTTTTTTCCTGTGATGAGAACTTTTAAAGATCTACCCTCTTAGAAAACCTTCAAATATATAATATAATAATATTAACTATAGTCATCCTAGATGTTTTACAGTCATTATCTCATTTAATTCTCACATAAGCAGAGTATTACAATCTAGAGTTTACAGATGAGGAAACTTAAGCTCAAAAAGATTAAATGGCTTAGCCAAAGTAATACAGCTTATAAATGACAAAGCCAGAACTCAAAACTCAGGTTTATCTGACTCAAAAATCTTTAACCTTTCTACTATATCACATGGTACAGTATTAAAACAAATCTACTAAATTCTATTATCAGCTATATCTCTGATATTCATTCAAATTATTTGAATTTGATGTTGAGGAAAGCTTTATAACTATAAATGATAACCATAGCATATAAGGATTTTACTATGTATGTTTATGCTTTTAGGGCCACAGAGCTCTAATTCATCTGAATCTAGGATGTTATGAATTATGTTAAAACATTAATCCATTGTATTAGGTTAAACACTAAAAATTCCTACTAAAATGATGTCTCACTCCGGGAAGGCCTCTTCAATCCTCCTCCCAGATACTGGGCAGCACAGAAAGTGTTCGATTTAATTAGCTGTGTATGTAGGAAGAGATGCTCATCTGTTTCCATGGAGGCAAACACACCACTGACATACTTCTCCATGGAAACAGAGAAGGGAAAATAGAAACGCTAAAGTGAATGAATTCGCTGAACAGTTGGTGAGCAAAGATTCAAGAAAAACACAATTCATCTGTAGTACTTACTATGTTACTAGTTTAGAAAAAAAACAACATGTGCCATGGAAAAGAATATATAAGATACACTGAGATTTGAAATGAAAGTTATTATTTTAATAGGAATATACAAATGGGAAGTAACGCAGAGAAAATGTATTGCTGTTCTTGTACAGAAGACATAATGGCAGAATTCTTAAAGATGAGTGCTACAGCTCAAAGTCAATAATGACACAAGATGATAATTGTAGTGAACCAATTTGTAATTAAATTTATTGTCTATATAGTGATTTCACATCATCATTTTTGGGGGATTTTTAAGGATTTTTTTTTCTTTGAGGGTATAAAATTATAGGAATATTTCAAGTTTTATTATGTAACATTAATTTGCATGACTGAGCCTGTATAAGTTTTTTTTTGTTTGTTTTTTTGTGTGTGGCAGAAACAGATTCAGAGAGAGGGACAGACAGACAGGAACAGAGAGAGATGAGAAACATCAATTCTTTGTTTCAGTTCCTTAGTTGTTCATTGATTTCTCATATGTGCCTTGACCAGGGGGCTACAGCAGACCGAGTGACCCCTTGCTCGAGCCAGCGACCTTGGGCTCAAGCAGGTGACCTCAGGGTCTCGAACCTGGGTCCTCCGCATCCCAGTCCAATGCTCTATCCACTGTGCCACCGCCTAGTCAGGCTGTATATTTTTAATTTATAATATATTGCATGTTCTTTTTTCTTTCAAATTTATACTTTTCATTAAGATAATAAAAAATTCATTTTATAAGATATTTCCTCTATGTATTCTGACTTAAATTTTTTTCCATTGGAATTTCATCCTAACCTGCCTCTCCATTCAATTCAGTTCAATTCATCTCAACTCAATGCCCATTTAATTCCAGGCCTCAAGATGATTATAGACTTCTTAGAAGATATATAAGAGAATAATTAGAATATTTATTCATTTCTTTAACAAATATTTCTTATTGTGCTTACCATGTGCCAAGCACTGTGTCAATTTTGTGGATATAGTGATGAACTAAACAGACACTGTCTATCCTCATGGAGGCTACCAGCTTATAGAGAAGAGACAAAGTTATATATACAAATGCACAGTTACAATATGAGCCTAGTTCTATGAGAGAAAACCACAGAGTTCCAAGAGAGAACACAATGAACAACTCACTGAGATTGGATAGCTAGAGCAGGTCTCTTTGAAGGAGCAACTTGAATGCCGAGATCTGAAAGATGACTAAGAGTTAGTCGGAGAATGGGAGAATAGTATTTCATGCCAAAGTCCTGAGATGGAAAGGGCTTGGCAGGGTTGAGAAACTGAAAAAAAGCCAGTTCCTCTAGTAAGAGTGGGAAGGGTGAGGGTGGAGAGGAGAAAAGGCATAGGTACACTTTGAATTTTATTCCAAATACAATGAGAAGCAATTAAAGAGTTCTGAGCAGGAAAATGACAGAACTATACACACATTTTCAGTATGAAATGTTTAGCGAAAAGAGTTCAAAAAAGCAGAATGAAACTATAGGGTTTAAGATCTGTATCTAGGAGGTAAAACTACAATGAAATTATTACCATAAATGTCAAGATAGCAAATTACTCCAAGGGGGAAGGAAGAATGTATTAGGGGCTTTTAGGGGACCAATGTTCTGTCTCTTGAGTGGTTACATGAATGTTTGCTTTATATTTATTTGTTAAACTGTACATGTAAGTCTTAAGTACTGCTCTATATGTATATTTCAAAATAAGAAAGTAGAGTTTGTTTTCCTTTAATAACAGACCAGTAAAGCAGTGGGAACAATGGGTACGGACAGTTCAAGAAGCTTGATTTGGTGAGGGAGTGATAATTGCCCCTGTATCCATTCTCTGATTTTAATTTTCATGAATTGAGCACCCTGAGTTTTAGCTGGGCATGACAGGATCCAGGGAGAGGGTTCTTCTTCTCCTCCTTCTCTTTCCTCTCCTTCTTCCTCTTCTTCTTCCTTCTCCTCCCCCCCCCTTCTTCTTTTTAAGCCTCTTTCGTCGTAGGTGTGGCATTGTGTCTAAGGCCAGTCTACGTCCTTCATGGCAAATTGCTTTCCTGTTAGCTGGGCTATGATTTAGTGTATCTGCCTTTGACTGAAAGATGGAAGCCACATGTTGGGAATGGCAGAACCAAGTCCTAACAGCATCCCTGAATGACTCTGTGAAGCGGAAACGTCTACCCACTCTCCACTGTCCAATTACCTTTGTACTATTACGAGCATGAAATACACTTACTTCTATCTTAAGTCGCTGTTACAGCAATTTAGTCTGTGCACTGATAGAGTTAAGAGGGAAAGTTGAGAAATAGGCAATACCTAGAGGGGGATGAAGAAACAGGGAAGGAATTTCTAAATAATGGAAACAATAAAATGTGTTTAAGTGTTAATAGGAAGGACAATACAAGAAAAAGTTGAAGATGTAGTAGCCAGATTTTTTTTTTTTGTATTTTTCCGAAGTGAGAAATGGTGGGGAGGCAGAAAGACTCCCGCATGCACCTGACAGGGATCCACCTGGCATGTCACCAGGGGCGATGCTCTGCCCATCTGGGGCATTGCTCTGCATTCTAGCTCCTGAGGCAGAGGCCATGGAGCCATCCTCAGTACTCAGGCCAACTTTGCTCCAATGGAGCCTTGGCTGTGGGATGGGAAGAGAGAGACAGAGAGAAAGGAGAGGGGGAAGGGTGGGGAAGCAGATGGTTGCTTCTGTGTGCCCTGGCTGGGAATTGAACCCGGGACTTCCACATGCCGGGCTGATGTTCTATCGCTGAGCCAACTGGCCAGGGATCAGATATTAAAAAAAAAAAATGGAATGAGGCCCCTGAGAAGACAGGAAGGGATAGAACACAGGCCATGTGTGGAAGAACTGACCTTTGTTAGAAAGGAGTATTTGCTCCGTTTTAGTAGAAAGAGAGAAAATGGATACAGATGTAGGTTGATTTGTAAATATCTTGCTGAAAGAGGATGGAGTTCCTACTTAAGGTTTTATTTTCTGAAAGAAGCATAAAGCTTTAGTGAGCATGAAGGGAGGGAGAGAATTGGCAGAGGTTTGGTAGAGTGAGAAGGTATGAAACCCTCATTATGGAGAAAGGTGGCATTATGAGCAGAAAGTATTGAGCAACTATTGAATTTAGGACACTACCACTCTTCCAGACAGGTTAAATTGCTCAGGGATTGGCAGAGGTAGATGGACTAGGTCCAGCCAGAGCTGGAATTGCAACAACCAGGTGCAACTGAAGGTGAGGAGAAAAGATAATTTTCCAAGAGAAGGACTTTAATAACCGACTATGGAATCAGGGTTGAATACAGGGGAAGGTGACTAATAGTTGAAACTGGAAAAGATAATAGATTGTGAATGTCTTAGTGACACAGGAAAACTATCGCTCTCATTAATAAGTGAGCAGGAAGTAAAAGAGTTTCAGTCAGTTGGTGGAATGCATGAATGAATGATTCAGACATAGTGAGGATGTCAAGTTTTAGGGAGTAAAGGAGGAATTCCAGTGACTCCAGAAAGCTGAGGTATCAGGTGATAACATCCCGAATAGAGAAGAGAAATCATCACAGTATGTGGTAAAATAATTTTGTTTTTAAAGATAAGTAAGAGCTTATTTAGTAAAGAAGGTAAGGGGGAAGAAGGTAGGAAAGGGGAGAGGGAACAGATGTGTAGAGAAAAGACAGACAAATTTCATGGCATACTGGGGAACAGAAAGCCCAGCCAGAAGTTAGGGTGCCTGGGTAGAGTGCCTGGAGAAGCTGGAAAGGTAGGATGAAAATAAATTCTCAAAGAACAGGTATGAACATTCAAGCAGAGTGGATTTTATTATCAAAGCCCAAGTTGTCAATCATGATATCACCAGACACTGGTGTGTAAAATGATCGCAAATAGTATACTTTTTTTTTTTTCTTCTGAAGTTGGAAACAGGGAGGCAGTCAGACAGATTCCTGCATGCGCCTGACCGGGATCCACCCGGCACGCCCACCAGGGGGCGATGCTCTGCCCATCCGGGGCGTTGCTCTGTTGCAACCAGAGCCATTCTAGCACCTGAGGCAGAGGCCACAGAGCCATCCTCAGCACCCGGGTCAACTTTGCTCCAATGGAGCCTTGGCTGCGGGAGGGGAAGAGAGAGACAGAGAGGAAGGAGAGGGGGAGGGGTGGAGAAGCAGATGGGTGCTTCTCCTGTGTGCCCTGGCCGGGAATCGAACCTGGGACTCCTGCACGCCAGGCCGACGCTCTACCACTGAGCAACCGGCCAGAGCCACAAATAGTACACATTTTTTTTTTTTGTATTTTTTCTGAAGCTGGAAACGGGGAGAGACCATCAGACAGACTCCCGCATGCGCCCAACCGGGATCCACCCGGCACACCCACCAGGGGTGACGCTCTGCCCACCAGGGGGCGATGCTCCGCCCCTCCAGGGCGTCGCTCTGCCGCAACCAGAGCCACTCTAGCGCCTGGGGCAGAGGCCAAGGAGCCATCCCCAGCGCCCGGGCCATCTTTGCTCCAATGGAGCTTTGGCTGCGGGAAGGGAAGAGAGAGACAGAGAGGAAGGAGGGGAGGGGTGGAGAAGCAAATGAGCGCTTCTCCTATGTGCCCTGGCCGGGAATCGAACCCAGGTTCCCCGCACGCCAGGCCTACGCTCTACCGCTGAGCCAACTGGCCAGGGCCAATAATGTTTTTCCATTAAAATGTGTAAGTACAGTGCAAACTAGAACTAAGATTAACAAACTTTCTTAGGACAAAGAGTTATTTTAAAGCTTGTGTGTTTCCAAGGACCGCTTACCTATGACGAGCCTGTGAAGAGCACCCTTGTCTCCATTAATAGCAGCAGCGTGAACTTGGGATGCTAACGAGGACCCGGTAAACAACAAGTTCTCTGACCTGTTCATAGTCGTCTTGACAACTGAAGCAACCTGAAACAATGATTTAGGCCATGAGCATATGCAGAACACATTTCCAAAAGCTGTCTCATCTATTGTAAGTGGTTATATTATAAACATGGTTTACTAGAATATGTGACTAGAATTCCAAAAATCTGCACTCCTAGTCCTAGAATTGCCATAACGTGGCAAATTAAGTGAACTTATGTACAAGTTGCTCATCCTTAAAACGAAGGGTTAATGCTCCCAAGAACCTTCTCAAAACCTGAGGGGAAAAATATGGGGGGGATACTCAGTATCTAACATTAGGCAAAGGGCCCAAACACGACCTTGATTTCTAAGTTAATACATGTAATTTGATTCTACATAATATTAAATGTTTGAATTGATACTGGGAATAAAGGTAATGACCAAACCACAAAATAGAAATGATGTGAACTTACTTATTAGGTTAGAATGAACTCTTTAAGCACTAAATTAAAAAGTATCTAGTTATTCCTCTCATGCAAGTAAAAGGTGGAATTTTTAGTTGTTGTCTCTTTGTGTCCACCAGGAAAATACTCCTAGCTTGAAATCCTGACCTTAGGATCTTACTTGGCACACTATATCATATGGATTAACCATATTTCATTAAGGAAAAATTTGTTCTGACTGGCTATTTAATACGGTTTCTAGAACTGTCTAGAAATGCATTATATGCACAGGAAAATAGTGAGTACTCTATTGTGTTTAAGTGGAAGCTCAATTATGATATATCAGAAATGCAGCAAGTATTCAAGCACCTGATGGGAAGAGGGTTGCGTCAATGAACTTAAACTTCCTTCCTTAACATAAGATGTTCTAACAAAGTTGAATGCCTATAAGGACAGGGAGTGTAAAAAATGCAGGGAGTTTTGTGGATCATGGCAAACTGCAGTATGTAGTTTTTTAAAGAGAGCAGCTGTGAAACAGCTACTGTTAATAGCTGCCATAAGGGTGGGCAAGGTCCTCTTCTAATTTTACCAACCTGTGTCACTCCAATCTCTGTGATTCCTGAAAATCTGGGTGTTTGGGAAGATAAATGTATCACTACTGATGAGCGAGTACTTGTGTTGTCACTGACAAGTATGTTTGGCTCAAATTCTGCCTTCAAGTGGAAGTGTTTTCTTAATTTTGGTAAAGGTCAGCTCTTCATGTCTTTATCTTACAAGGGCATTGTGAGATACTTCTTCATGTCTGAGCATGTCTTTCATGGCAGAAAAACCACTGTCAAACGCAGGGTTATATTAAAGTGACTTGAAAGAAGCTACAAAATAGGGGTGGAGGTAGAAACACAGTGGAGGAATAATTGCACTGGAGCTCCCGGCCCTGCTCCATTAATAATAAACAGTGTGCCCTTTCACTAACCTCAGCTCTCTGACTTTCTGTAAAATGTGACAATTGAAAAAGTAGACCATGTAGATTCATTCAACAAATTAAGTACCAATGATGTGCTGAGTATTGTACTGGACTCTAATACGTTCATTTTAGATTTCATATGATTAGTTTTAGGCCCATCAGAATCTCTTTCTCTCTCTCACACTCCAAAATTTTTCATACTCTTTGAAAATACACTAAAAATTAATCTCATTTATATATAATATAATATATATAAATAAATATATATAATATAATATATATTTCATCAACAGATCTACACCTGGTGTACTGCAAATGTTTGCTGAGTGAAAAGTCAGAGTCTGGGTTCCAAGTGCAAAGGGTGAGCAGGATCAAAGTTTAATTTCTTGGAGTAATGAATTCATACTCATGAGCATCTGCTCTTTTTAAATTCCCCATTTCTAGCTCCTCTGTCAGAGAAGTGAGTGCCACAGAGGAAAGAATACTGGACTAGGAGAGAGAAACCCTCACAAAAATTTGCCACTGTTTAATTTTGTCACTCTGGGAAAGTTATTCTCTAGGGTCTTTTTCTTTCTGGCTCAAATGTATTTCTTTTTTTTAGCGCTATTGGTTTTTGTAATAATATTTATAGATGAAAATTAAAACCACTTTGTTACCTATAAAGTGCAATGGTAATATCACTACTAATTATAAAAGAAGAAGCCAGTGTAATAAATGGTCTAATAATTATAACTGTACTAAACTAGTGGTGCTGTGGTCACAAGCAAGGAAGAGTAATTCTGATTAGGAGTAAAGGGTTGGTTGTTTGGGAAGTTATCAGCGATTAAGGCATTTGGGATGAAATTCCAGGTAGAGAAGGGGTTACGGCCATTCCGGACAGTAGGAAAGATTAAGCAAAAGCAAGGCACAGGGAGAACCACAAACAAAAGCGAGTGCCTCCCGGGTACTCAGTAGCGGATGTTTGGATTCCATTTGGGGCACGTGACCGGACTGGGTGTTTGTAGATGAGGCTGGAGAGATAACTGGGACCCGGTTAAGGTCCTCGACTGCGTGGTTAAGGAATCTGACAACTGTCTCGTAAGGAGTGACTCATGCATTAGCAGCAATCACTCTTACACTTGAGCTTTCCATTTTACAACGTGCTTTCCTATCCTATCCCACATCTACTTATACGAGCCCACAGAGACAGGGATAAGTCATTTACTTGTTCAGCTGAAGCCCTGAGAAGTGGCTCCGACTTTATAACGCAGGAGTAAGCGCAGAAAGAAGAGGCAGCAGGCGGGAGGCCAATGATGGAAGCTCAGGCCACAGCCCAGGCCAGGAGGGCCGCGAATCTGAGGCAGGGGCCAGGGCAATGCAGACCGATTGGAGCTTCCCCAGCCAGGAACCCTCCTACTCACCCTCGCCTCTCCAGGACTCAAGTCCCGGGGGCGGCTCCAGGAGGCACGACCCTCACTGGGCCGCCCCTCCCTCCAGGGCAGTGCATTACATCCAGCTGGGACAAACCCCACCTCGCTGAAACTAACGGAGCCCCTCTGAAGGCCGCCGGAGACTCTAGACCGCACAGCCTCCTGGGTACTGTAGTTTCCATCCCCCACCGAAACACTCGGATACACCCGCTGTCCGTCCTTTTTATCCCGCAGGGCCTCGCGCATACCGAACCCAGTGGACCCGGGCCGGGAGCCTGATGGGAAAGGAGTTCTGGATGCCCGATGACGTGCTCACTGGGAGCGGTGCAGGACTACATTTCCCGGTGCGCTCCGAGGTGGGCAGGACCCGGAAGTGAGGGTTGAGAGGCCTCTCTGGAAGTTGTCCCGGGTGTTCGCCGCTGGAGCTCCGGGTCGAGAGGACGGGGTATCGCTGCCGGGAGAATCCTCCGCTGCCTGCGGCTCCCGGAGCCCAGCCCTTTTCCTAACCCAACCCAACCCTACCCTGTCCCAGCCGCCAAAGCCTGTCCCTGCCGCGGAACCCAGCGTTACCATGAATCCTGCCGTCTTCCTATCCTTACCCGACCTGAGATGCTCCCTGCTGCTCCTGGTGAGTGAGTGAAGGAATGACAGACCCTTCGACTGACGCGGGGACGGCCTCCCGCCGTCACCGGGGAGGGGGAGCGTGGACACAGCTGCCACTAGCCCTGCTTTCTTATCTTTCTCTCCGGTGGCGAAGAGTGCACCCTCCCCCCCGCTGTCTTTACTGTCGGCATCCGTCTGTCCACTTTTCAGGCCTGGGATCCCCGAGGCCTCAGAAACCGCGGTCGGAGCTTGGGACCTGTAGACAGGAGAAATAGCCCTGGAGAAGGGATACATGGGAGGGTCCCAGCGAGGCGCCTTTCTAGTCCTCAGAGTATGGAGGTGGTTTCGGTCTCCAGGGCTCCTGGACCTGGTTGTAACCTGAATCGGAAAGGACGGGGGATAGACCTGCTGCTTCCTCTCATCACCTTTTGGAAGGGGTGTGTGGGCGACAGGTGCTGGGGTCGAGTGAATCTCACTCTGGACTTCTGAAACGGTTGCCTGGGTTGGCAGAGCCTTGTGTTGTGGCTTGATATGATTGGTTGTGAACCCGGAACTGGAGACTGGTTTGGTGTCCACTGGGGGAATAAATAAAGGTGGAGGCTATTCCCTGAAAGCCTTGGCTCAAGGCCTCCTTCGATTTTTGTTACAGCCCCATCCCCCAAATTTAAGCAGAGTTCTTCTTCAGTGCCCCTGGTTTGAGAATGATCACATTTTCTGCACACATATGCCCTTGTTCCTTAACTCCTTGGATTGCTCAGCTCCCTCGCATCGTATAAAGGAATCTTTTGGTTCTTTTTCGTCCAGAGTTCATCTTGAGTGTGCAACCTAAGTAATTCAAGCTGGAGGTCAAATGGAGACAGAAGTAAGGGACTAACTCCGTATAGAAAAAAGTGACATGCCGTTAACTGAGCTCTTACTGTAATACAATATTTAAAAAAAAAACATTGTAGATTTTTAAAAAAGCCAAATTTAATATGGACATTAAGTCAAAATCACTTTCCTTACAATTTAAGAAATATGATTCAGTGACTCAGAGGAAATTATATATCTGGTTACCAGCAGAACTGGGATTTGAATCACGTCTCTTGACTTACAGTGCTTATTTCACCACAGTACATTCAATTTTTAATATTTGTGTTTAAATAGTTTTTGTCTGTCTATCCCTCTCCTCTCTCTCTTCACTTCCCTCTGTGATATGCAAGTCATATTCAAAACCCATATACAGTACTTGAACCTTTACAGAGGAAAAACACTATAAAAAACTAAAGGGGATGTCAAAGTATTTTTGAGAACTAAAAATGGTTTATAAACATGGTAATATTAAATGAAAAACTGTCTTATTGCCACATATACAACAATCAGTGACTTCTGGATATAGGAAAATATCCTGAATAGAGCTGATTTTTGATAATTTCATTATACACTATGGTTCTCTTTTCCTTCTGAAAGTACTGGAATAATAATTGTCATTAGAGACTAATCTTTCTTTAAGGACACTAGATAATATTCTTTTCCTTATCCATAAAATGGCCTGAAATATGAGTTGTCTGCCAGAAATTACTTTTAGGTTACCAAAAATATATATACACAGAGGGGGAAAAAATCTTAAAACAGTGGCAAGAAAAGTTGATACTGAATAGGAAAACTACATCGGATGCAGTTTTTGGAATGGTATGTTTGATTGCAGAGCTAAGTTTAAGAAGGAAAAAAATTATTTTGAAATAACTCATATTTTTTATAGTCAACCTGCAAATCTAGTTAAAGGTAAAAAAAGGATTTTTTTTCTGGTAATTCTAAAATTTAGTTAACATTTTGTATATTTTAAAAATTATTGACTGATTGATTTTAGAGAGATAGAAGAAGGAAGAGAAGGTGGAGGGGAAGCACCCATTTGTTGCTCCAGGTAGTTGTGCATTCATTGTTTGGTTCCCATTTATGCCCTGACGGGGATGGAACCTGCAACCCTGCGTTCAGGACTGACTGCTGTAACCAGCAAGGGCCAGCATTTTATATATTTAAGTAAATGTAGAGGAATAGAAACTTAGAAAATACTTTAGAGAATATCTGTAAAGATTAATGTTGGAAAATAAAGCCCAAGAAAGGGTTTAATAAACCAGAATTACAAGGCAAGCTAGATTCCGTTTGAACACAGTATTTACCAAAGTAGTTTTAATAATATATATATATCAGTTAGCAAATACCTAAAAAACATTTGTCTAATAAAATTTGAGTTACTTGCCCTGGCTGAATAGCTTGGTCAGTTTGAGCATTGTCCTAAAGTGCAGAGGTTGCCAGTTCGATCCCTGGTCAGGGCACATACAGGAATGGCTAGATATTCCTGTTAGTCTATCTCTGGCTCTCTCTGGCTCTCCGCCCTTCCTTCGTTGCTAAAATCAATAAATAAAAATTAAAATAGTAATTTGAGTTACTTATCTAATTGGTAATTCTGTCCTAGTGGTGAAACTTGCTTACTCAGTATCTTACCTGTCTGAAAATACATCCTTTATCTTCCCTAGTGTATTTTCTTCCTCCTCCCTCGCTTCTCCTCGCAGGCTTGTTTTATTCTTTCCCATGTGCAGACATTTAATATTCAAGTTTCCACCTACTGAGTTCATCATTTTTTCCTTAATTGTTCTAAAAAATTTTTTCAGGCAACTATACCTCATCCTTAAAGAACTAGATCTATCCCAACTTAGTGGTGTTCATAAGATAATAGTTAAAATATAATCCTAAACTTTAATAGGCAAGTAGTTTTCCCTGATCTCAAAGGCATTTTGGAATATCACTGTATGCCTAAAAAGCTCATTGGAATCATTCTCCACCCCCGCCCCGGGCAGAAATGCAAAATTATAAAAAAAATGTAGAAAAGATAGACACACAATGATATTAACTGCAGACCTCCAAATATATCTTCAGGTAACTTTTCTAGAGTTACATTTCTTAGATTCTATGGTATGTGTTATTTAGGATTTCCGATACTAATCTGATACATTGTATCAAATTGCCCTACTGAAAAGTTGTAAGAATTTGTCTTCCTTCTAGTTAGTGAGTGTTTTTGTTATATGTGCCAATTTAGTAGACCAAAAATGGTATATGATTTAAATTTATATTCTTTGATTACAACCTAAATTGAATATTTTTTCATATTTATTAGCCATTTCTATTTCTCTCTGTGTATGTAATGTGTTTACATTATTTGTTCCTTTTTCAAAAAAAGTTTGCCTTTATTTTCTCCAGTAATTCAGATGTACTCTCAAGATACAATTTAAAAACAATGGACAGTGTTATTACTTTGTTCACTTAATGTCTGTTCAAAAGTAGCATAGTGTAAAGAATACTGGACTAGTTGTCAGGGCATCTATGCACAAGTTCCAAATCTTCCATATACTTAATTTAACACTGAAAACTAGTTTAAATCACCTAATTTTTTTGTAAGCACATTGGATTTGATGATTCAGTGATTCTTTGTGTAGTCTATCTTGTTTTTCAGAAACGATTGTCCTCTAATTCCCCTAATTAATATGCTTGTTTGATTGGGTATTTCCTCAAAAAAAAATCTGCTAGCTTTTCAACAAGTTAGAGGTCTGTGCCCCTCACCCTGTTATCCAGTGTGAAAAAGAACATGCTTTGGTCACAGCTTTCCTGATACTGACAGTTGCTGTGCTCTGCATCATCTAACCAAGTAAGCGATTAAAAAACGGTTGGAGCCTGACCAGGCGGTAAAGCAGTGGATAGCGCATTGGACTGGGATGCAGAGGACCCAGGTTCGAGGCCCCGAGGTCACCAGCTTGAGCGAGGGCTCATCTAGTTTGAGCAAAAGCTCACCAGCTTGAGCCCAAGGTCGCTGGCTTGGGCAAGGGGTTACTCCTTCTGCTGAAGGCCCGCGGTTAAGGTACATATGAGAAGGTAATCAATGAAACGAAAAACTAATGATTGATGCTTCTCATCTCTCCATTCTTGTCTGTCTGTCCCTGTCTATTCCTCTCTTTGACTTTCTCGCTCTGTCTCTGTAAAAAAAAAAAAAAAAAAGGTGGACTTTTCACAGTGTTTATTGCTGTTTAGCCTACCTTTCATGCCATGGAGAGACACTATCTGTGACCCAGGCTGCAGGAATTGGTATTATTGGTATTATTCTTTCCTTTCCTCCTGTCACTTGAATGCTTGTTTGCCATCTGCTATGAAAAGGGAAAAGATATTTGAGATTCGTATCATGCTTCCAAGAAATTTATAATTTTGTGGGGGGGAGAAGCTGTGTATGTAAATAATTAGAATTACAGAAGGAAAGTGATCAAGCCCTGAGGTATTTGTAGAAGTGAGTTATAGATATTGCTATATAGAAGTGTGGTCGTGAGCCTAGGCATTTGCATCACCCGGGAGTTGCTTCTAGTGTCCTCACCCCAAAGCCTGCTGAGTCAGTATCTGCACCTTAACAATGAATGTACTCAGCTGATCCTTATACACCCATTAAAGAGAAGGACAGCTGTAGATGTTTGAAAGAGGTATTGCTTGCTTCTCAATGGGAGAATCAAAGAAGTCTTGATAAAAGATGAGAATAGAGCCTTGAAGATTAAATTGATAGGTTAATTTTCAGTCTTGAATGGAATGAATTAAAAAGGTTCAATAACTTAATAAAGGTTTTTTTGTTTGTATGTTTGGTCTTTTTGGTTTTGCATGTTTAAGAAGTCTTGTCTGTGCCTGACCAGGTGGTGGCACAGTGGATAGAGTGTCGGACTGGGATGCAGAGGACCCAGATTCGAGACTCCGAGATCGCCAGCTTGAGCGTGGGTTCATCTGGTTTGAGCAAGGCCCACCAGCTTGAGCCCAAGGTCGCTGGCTCGAGCTAGGGGTCACTTGGTCTGCTATAGTGCCCCCCCCCATCAAGACACATATGAGAAATCAATCAATGAACAACTAAGGAACCACAACAAAGAATTGATGTTTCTTATCTCTCTCCCTTACTGTCTGTCTGTCCCTATCTGTCCCTCTCTCCGACTCTCTCTGTCTCTGCCAAAAAAAAAAAAAAAAAAGTAAGTCTTGTCGTAGGCTTGCTGACATGGCCAGATGTCAGAACTGGTGCTCAGGAAACTAGCAAACCATTTGGCAAGTTTTCATGAGAACAGCTCATTATTACCTTAGCCAAAATAAAGATCATGGCCTTTAGTGGATTTTCACCAGCGGTCCCATTACTCCATTCAAGAGGGGAGGGAATAATAACCACTTTGTCGAAGTCTCTTGGGTAATGCCATAGATCTCAGATTTTGGTTTTGTTCTTGAGAAGATTACAGTTGAATTCTGTTTTGATGCCCTTGGTGATATCGTGGTCAAGATCTCTGGTTTTTCCAGCCCTGTGATTTTATTACATAGAACTTTGAGCATTATATTTTCATGTATCTAATTTTTAGTCGCCAGAATTTGTGGACATGAACATTATTAATATCATTGCTAACATAATAGATTAAAGAAATGAAAAGAAGGAAAAACTATCTTAGAAAAACATTCTAGTAGTATTTGAACTAAGATAAATTATTGGATGAGTAGCAGAGTGACAGTTCTTTTCCATAAAATTATCAGAGTCTTACTAGACTCTGGGACTTTTGGTAATTGGATTTAAGAGATTTCAGAAAAATATCATTAGTAATCAGAAGAATTTTTTATCCTGATACAAAGGAATCGAGTCCCTTTTCATTTGTGGGACTTTCCCATCAGTGTCTTGCTCAGTTCAGTAGCCAGGAAGGGGTATAAAAACCATGCAGTTATAATGACTGAAGTTATAGTTGTCTAGAGTTTTACTGTCATTTAAATTTACTTAAAATATAAAATTCTATCCCTCAGTTACAGTAACCACATTTTAAGTGCTCAGTGATCACATGTGGCTAGTGTATCGAACAGCACAGATTATGGAACATTTCTGTTATTGCAGAAAGTGCCATTGGATGGTGCTGGTCTAGAGCAGGGGTCCCCAAACTACGGGGGACCCCTGAGGCCATTTATCCGGCCCCCGCTGCACTTCCTGAAGGGGCACCTCTTTCATTGGTGGTCAATGAAAGGAGCACATTGACCATCTCATTAGCCAAAAGCAGGCCCATAGTTCCCATTGAAATACTGGTCAGTTTCTTGATTTAAATTTACTTGTTTTTTATTTTAAATATTGTAGTTGTTCCCGTTTTGTTTTTTTACTTTAAAATATGTGCAGTGTGCATAGGAATTTGTTCATAGTTTTTTTTATAGTCCGGCCCTCCAACGGTCTGAGAGACAGTGAACTGGCCCCCTGTGTAAAAAGTTTGGGGACCCCTGGTCTAGAGCTTCTCTCTTACTCTGTCTTGGAAAGGAAGACAAAGTTGAGGTAAAGGATGAGGGAAATACCTCAAGTAGTGTTTCAGAGCTTGAAACTGTCTTGTCTGGCTAAGGGTAATAACCTGAAAAATGCCAGTAATCTCAGTGAGCACAGATTAGGCTTGTGTATGCCTGATTGCAAATTTAGGGAAACACCAGAGAATACTAGCTAAAATCGGAAAATAAAAGTTTGAATGTTAGTATTAATTCTCCTAAAAGGGTAAGTCACTTTTCTTCTTGAGACCTTAGTTTTTCAACTAAAAATTGAGTGGGATTGAATAGACTGTTTTGGAAGTCTAATGCACATTTGAGTGGAATGTGACTGAGACTTTGTGATTTGAGATACTCCACTTTGTGTGATAAAGATCCCTTTTGAGAGTGACATCTTTAGAAATAATACTTTAGAGCAGCGATTTTCAACTGGTGTGCTGCAAGAATTTTTAAAACATGTAATACATACCTGATTATTTAGTCAAGGTCACTGACCTTTTTTCTCTAAGATTGTCAAATAAAAATATGACAGCAGTCAACACAACAACAGCCATCTGGCGTGAATGAATCAAAATTATACCTATTTTTTTTTGTCAGATGAGCAAAAAATATAATACACTTTTAGGTGTGCTGTAGAATTTTAATAATTAGTTTATGTATACCATGAGGTGAAAAAGGTTGAAAACCACTGCTTTCAAGGAAATTTCTTAAATAAGAATATACCTATATATTAGTTGAAAAATTACCTGTAAAAAGATGGCCTGTCAATATGTTTTCTTTGCTTCAGGTATCACAAGGATACCCTTGCCAGGAGCTAATCTTCTATACTGCTCACAAAAATTGGGGGATATTGCAAAATGAATAGGAAGTGATAAAATATCCCCTGATGTTTGTGAGCAGTGTATTTTGATAAGCCCTTAAATCAATGCATATCTCTTACTGCCTACTTTAAAATGGCTTGAAGTTGTATGAGCTCATGAAGGCAGACTAATATTTAATATTTAAAGCAGTTTGCTAGGAAATTTGAGGCAACTCTAAAATGTGAAGAAAGTATGATGGAGTATATAGCTCATCAATAAGTCAAGCCGAGTTAAAATTTCTTGGTTCTTTGGACAAGATACTCTTAGTTACATGCCTGCTATTTTGCTGTTCTGTATATTTGAAGTTTTGGAAAATGTAGGGGAAAATTCAGCTTTTAAAAAATTACTGACACAGCACTGAAATCTATCTTTTTGTAGAAAGAACAGTTTCAAAAGTAAGTGTGATTTAGAGATATCCTGAGAGAAGAAATTTAGACACTCTTCAATTCCTTTAACTTTTATTACTATGGTTCTGGCCTGCCTGCAGTAAAATCTCTGCTAGCTGGTAGCAAGCTCACCCTTCTGTAATGGCTTCACATTCTGGAAGAGCTGAGAAAGAATAAAGAAAAGCTGCTCCTCTTTGTAATCAAAAGTAATTTCATAGAAAGCATCTCCACAAATGGATTCATTCCTCAAGCTTTCTAGATAGCAGTAGTTTTTACTATAAGAATGGATACTAATTCTCTAACATCTTGTGATCTGCTTACAGTTAACAAAAGTACCACAGTATTGCAAAATACTTGATTCTTTGCTTAATCTTTAAATGAACGATGCCAGAGACCTTAATTTTGCTTTAGAGTTGTAAAAACTATGCTACATTTTCCCCATGGAACTTTATATTTTATTTACTTATTTTTTTTTTATTACAGTTTGCATTCAGCACTTTTTTGTATTAGTTACAAGTATACAGCACAGCAGATAGACATTCAGATTCCCTGCAATAATTCAAGTGCCCACCTGGCACCATAGGTAGTTATTACGGTATTGTTAACTATATTCCCTGTGCTTTACCTTACATTCTCATGCTGTTTTGTAAATACCAATTAGTACCACTTAATCCCATCACCCTTTTTACCCTGTCCCCTAACACCCCTCCCCTTTGGCCTCTAGCAGTTTGTTCTCTGTGTCTATACATTTGCTTTTATTTTGTTTGTTCATTTATTTTGTTCTTTAGATTTCACATACAAGTTATATTCTATGGTGTTTGTCTTTCTCTGACTAGTAAGTCATTTAGCTTAATACCCCTAGGTCCGTCCATGCTGTCACAAATGATAAGATTTCATTCCTTATCATTGCTGAGTAATATTCCAATGTATACATATGTACATAATGAATACATATGGATGACCACTTTTTTATCTTCTCATCTATTGATGGACACTTAGGTTGCTTCTATATCTTGGCTATTCTGAATAATGCTGCAATGAACATAGGGGTACATATATTCTTTTGAATTAGTGTCTTCACTCTCTTTGGATATATATCCAGAAATGGAGTCACTGGGTCATAAGGCAGTTTCATTTTTAATTTTTTGAGGAATCTCCATACTGTTTTCCACAGTGGCTGCACCAGTCTGCATTCCCAGTAACAGTGCATTAAGTTACCTTTTCTCCACATCCTCACCTATGCTGTTTATTGATTTATTAATGATAGCTTTTCTGATGGGTGTGAGGTGGTCTCTCATTGTGCTTTTGATTTGCGTTTCTCTGGTGATTAGTGATCTTGAGCAATTTTTCATAAGTCTTTGGCCATCTCTATGTCCTCTTTGAAGAAGTGTCTATTCAGGTCTGCCCACTTTTTATTGGGTTGTTTGTTTTTCTAGTGTTGAGTTGTCTGAGTTCTCTATAAATTTTGGATAGTAATCCCTTATCGGATATGTCATTGGCAAATATCTTCCTCTGTTCAGTAGGCTGTCATTTGGTTTTACTGATGTTTTCCCTTGCTGTGCAAAACCTTTTAGTTTGATGTAATCTCATTTGTTTTTTGTTGTTGTTTTCCCTTGCCCCAGAAGGTAGAGTATTTGTTCTAGTTCAGAGAATAATTCCATTGCTATTTTGGTAAAAATTACATTGAATGTATAGATTGATTTGGGTAATATGAACATTTTATGATGTTAATTTTTCCTATACATGAATATGGTATATGCTTCCATTCATTAGTATCTTCTTGGATTTCTTTCTTCAGTATCTCATGAAAATTCAAGTATAGGTCTTTTACCTCCTTGATTAAATTTATTACGTATTTTGTTTTTAATGCTGTTATAAATAGAATTTTTTTCTTAGTTTCTCTTTCTGATAGCTCATTATTGGTGTATAAAAATGCAACCAGTTTCTGAATGTTTATTTTGTATCCTGCTATTTCACTGAATTCATTTATTTTAGTGGTGTTTTTGTGGAATCTTTAGTGTTCTCTATACACAGTCATGTCATCTGCAAGTAATGACAAAAACATTTTAAAGCATGTTTTGTTTTCATAATCATCCAGTTTATTTATTTAATTATGCATGTACTGTGTTTTTAGGATATCTTTCAGAAGTAATATGAAGTATTTTCCCCTTAATGATAACTTAAAAGTATATCAACTATAAAGAAAATTTTCAGAAGAATATTTAGTTTAGGAGTCAGAGGTCTGAACTCAAATCTTGGATCTGTTATTTTTCACCATTGTTATTTTGTCTGTTAAGTTCTGAGGAATAATACAAGTATGATATCTGAATTATAGGAGGGGTTATTTGCATGCTTCTATGATTTTGTGGAATAAAAAGTAGTAAAAATGTATTATATTTTCTTATTCTTAGATCTTAGTGTCTAGTACAATATGTTATACAGGTTAAGTGCTCGGTAATAATTTTGTTAAGTGTATGGGGTAAAAGGTATAGCTCGTGTATGGAGGATCAGGAATGCATAGGGGATTTGTACTTTGAAAGCATCACAGAGAAGGTGAGCCTTGAAATAGATGAGGGAGTTAGTCATTTGGGTTTCTTAGGGGAAGAGCCTTCCAAGCAGGGGCTTAGCCCTAATGGGGGCTGCCCCAGGTATATTCCAGGAGCATTGTGGTTGTCATACTGTGTAGCATATTAGAAGACTAAGCCATGAAAGCTAAAATACCGTTTTGTAAAACTGTACTTATTTTTACTATGTATATTGTTTCTGGATATTTTCTTTCTTTCTTGTCCTGTCCAGTGCTTTATTTTATTTTTGAGAAATTGTCTATTTGACCCAATATAGTAAACATCCTAACAGGGTTGCTGATCATATTGATCTCCTTAGCCCTTTGGTCAGATGCCTCTGCTGGGAGTAGCTTTGATTTTATTTACCCCAGAGTGACCCTAGTATGTGAAATTAAAAATATTCTCTATGTGTGACACGGACTGTAGTTGTAATAACTTAAAATGTTAATACAAAAGATTTCCTGATAAAGAGAAAGAATAAGAAAAATATTTAAAAACGAGAAAAATTATTTCCTGATATATTTTTTGATTCCTGAAATTAGTATCCTTTCATGGACAGAAAAGCATAATGAAGGAAAACGCCCATGCCTCAGCCACTGAAAATACTTTCATATGCAGCTGACCTTGAGCTACGCGGGGATGAGGATTGCTGACTCCCCACACAGTTGAAGATCTTTTCATAATGTTTGACTCTCCAAAAACTTAACTACTAATAGCTTACTGTTGACCAAGAAGGCTTACCAATAACATAAACAGTCAACGCATATTTTGTGTTGTTTGTGTTATATACTGTAGTCTTAAAGTAAACTAGAGGAAAAAATGTTAAAAAAAATCATAAGGAAAAGAAAAAAAAAGTGTAAGTTTACCCATGCAGTTCAAACCCGTGTTGTTCAAGGGTCAATTGTATGTTCTTTTATTTTTTTTTCTGTGTATATTTGAAAGTACTTTTTAACAGTAACGTACACCATGAACAAGATAGGGGAGGGCTCTTTCTCTTGTTTGATCCTGGTATGGAGTGGTAGACCATTGGCTATGTGGACTATAGAAGGAAAAGATGCCCACATGTGTACATGTACTTGTACCCATATTAACTTGAAAATGATGTCCAGCTTGACCACTTAACTTATAAACTTACTTAACCATTTTAGCTTTTGTTTTTCTCCTCTGTCAAATGGTATAAAGACCTCTTCTGCAGAGTTCTGGGAAGACAAAATGAGACTCTTTATGAATGTGTCCATGGCACATGTAGGCACTTAAACTTTTCTGGTTTCTGCCATATTTGGTGCTTGAGTAATGTTTAGATGAGGGACTCAGTGAGTGAGTGAATGAATAAATCATTTCCTTTTTTGTAATTTTTAATTGTCCATCCAATGGTATTAAAACTGTGTGCATTGAACTGGCATGACTAGCTTCTAGCCCTTATAGTCTTCTAATGTTGATAATTGCAGTCATAAAAACAGTCTAACAATGTAACAGTTAAGGGAATAAGTTATCTGCCAGCTCTGTTTTATAACTACTCAGTTTTGTACTTATATTCATTATATAATGAAGAACTCTGTTCAGTGATTAGTTTGGACAAATCATTTAGCCTATTTGAGTCTTAGTTAACAAATATTTGCACTTACTATACATTATAGAAATAAATAACTAACTTGATATGCATTTCTGCTTTTAATACAAAAACAAATAAATTTGCCTGACCAGGCCATGGTGCAGTGGTTAGATTGTTGATCTGGGATGCTGAAGACCCAGATTCAAAACCTCAAGGCCGCTGGCTTGAGCGCAGTCACTTGCTTGAGCATGGGGTCATAGACATGACCTCATTATCACTGACCTGAGCCCAAAAATCACTGGCTTGAGCAAGGGGTCACTGGCTCAGCTGGAGCCCCCTGGTCAAGGCAAGTATGAGAAAGCAATCAATGAACAAGTTAATGCTTCTCATCTCTCTTCCTTCCTGTATGTCTGTCCCTGTCTCTCTCTCTCTCTCTCTCTCTCTCTCTCAAAACAAACAAAAAGTAAATATTTCTGTAAATGGTATAAATGAAAGTGGTGAAACATACTTTATACTCTATCTACTGTTTGAAAAGTATCGTTTGCTCCACATAGAAAAGCATGATTTTTAGTTATACACCCAAAATTATTTTAAAAATATATCTTTGTTCCAGTTGACAAGATATTTGGAAAATGATGATGATTGTTTAGAAATACATAATATTTCTCTAGTTGAATTTAACAAAGGAAGAGAAGATTATCACAGCAATGTTTTGGTCATCGAAAAGATGCAAAAATAAAAATCCTATTTGTGTACATATGGAAGATTTGAAATTGCTGCTTGTATGGTTTCATTTGTCCCAACAAGCCTAACTTGCATATACCATAGTTATGTCCTAAATATTGCTTCCGGTGGGGTGTAAAGTTATTTACACATAGCATGTATTATATCTACTACTGTAGTAAGTTTTGGTTATTAAGCTAAATCTGTTTAAAGATTTGATGAAAACTGAGGCTATGACAAATCTTTCTGAATTTAGATACTGTGATGAAAGTATCTGTTGAGAACCTATTGGCATATACAATAGATCATGATGAGTATTTCAACTTGGATCAAGAGAAAGCTATTATATAGTCTTAGTTTTCTAAGCTCATGAATACATTTACAAATCCTTCCCATTGGGAAGAAGGATACTTGGTTAGAAAAGGTGGGTAAGTTGTGTTTCCCGGTCCACAATGCTAAGTTGTAAAGGCTTCCTTGATATATACTGGTTATTATCTTGAACAAAAGAATGGTTTATGGTATATAAGAGGAACCCTCAAGAAATAGCTTTTAAATGAGGTATATATAATATTTTTTAGCAAAATAATCAGATTTTCAGTCTTCTCTTTTTTATTTGACCCAGGAGGCAGGAGAAACCACCTGGCTAGATATGACTGAAGTAGTGAACTGTTCATAGGGCTGTTGTATTTGATCCCTTAGTGAAGCTCTTTTTTTAACTTACTTTATTTGGAGAATACTGCTTTGTACCGTAGTATGAACTTCTATTGATCATCTATAGCTGTTACTTCTAATGCAAAATGGATTATGATATTAAGAAATTAGCAAAGAACTTGTCTATATTCCCACATGACATGACTTCTGAAGAGTCTTATAACTTATTTTAGAATATTACAGCACTTTAAAGTACAGCAAGCCCTCAAATAATGCCACTTTGTTCAATGTTGTTTTGTTACAAAGCTGGTGAGATTCTATAGGAACTTCACTCTTGTTTATGTCAATTAGCTTATATTAAAGTTGGTTTTGTTATGCATCGTTTCCCTTAAAGTCACAGAACCTATCCACAATGTTAAGTGAGGACTTACTGTACTAAGTCAAATAATATCCCTGAGTATTGTAAAAATGGGATAGAAAATACTTTTAATGTCTTAAAATGGATTTTTATTTAGATTGTTTAAATGGTTTTTAGTTACAGGAGGGAACAAGGATGTCCTTAACACACATTTTCTTCTTAGAGATATACAGAACACTTGTAAATTTTCAGTTTATTAACCCATTGTTAACCCATTGTCAGGACTGGGGTAATTCATGTCAGTAAGTTTTTTTTGTTTTTTTTTTAATTTTATTTATTCATTTTTAGAGAGGAGAGAGAGAGGGAGAGAGAGAAAGGGGGAGGAGCTGGAAGCATCAACTCCCATATGTGCCTTGACTAGGCAAGCCCAGGTTTTCAAACCGGCAACCTCAGCATTTCCAGGTTGACGCTTTATCCACTGCACCACCACAGGTCAGGCTGGTTTTTTTTTGTTTTTTGTTTTTTGTTTTTAAGGTAATTAAAGCCAATACTATAATACATGTAAGCCAAATGGGTGTGTGAGTATAACCTTTTTTTTGGGAGAGGGCTGGAAATCATTGAGAAATACAAAGAAGCATTTTGTCTTTATGTTCAGGTTCTGAAATAGTATTTGTTAATGCCCTAGTTCATACATTGACAGTGACACATCATGCAAGGGATGGCTAATTTCATGCCCAGGATGTGTTCCTCAGGTAATAGTAACCTCCTAATTGTGAATTATACTATACCTTTGTATAGTATAATTTCTTCTTCTTTCTTCTTCTCATAACTTTTATAACATTTCATAGTTATCTACCCTATTTCTTTATGTGGATACTCTCTAATGCAGTGGTCCCCAACCTTTTTTGGACCACAGACCGGTTTAATGTCAGAAAATATTTTCATGGACCGGCCTTTAGGGTGGGATGGATAAATGCACAAAATAAAATTATGTGACCAGTGTAAAAACTGTGGTATTTTAAAATATAATTGTCGAACTACGAGATAAGCATCAAGAGTGAGTCTTAGACAGATGTAACAGAGGGAATCTGGTCATTTTTTAAAAATAAAACATTGTTCAGACTTAAATATAAATGAAACGAAATAATGTAAGTTATTTATTCTTTCTCTGCGGACTGGTAACAAATGGCCCATGGACCAGTACCGGTCCGCGGCCCGGGGTTGGGGACCACTGCTTTAATGTGCTACTAGCTTCTTTTCTCTCCTATCATATCTTGTCGTCTACTCAGCTTTAACTGTTGCCTCCCTAAAGAGTGGAGTGGCTTGGGAGTCTGTTGGTGCTTTGGTTAGAGCCTTAGGCTCAGATACCTTCCTGCTGCTTCAGTCCTGGGTATGTGGAAAGTAGTCAGATACAATTTCCAAATTTTCATCTCTGTCAGCTGTTTTCTCATTGACTGGGCAAGGCATAGAAATAATGAAATTGTAGTTGATCAATGACTATAAACAAATTTTTCTCCAATATAGTCTTACTCCCCATTGAGTTCCGCCAGTCACCTCGTATAACTTTGTCTTGTTGAGGTTTTCAGCCCTTTAGTTTGTCATCATGACCTGTTTGTCTTTCTCTTAAAAGTTTCCCCTAATCTCCTCCACCCCAGTCTAGGCCCTTGTTTTCCTTTCTTCTTACCATTGCACTTGTCCCAGTCTTTGTTACAGAGTATTAAACACTAATCTTTCTTAAACCTTGAAATCATCATGCTCCTCCCTCAATGAGTAGTCTCCCTTATTTTCTGCCACAGTGGATATCAACCCCCCTCTCTGACTTTCAGGGGTATTATGCTCCCTCTCTTAACACTTTGGCTTTTTTCATTAGTAATCTGGCTCCAACCTAACCTTCCAACTTCATCTTCCAATTCTGCACTACATGATTTTCGGTAGCCTGCTTCCTACTCACATACTTCATCCACTGCTTATCCAACCCATACAGTGCTCTTTGCTTTTTTTCTGCCTTCACTCTAAGTTTTTTTTTTAGTGTATTTTTTGTAAACCTTACAGTACTTGCATCATATATCTTGTGTGGCTGATTTTTTTCATGCATGGTCATGGAACTTTTTTTTTTTTTTTTTTTTTTTTTTACAGAGAGAGCATCAGAGAGCGGGATAGCTAGGGACAGCAGACAGACAGGAACGGCGAGAGATGAGAAGTATCAATCATCAGTTTTTCGTTGCAACACCTTAGTTGTTCATTGATTGCTTTCTCATATGTGCCTTGACCGTGGGCCTTCAGCAGACCGAGTAACCCCTTGCTCAAGCCAGCGATCTTGGGTCCAAGCTGGTGAGCTTTTGCTCAAACCAGATGAGCCCGTGCTCAAGCTGGCGACCTCAGGGTCTCAAACCTGGGTCCTCCACATCCCAGTCTGACGCTCTATCCACTGTACCACCACCTGGTCAGGCAGTCATGGAACTTTTGAAAGACAAGAATATGGCCCTGGCCAGTTGGCTCAGTGTTAGAGCTTCTGCCCGACTTGTGTATGTTGGTTTGATTCCTGGTCAGAGCACGCAGGAAATGCTACAATCTTCTCCTCCTCTCCCCCTCCCCCTTTTTTCTTTCTTTCTCTCTCTCTCTCTCTTCCTGTCCCGCAGCCCTGGCTCAATTGATGTGAGCGCATCAGCCCTGGGCACTGAGGATGACTCTGTGGAGCCTCTGCTTTAGGTGCTAAAAATAGCTCGGTTGGCAGCGTGGCCATAGATGGTCAGAGCATTAGTCCCAGATGGGGGTTGTTGGGTCATGGCCCTAGATCAGTGATGGGCAATCTTTTGAGCTTGGTGTGTCAAAATTCACCAAAAAACCGAGCATAACTCGGGTGGTGTGTCACTTTGAGAAAAAAATCATAATTTCATGATATTTATAGTTTAAATAACAAAAATGAGTAATTGTAATATATAACTATTTAATAAACCAAAAATTAATTATTTAACTTACCTGCTTAGTGACTTCTTTGTTTATCTGTCAGTCGGTTTCTTTTGTTGGTCTTGATATTTAACTTGTGTGGGGTTCCATGAACTAAGATAAGTGAGGGTGAGGGGGAATTCTCTAACTAACCTACCTATTAGTGACTTTTTTGTTGCTGAATTTCATTGGCTAAATCTTCAATTGAAGGTTGGTATTTTGTACACTTCAAGCCCAAGCAAATGCTACTAACTTCATCTGTCAATCTGTTTCTTTTGTTGGTTTTGATATTATTTAACGCTGAGAATAAGGTCTCACAAAAGTACGTAGAGGGAAAAATTGTGAGTAAAGCCATTGCTGTATTTTTCAGGGTGCTAAAAGTGTCTGGTAATCGGTTCCAGGAACTCCAAATTTCCTGTTCGTAGTGGCACTCCTCTTGATTCTCTCCAAGCAGTACCTTTCCAGATTCTCAAGCTTTGAACTCAAGTCAACAAACACCTGAGCCCAGATGCTGTCTTGAAATTCTGCAAGTTGCATCTTATGTAAATTAAGATGGCTGCTGCTATTTCTAATGGCAGGAAATGGCACCCGTAGCACAGGCCCTCACCTCTCCCAACCTCCCCCTCACTTATCTCAGTAATGATGGTCAATTAGAAATCCATGGCACCCCAGAACTGTAGATTGGATGATGGTTGCTCTGATTATGTGGTTGCTGGTAATGGTGATCACAGGGCCCCCAGAGATGCGTCCCCCGTGGCATTTCCCTGCTTCCTGCTCCAATGGCCGGAAGTGAGGTCAGAGATCCCCTAACTACCTAACCGGAAGTCCCAGAACTAGACGCTCTGTGCTGGAGTTCTGTTGTTTTGGCCTACAGACCTCCAGCACAGAGTGTCTACACTACAGCAAATGTTTTATCCTCGGCTACTGCACCTGGCCGTGTAGGAGCCGAGGATGAAACGTTCTTCTCGGCATGCGGCCCCATACGTCTCTGGTATGCAGCTGCATGTCATCGAAAATGGCTATGCGTGTCAGTGCTGAAACGCGTGTCATAGGTTCGCCATCTCGGCCCTAGATGGTCAGAGCATTAGTCCCAGATGGGGGTTGTTGGGTGGATCCCGATCAGGGCTCATGCGGTAGTTTGTCTCTCTATCTCCCTTCCTCTCACTTGGAAAAGAAGAAAAAGATAAGACAGAATGTGCCTTTGAACTTTCTGCAGGCCCTACCTGGTTCAGCATTTCCATACCATAGTTCTCATCCAGGTACTGCCAGCCATAAGCTTGTGGAAGAGTAGGAAGATATGTTTTTATAGGATTGTGATGAATGTATAAAATTGAACGATGAGCAGGTTCTCAGCCTGGTGAGGTAAAATTTTCTAGTAGCACAGCTTTTCAGTGGACTGGCTTACCTTGTAAGTTCCCTGTCATAGCCAGTGTTCAGTTGGAGGCTAAGTGGCCTTTCTGCCAGGGATGCTGTCAGAAAGAATCCTGCATGAGGTAGGAGGAAAATATTACATAATTGATAAGCTGAGGCTCCTTTAATTTCATAATTCTAAATAACTGCTGTTTTGACCTAATACAATAAAGGCTAGAGAGGTTGACAGGAATGAGGGATTGACTAGAATAATAACAAGTTAAACAATAATACTGATAATTTATAGCTGAATAATATTTCTAGTTTATGGTCCTGTTTTTCAGTGCTCTCTTTACAGCTCATGATGTTGAAAACAAAATCTGAAATTATAAAATATATTTTTGTGACCTTCACATTTGATCATTTATTTGACTACTGAGAGAATTCTACTTAGGGGACTATCTAGCCTACATAGACTATTTATCTGAAAACTTTATTGTTTTGAGTTACTGAAAATAAAATGTTTATTGGACTGCTGCATTCATTTCACTTACTGATAAATAGGAAAGTTATGCTCATTCCACAATAGAGAATGTGAACTTCAATTGTTGAGACTTTCTTTTTTCTCCCTTTGTAAATCACATTCAATGGTGAGTGCTGCACTCTTTATTATTCACTCTTAGTTTGAGTGTAAGTTGATCTGTCACTTTTTTACTCACTAATTTGTCCTAAGGCATGACAAGTATTTTTCTTAAGTTTTCTGGGAGGTGGGAGGTCTCTGGAATTCTTCCTGTATGATGAATTATGTGTTTTTGCTATTTAAAGTGACCCCTTTTACTGGCAGAATTTGAGTTTTCTATTCCCCAAGCAAATATTTTGGAAAATGCCTTCTAACTGTAAAATAAGTATAATTCATCACCTTTCCCAATTTTTAATAGGTGGACCCCTTTGTGGTCCCATCGAATAATAGCATGTCTAAAAATAGAACTGGAAGGTTATTTGGTTCAGTCTGTTTGTTCATTTAGCAAACATTGTGGAGTTTCTACCATATGTCAAGTACCACACTGGATACTAAAGAAACAATAAAAACAATATACAATCTGCACCTCCTTGGCAAAAGTAAAATGAAATAAAACCAAAAGAAAGACATTCCCACAGTGAAATAACTTTTTTATTAATTTATAACAGTCTTAGATTTTTCAGATGCAAGGTCATTATCACACTAAAGGGCTATAATGGTCATGATTTCTTGTCAGTGATGTGTTTGCTTTGGCAAGTACATACACAGTGGTCATGACTGCTCTTGTACCTGTACTTTGTACTTAAATGTGAACTATTGGGATCTTGTCTCTGTTAGTTTCTTAGGGTTGCCGCAACAAATACCACAAACTTGATGGCTTAGAACAAATTTATCCTCTCACAGTTGTGGGAACCAAAAGTCTAAAATTAAGGTGCTGGCAGGGCCATTGTCCCTCTGAAGGTTCTGGGGGAGAATCCTTTGCCTCTTCTAGACTCTGGTAGGTCTGGCATTTCTTGGTTTGTAGACACATCATTTCAATCTCTACCTCCATATTGATGTCATCATCTTCCTTTTGTGTGTCTGTCCTCTCCTCTGCTTGTAAGGGCACCAGTCAGTGTACTTAGGACCTATCCCAAATCCAGGATGGTTTCATCTTAAGATCATTAACTGATTACATCAGCAAGAATTCTATTTCCAAATAAGGTTACATTCTAAAGTTCTGGCTGACATGCATTTTGGGGGGGACTCTGTTCAACCCACTGCAGCTTCTTTTTGACTCCACATCTATATTTACATAGAACTGGAGGCAGAAAGAAATAAGCTATTCGTGTGCATGTGTGTACATCTCAAATGTTATTTCTCAAACTAGAAAACAATAAAATTAGTAAATTAAATACTTTTGTTGCATAATGGTATTTAGGAAAATAACTTTATTTGCATTGATAGCAAAATAAAGAATAATACTTTAAAAAATACACTATGTTTTTTAGAACAATTTTAGGATCACAGCAGTATTGAGTACAAGGTACAGAGATTTCCTATACTATATTCCCTGCCCCTACATATGCATAGCCTCCCCTATTATTAACAGTCCCCTACCAGAGTGGTACATTTGTTATAGTTGATGAGCTTGCACTGACACATCATTATCGCCCAGAGTCCATAGTTTACCTTAGGATTCATTCTTGGTGTACATTGTATGGGGTTGAAAAAATGTATAATATCATATATTTACCATTATTATATTATGCAAGTAGTTTTACTGGCCTAAAAAATCCTCTGTGCTCTACTGATTCATCCATTTCTCCTTTCTAAACTCTGGCCACTAATCTTTTTACTATTTCTATAGTTTTGATTTATTTTTTTCTTTTTTACTTGTTCTCATAGAATGTCATATAGTTATAAACAAATATTTATAGATTTTTTTTCACTTAGAATAGGCATTTCAGCCTGACCTGTGGTGGCGCAGTGGATAAAGCGTCGACCTGGAAATGCTGAGGTCGCCGGTTCGAAACCCTGGGCTTGCCTGGTCAAGGCACATATGGGAGTTGATGCTTCCAGCTCCTCCCCCCTCTCTCTCTCCTCTCTCTCTCTCTCTCCCTCTCTCTCTCCTCTCTAAAAATGAATAAATAAAATTAAAAAAAAAAAAAAAAAAAAAGAATAGGCATTTCAGTTTCCTTTATATCTTTTCATGGCTTAATAGCTATTGTATTCCCCCATGTATAAGACAATCCCATGTATAAAGACGCACCTTAATTTTGGGGCCCAAAATTTGAAAAAAAATGTGTTACATAAAGTTATTGAACTCAAGGGTTTTTTTTTTAACTCAAATTTTATTCATCATAAAATTCATACAACTCTTCATCACTGTTAAAACTCCCATCCATTAGCTTGTCCTCATCTGTATTTGATGATGAATCACTGTCTTCAGCAATGAGCACAAAAACAAGCGTGAAAAAGGGAGAAATGCAAGTAAAAAAATCTACAACCACTGTATAAGATACACCCAGTGTTTAGACCCCAAAATTTTTGGGGAAATGTGTGGCTTATACATGGGGAAATAAGGTATTTCTCTTTAGTGCTGAGTAATATTCCTTTGTATGATTGTACTATGTTATATCTTTGTCCATTGAAAGCCATCTAGGTTACTCTGGTTTGGAAAGTTATGAATAAAGCGGCTATAAAGACCCATATGCAGATGTTGTGGATATAAGTTCTCAGTTCTTTTTTTTTTTTTTTTAATTTAAATTTTATTTTATTTTTCTTTTTTTTTTATAATTTTATTTTTTAATGGGGCGACATAAATAAATCAGGATACATATATTCAAAGATAACAAGTCCAGGTTATCTTGTCATTCAATTATGTTGCATACCCATCACCCAAAGTCAGATTATCCTCTGTCACCTTCTATCTAGTTTTCTTTGTGCCCCTACCCCTCCCTCTTTCCCTATCCCTTTCCCCCCTCCCCCCGTAACCACCACACTCTTATCAATGTCTCTTAGTTTCACTTTTATGTCCCACCTACGTATGGAATAATGCAGTTCCTGTTTTTTTCTGATTTACTTATTTCACTTTGTATCATGTTATCAAGATCCCACCATTTTGCTGTAAATGATCCGATGTCATCATTTCTTATGGCTGAGTAGTATTCCATAGTGTATATGTGCCACATCTTCTTTATCCAGTCATCTATTGACGGGCTTTTTGGTTGTTTCCATGTCCTGGCCACTGTGAACAATGCTGCAATGAACATGGGGCTGCATGTGTCTTTACGTATCAATGATTCTGAGTTTTTGGGGTATATACCCAGTAGAGGGATTGCTGGGTCATAAGGTAGTTCTATTTGCAGTTTTTTGAGGAACCACCATACTTTCTTCCATAATGGTTGTACTACTTTACATTCCCACCAACAGTGTATGAGGGTTCCTTTTTCTCCACAGCCTCTCCAACATTTGCTATTACCTGTCTTGTTAATAATAGCTAATCTAACAGGTGTGAGGTGGTATCTCATTGCCGTTTTGATTTGCATTTCTCTAATAACTAAAGAAGATGAGCATCTTTTCATATATCTGTTGGCCATTTGTATTTCTTCCTGGAAGAAGTGTCTGTTCATGTCCTCTTCCCATTTTTTTATTGGATTGTTTGTTTGTTTGTTGTTGAGTTTTAAGAGTTCTTTGTATATTTTGGATATTAGGCCCTTATCTGAGCTGTTGTTTGAAAATATCATTTCCCATTTAGTTGGCTTTCTGTTTATTTTGTTATCAGTTTCTCTTGCTGAGCAAAAATTTCTTAGTCTGATGTAGTCGCATTCATTAATTTTTGCCTTCACTTCTCTTGCCTTTGGAGTCAAATTCATAAAATGCTCTTTAAAACCCAGGTCCATGAGTTTAGTACCTATGTCTTCTTCTATGTACTTAATTGTTTCAGGTCTTATGTTTAGATCTTTGATCCATTTTGAGTTAATTTTAGTACAGGGGGACAAACGGTATTCCAGTTTCATTCTTTTGCATGTGGCTTTCCAGTTTTCCCAGCACCATTTATTGAAGAGGCTTTCTTTTCTCCATTGTGTGTTGTTGGCCCCTTTATCAAAAATTATTTGACTATATATATGTGGTTTTATTTCTGGACTTTCTATTCTGTTCCATTGGTCTGAGTGTCTATTTTTTTGCCAATACCATGCTGTTTTGATTGTCGTGGCCCTATAATAGAGTTTGAAGTCAGGTATTGTAATACCCCCAGCTTCATTCTTTTTCTTTAGGATTGCTTTGGCTATTCAGGGTTTTTTATAGTTCCATATAAAACTGATGATTTTTTGCTCTATTTCTTTTAAAAATGTCATTGGAATTTTGATGGGAATTGCATTAAATTTGTATATTGCTTTGGGTAATATGGCCATCTTGATTATATTTATTCTTCCTAACCAAGAACAAGGTATATTCTTCCATCTCATTATATCTTTTTCAATTTCCCTTAACAATGGTTTATAGTTTTCATTATATAGGTCCTTTACATTCTTTGTTGTGTTTATTACTAAGTATTTTATTTTTTTTTGTTGCAGTCGTGAAGGGGATTATACTTTTCAGTTCGTTCTCAAATGTTTCATTGTTGGCATATAGAAAGGCTATTGACTTCTGTATGTTAATTTTGTATCCTGCGACCTTACTGTATTGGCTTACTGTTTCTAGTAGTCTTTTTGTGGAGTCTTTGGGGTTTTCGATGTATATAGCATCATATCATCTGCAAAAAGTGATACCTTTACTTCTTCTTTTCCGTTATGAATGCCTCTTATTTCTTTGTCTTGTCTGATTGCTCTGGCTAGAACCTCTAGTATCACATTAAATAAGAGTGGAGAGAGTGGACAACCCTGTCTTGTTCCTGATTTAAGGGGGAAAGCCTTCAGTTTAGTGCCATTTAATATGATGTTAGCTGATGGTTTATCATATATGGCCTTTATCATGTTGAGATATTTTCCTTCTATACCCATTTTGTTGAGAGTCTTAAACATAAAATTGTGTTGTATTTTATCGAAAGCCTTTTCTGCGTCTATTCATAAGATCATGTGGTTTTTGTTCTTTGTTTTGTTGATATGTTGTATTATGTTAACCGTTTTACTTATGTTGAACCATCCTTGAGATTCTGGGATGAATCCCACTTGATCATGATGTATTATCTTTTTAATATGTTGTTGTATTCGATTTGCTAGTATTTTGTTTAGTATTTTAGCATCTGTATTCATTAGAGATATTGGTCTGTAGTTTTCTTTTTTTGTGCCATCCTTGCCTGGTTTTGGTATGAGGGTTATGTTGGCCTCATAAAATGTGTTTGGAAGTATTGCTTCTTCCTCAATTTTTTGGAAGACTTTCAGTAGAATTAGGAACCAAGTCTTCTTTGAATGTTTGATAAAATTCATTGGTATAGCCGTCAGGGCCTGGACTTTTATTTTTGGGGAAGTTTTTAATGGTTTTTTCTATTTCTTCTCTACTAATAGGTCTGTTTAGGCTTTCTGCTTCTTCTTGACTCAGTCTAGGAAGGTTGTATTGTTCTAGGAATTTATCCATTTCTTCTAGGTTGTTGAATTTAGTGGCATAACGTTTTTCATAGTATTCTACAATAATTCTTTGTATATCTACGGTGTCCGTGGTGATTTCTCCTCTTTCATTTTGGATTTTGTTTATATGAGTTCTTTCTCTTTTTTCCTTGGTAAGTCTTGCCAAGGTTGTGTCAATTTTGTTGATCTTTTCAAAGAACCAGCTCCTTGTTCTATTAATTTTTTCTATAGTTTTCCTGTTCTCTATTTCATTTATTTCGGCTCTGATTTTTATTATCTCCTTTCTTCGGCTGCTTTTGGGTTGTTTTTGTTCTTCTTTTTCTATTTCCTTAAGGTGTGAAGTTAATTGGTTCACTTGGGCTCTCTCTTGTTTGTTCATATATGCCTGAAGTGATATGAACTTCCCTCTTATCACTGCTTTTGCTGCATCCCATAGATTCTGATATGTTGTATTGTCATTTTCATTAGTCTGTATATATCTTTTGATCTCTGCACTTATTTCTTCTTTGACCCATTCATTTTTTAAAGTATGTTGTTTAGTTTCCACATTTTTGTGGGATTTTTTCCCTCTTTTTTGCAGTTGAATTCTAGTTTCAAGGCTTTATGATCAGAAAATATGCTTGGTACAACTTCAATTTTTCTGAATTTGCTGATGTTGTTTTTGTGGTCCAACATATGGTCAATTCTTGAGAATGATCCATGTACACTGGAGAAAAAAGTATACTCAGTCACTTTGGGATGAAATGTCCTGTAGATGTCTATCATATCCAGGTGCTCTAGTGTTTTGTTTAAGCTCACTATATCTTTGTTGATTCTCTGTTTGAATGACCGATCTAGAGCCGTCAGTGGTGTATTGAGGTCTCCAAGTATGATTGTATTTTTGTCAGTTTTTGTTTTAAGGTCAATAAGTAGCTGTCTTATATATTTTGATGCTCCTTGGTTTGGTGCATATATATTAAGAATTGTTATGTCTTCTTGATTCAGTGTCCCATTAGCCATTATGAAATGGCCATTTTTGTCTCTGAGTACTTTTGCTGTCTTGTAATCAGCATTATCAGATATGAGTATTGCTATACCTGCTCTTTTTTGGATGTTATTTGCTTGGAGTATTGTTTTCCAGCCTTTCACTTTGAATTTGTTTTTATCCTTGTTACTTAGATGAGTTTCCTGTAGGCAGCATACAGTTGGATTTTCTTTTTTAATCCATTCTGCTACTCTGCCTTTTTATTGGTTAGTTTAATCCGTTTACATTTAGCGTTAATTATTGACACTTGTGAGTTCCCTATTGCCATTTTATATATTGCTTTCTGTTAGTTTTGTGTCTTGTTTGATCCTTCTCTTTCATTTTTCTATCTTTTGTTTTTATTTGGTTGTATTCCATACATCTTTCCTCTGTTGCTATCTTTTTTATCTCATGTGCTTCTGTGGTGGTTTTTTCAATGGTGGTTACCTTTAAGTAATGAAAAGGGTTCCTACCCTGTTCATTGTAGTGCTCTATTTTGTGAGTACTTTGCACTCCATCGTCCTTTGCTACTGTTAATCTCCATCCTCTCCCCCCCTTTTCTTTTTGTTGTTGTCACAATTTAAATTTGGTTTTATTGTGTTCTTCTTGGAGCTTTTACTTGTGGCTTTGTTTTTTTTTGTTCTTTGTATCTGATTGGAGAACCCCCTTTAGTAATTCCTGGAGTGGGGGTTTTCTGATGATAAATTCCCTCATCTCTTCTGTATCTGTGAATGTTTTTATTTCTCCTTCATATTTGAAGGATAGCATTGATGGGTATAGTATTCGTGGCTGAAAGTTCCTCTCTTTCAGGACTTTAAATATTGGGGTCCACTCTCTTCTAGCTTGTAGAGTTTCTGCTGAGAAATCTGATGATAATCTAATGGGCCTTCCTTTATATGTTGTATTCTTCTTTTCCCTGGCTGCCTTGAAAATTTTTTCTTTGCCGTTGGTTTGTGCCAATTTCATTATGATGTGCCTTGGAGTAGGTTTGTTGGGGTTAAGAAAACTCGGAGTTCTGTTTGCTTCTTGAATTTGAGGCTTTAGTTCTTTCCACAGGCTTGGGAAGTTCTCATCTATTATTTGTTTGATTATGTTCTCCATTCCATTTTCTCTCTCTTCTCCCTCTGATATACTTATTATTCTTATGTTATTCTTTTTGATGGAGTCAGATAATTCTTGTAGGGCTATCTCATTTTTTTAAATTTTTGAGTCTCTTTCTTCTTCTCTCTGTTGTGCCTCAAGTTGCTTGTCTTCTATTTCACTAATCCTCTCTTGTATCTGGCCTGTTTTATTAGCTTAAGCTTGTTACCTCGTTTTTCAGCTCGTGAACTGAGTTTTTCATCTCTGTTTGATTTTTTTTTATAGTTTCAAATTCCTTGAAAATATATTTTTTGTGTTCATTGAGTTGTTTTCTGAGCTCCCTAAATTGCCTTTCTGTGTTTTCTTGTATATCTCAGAGGATTTTTAGGATTTGTATCTTGAATTCTCTGTCATTTAGCTCCAAGGTTTCCAATATATTAAATTTTTTCTCCATAGATTTTTCCTCATCTAGCTGTGTTACCTCTCTTTCTTTTTTATCCATGATATTCGATTTTCTCTTCCTTAATGGCATCTGAGGGTGGTTTTGTTGATGGTATTAATAAGATTTCATAAAGAATAAAAAGTTAAAAAAAATTGAAGAGTTGTTTTTTTAAAAAAATTAATAATGAAATAAAGAAAAATAAAATAAAATAAAAATTTAAAAAAAAGGAAATTATTCCCCCCTCCTTTTTTCCTCTCCTCTCCTCTCCCCTCTTTCTTGAGAAAATCTTGTGGTGAACTGTGAATTATATTGTATTAAATAGAACAAACAATGCCTGTAATGGAGAGCCTGAATTGGGGAAAAGTAATAAAGGGGCAAAAAAAAAAAAAAGAAAAAGAAAAAAGGGGGTATGGACCCACAAAAAGCAAATAAGGAAAAAATTTGGGTCAAGAATAAAATGATTTGCTTTTAGGTGTTGGTTGACTAGGAGTTATGATGAGAGGAATAAGAGGGAAACAGGAAAATGGGGGTGCAAATTAAAAAATTACTATTGTATTTAGTGGAACAAGAACTAGATAAAATGGAGAGTCAGGGATGGGAGCACTGCTAGTGAGTTAAAAAAGTGAAGTAAAAACCCCCCAAAATGCCACAAACATAAGTTTGAGTCCCAGATAAGATAATTTGTTCGTTATTGAGGTTTGAATGAGAGGAGATGTAAAGGAGAAAGGAAGAAACTAATATAGAGGGAGAAAAGAAAGAGAGAGAGAGAAAAAAAGAGGGAACCACTAAAAGAAGAAAAAAGAAAAAAGAGGAGAGAGAGAAAGAGAGAGAGTTAAGGGTTTTGGAGTGCAACCCTCATAGAGAGAAAGGAAGAGGAAAGAAAAGATAATGGGAGATGTAACATTTATGGGTAGTGTAGTTCAAGGAGAGGAGAGAGTAAGACCGGCAGAAAGTTAATCGACCAAATTGGAGGTGGAAAAGAAAAATATCAAGAATGAAGATAAGAGAAACAAACGAACAAATATAAAATGGGATAGGTTATAAAGTCTGCCATTATTCTTGATTTTGAGAGGTTATCTTCTTGCTTTTTCTTTTCTCTCCCTCTTCCTGGTCGGTGACTCTGTACCCTGGGTTCTGCCCCTTTGGCACGCTCAGGTAGAGGTTTGCAGTTGATAAGTCTCTATGGCGATGTCATGTATTGTGCTTTAGTCTCGTTGGCAGTCGAGGCTCATTTATAGGCTCCGCCAGGGAGAGAGTCCGTGTTTCTGGAGCCTCTCTCCTAGTCTTTCCTTCCTCAATTAGTAGCCTGATAATCCAGCTATGGGGTTGCTGCTGCCTCTGCCTTGATAGTAAGAGGCTCAAAGAGCTGGCAACTCCCACTCTTTTCCCACTTAGCACAGGGCTCTGGGTAAGGGTCAGTCAGTCAGAGCTGCTAGCATAATCAGGTGGGGCTTCCGCCCACATAAAGACCTCTGGCTCTGCCACTCTGTCCTGTAACATGGGCGGGCACCCACTCCTGGGGCGCTCGGAGGAAACTCTCGCTCAATATCTGCGCGTGCAGACCAGGATATCAGGCCGGAAGTCTCATACTCTGAGTGAAACCCCTACCCGCACTGAAAAGTTCCAGTGTTTGAATTGGCTCTCGCTCGGTCCCCGTGCGCGGCTTTTTCAAGGCACTGGGGCAGCCCGAGATTCCGCTTTGGGCCCACACAAAGGCCTCTGACTCTGCCCCTCTGTGGGATAACACGGGCGCACACTGCCGAGGCACTCGGAGGAATCTCTCGCTCACTATCAGTGTGCGCAGACCAGGATATCAGGCCGGCCGCCTCACCCTCTGGGTGAAACCACCACCCGCACGGAAAAGTTCCAGCGTTGGTATTGGCTCTCGCTCCGTCCCCGTGCGCGGCTTTTTCAAGGCACTGGGGTGGCCCGAGATTCCGCTTTGGGCCCACACAAAGGCCTCTCTGACTCTGCCTCTCTGTGGGATAACACGGGCGCCCACTCCCGGGGCTTTGCAAGGAATCTCTCGCCCCCTATCTGCGCGCGCCTACCAGGGGATCAGGGAAAATGGCTGCCCCACTTGTCTTTCTTTATCTGGGTTTGGTGCGAGTGTTAGCTTGTATTGCCCGGGTTGCCACAGGAACAGTTTTTTCTTGGCTTGGATCTCCGTGCCACAGCCTGGTTCGGCCGTTTGTGCCGCGGCGTGGATCTATTCACCCCCTCTGCCCGCCTTAGTTTCTATATTCTCAGTTCCCAGTGAAAGCCGCCCTGTTTAGGTTAGTGAGGAAGGCGGAGCGTTTCTTACTCCCTATTTCCTTCGGGGTTTGGTTATATATTTAGCTAATTTTTTCGCTCGACCATACCTTCGGGTGTATTGCGAAACATCTGGAGACTCCAAGGATAGGTTTTTCTGTTTCTGGTTGAAGATCTTGTTGAGTTTTGGGGGAGATTTATCAGTATCGCTTCCTACCCCGTCATTACTCTGACGTCATCTCCTTCTCTCAGTTCTTTTAAGTAGCTACCAAGTAATATGATTGCTAGATCGCATAGTAGGTTTTGTAAGAAACAGCCAAACTGTTTTCTAAAGTGGCTGTATCATTTTGCATTCCCACCAACAATGAATGAGAGTTTCTGTTGCTCAACAAATTGTCAGCATTTGATGTTGTCCGTGATCTAGAATTTGACCATTCTAATAGGTAGGTAATGCTATCTCATTTTAATTTGCATTTCCCTGATGACATATGACATAGAGCATCTTTATTTTTAATTATTATTATTTTTTTTTTAGGTGAGAGGAGGGGAGATAGTGAGGCATGTGCCCCGACTGGGAACCATCCGGCCACCACTTTGGGGGCCAATGCTCAAATCAGCTGAGCTATTTTTAGCTCCTGAGGCTGATGCACTCAGACCAACCAAGGTATCCTCAGAACCCACGCTGGACATCTGAACCAGTTGAGTCATGGCTGTGGTAGGAGAAGAGAGGGAAAGAGGGGAGCGAGAGGGGAGGAGAAGCAGATGGTCGTTCTCTTGTGTGCCCTGACTGGGTATTGAACCTGGGACATCCACATGCTGGGCTGACACTCTACCACTGAGCCAACTGGCCAGGGCCCATTAAGTGATTTTCAAATTCTGCACTGGCCTTGCATACCTGGGATAAATCCCACTTGCTCATGGTATATAATTATTTTCATTCATTATTTTTTTTTTTTTTTAATTTTTTTTTTTCTTTTTTTTTTTTTCATTTTTCTGAAGCTGGAAACAGGGAGAGACAGTCAGACAGACTCCCGCATGCGCCCGACCGGGATCCACCCGGCACGCCCACCAGGGGCGGTGCTCTGCCCCCCAGGGGGCGATGCTCTGCCCATCCTGGGCGTCGCCATATTGCGACCAGAGCCACTCTAGCGCCTGAGGCAGAGGCCACAGAGCCATGCCCAGCGCCCGGGCCATTTTTGCTCCAATGGAGCCTTGGCTGCGGGAGGGGAAGAGAGAGACAGAGAGGAAAGCGCGGCGGAGGGGTGGAGAAGCAAATGGGCGCTTCTCCTATGTGCCCTGGCCGGGAATCGAACCCGGGTCCTCCGCACGCTAGGCCGACGCTCTACTGCTGAGCCAACCGGCCAGGGCCTATTTTCATTCATTATTGATTCAATTTGTTAATATATTTTTTAGTATTTTTGCATGTATGTTCATAAGAGATATTGGCTTGTAGTTTTCTTATTATATTTTTGATTTAGGTATTAGGGTAACATTGGCTTCATAGAATGAATTAGGAATATTTTCTGTTTCAGTCTTCTAAAAGAGATTGTAGAGAATTAATATAATTTCTTCCTTAAATGTTTGGTAGAATTTACCAGTGATCCAATCTGGGCTTAGTGCTTTCTGTTTTGGAAAGTTATTAATATTTGATTTAATTTCTTTAATAGATACAGGCCTATTTCGATAGTCTACTTCTTCTTGTGTGAGTTTTGGAAAATATGTCATTCAAGGAATTGGTTCATTTCATCTAGGTTATCAAATTTGTGGCATAGAGTTGTTCATAGTATTTCTGATTATCCTTTTATCCTTTTACTATTTATTGAATCTGTAATGATGTCCCTTCTTTTGATATTATTAATTCCTAATTTTGCCAATGCTTGTTACTTCTTTCTTTCCCTTATCTCATGGCAACTAAGACAGACGTGTGCCAGGGCAGATGACTCCTAAAGTCAGATTTCTTCTTAATAAACCATGATCATTTCCTAATTAGTTTTTTTGGCAAAATGCTTAGAAAGCCAGAATACTACATGGTAGCAATTGAGTTCATGGGGTATTAACCCTTAATATATATGAAAGCTTGGAGAGCGTCACTGGGCGTTAGAAGGAAGGGAATTTTAGACCAGATGAGGGAAAGATAGACTCAGATGTTTTATAAAGTTAATTAAAACAGTATGTGGCATACAGGGCAGTATTGAAAATACTTCTAGTAATAATTTAATTTGGATAGGTATCCCGGAAGTATATGGCTTTACAAGCACTACTTCTGATTGATGTTTAGAATTGGTTTCTTTAGAAATAACAGTACAAATATGAAGGTACAGATTTTTAAAGTAAACAGTGGATTAATGCATTAGGCATGTATAATAATGGAGTCATTCTTGGATTTGGTAATAAAAATATTTTTACCGTAGAACATAGTACTGAAGCGTAAGCAACTAGAAAGCCTGGAAGTCATTATAGAACTAAGTGATTGTGAAAAATAAGAAACCAAAGATTTGTGAAAAGTAAGAAAGCCAAGATTTCACTGAATAAGTTTTTCATCGAAGACTGTTGACTTACCAAAAAACGGTAACTTGCTTAGTACTGAAATAAAAGCATTCTTTGACATATGTATATGTTTTCTTCAGATTCTGCAGTGTAGAAATGCATATGCTACTAGCAGAAACTGGTAGTAACCGAGTTAAAGAATTTAAATAATACAATTTGGGAGATATCACAGTCCGTTTGGTATATAACTTGAAATTTCTTTTTTTAATTTTAGATGAGAGGAGAGGAGATAGGCAGACTCCCACGTGCACCCCAGCTGGATCTACTCAGCAACCCCATCTGGGGCTGATGTTCAAGTACCAAGCTGTTTTTAGTGCTTGAGGTTGATGTGCTGCAACAGAGCTATCCTCAGCTCCTGGGGCCATGCTTGAACCAGTGGAGTCACTGGCTGTGGGAGGAGAAGAGAGAGAAAAAGGGGAGAGAGAGAGGGAGAGGAGAAGCAGATGGTCACTTGTCCTGTTGCCGTGACTGGGAATTGAACCTGGGACGTCCATATGCCAGGCTGGCACTCTATTCCCTGAGCCACCAGCCAGGGCCAAATTTTTTTTTCAAAAATTAAGTGAAGGCCCTGGCTGGTTGGCTCAGTGGTAGAGCGTCGGCCTGGCGTGCAGAAGTCCTGGGTTCGATTCCCGGCCAGGGCACACAGGGGAAGCGCCCATCTGCTTCTCCACCCCTCCCCCTCTCCTTCCTCTCTGCCTCTCTCTTCCCCTCCTGCAGCGAGGCTCCATTGGAGCAAAGATGGCCTGGGCGCTGGGGATGGCTCCTTGGTCTCTGCCCCAGGCGCTGGAGTGGCTCTGGTCGCAACAGAGCAATGCCCCCTGGTGGGCATGCGGGGTGGATCCCGGTTGGGTGCATGCGGGAGTCTGTCTGACTCTCTCCTGTTTCCAGCTTCAGAAAAATACAAAAAAAAAAAAAAAAAAAAATTAAGTGAAAACATTGGTATTTTAGTTCATTATATTATATTGTATATTGGTTTTCTTCCCCATCACACATTCTCATTTCTCCACAGTACTTCCTTTTTCTTCCAAGTAAACTGCTTGTATTTAACTACTTGTCTTAGGATTCATTTCTGGGGGCATCAAACAGGCTGTCATTTTTTTCTATAAAATTTTCTATATTTTGACATGGCTGCTTGCATCCTCATGATGTCATTTTACATGTTCCTCTGTACCAACTTTTTTCTATATGTTAGCTCTTGGGTTTGATTAGATTGAGGTCAGGTTCATTTTTAGGGGGGTTAAATATACTTAACAAGTGGTGCTTTCTGTTTCCTATTGCATCATATCAAGAAGCATTAATATCTATCTGGTTGTTCCATTTTTAGCGGTTAAGTTTGATTAGTAACAGTATCAGTGCAGTTCTGCATTAAAATTAACTTAGAATTTCTTGAAAGTCTAGGCAAAAGGTGAGTATGACATACTCTGTAATTCTCCGTGTTCAGTGTCCAGTGTATCTTAAAAGAAGAATGGATAATGACTTGGCTGAAATTATGGATAACTCAAATTAAAATACTTGATGCCCTGGCTGGTTAGCTCAGTCTATTAGAGTGTCGTCCCAAAACAACAAGGTTGCAGGTTCAATTCTGGGTCAGGGTACATATGGAAAGCAACCAAAATGAGTGAATGACTAAGTTGAACAACAAATTAATGCTTCTTGTCTCTCTCCCTCTCTCTCCCCCCTCCTCTTTTTTTCTCTCCATTCCCTTCCTCTGTCTCTAAAAAGAAATCAATAAAAATCAAAATTAATAATTGAGAAAGAGAATATTTCTCTCTCCCTCTCCCTTTCTGTTTTAATCTGAAAGTGAAATTAAGTTTGATGATCTTGATAGATGTAATATAAACATCTATATAATGTTATTCACACCCCTATCCCCAGAGCCTATTATAGTGACTAGCACATAATAGATGACTCAGTGAATTATTTGTGGAATGAATAACCACCAAAAAGAATATATCATATGTACCAACATGTATGTAGGCTCTTTTAAGGAAACTTTCTCTCATCAGACATCCTGGGCAAAAATTAGAGTGTAGCACAAAGAGCAGTCGTTTCTTTTTGTGGCATCTATTTGCAAGTATTTGTCCTGGACTGTTGTTATAAGACCCAGTGCAAAGTACTAATTAGGAGATAATGAAGAAAGGAACAGTATCACACACCGGTATACCCCTACCCCACCCCAGGTTCCAGAGTGTGTTTGGGAAAAGAAATCAACAATTCTCATCTGGAATTGTCTCCTAGTTCTCGTGCTTTGTTAGTACCACCATTGCTAGAAGGTTGAGTTTTAGAACAGTATGTAGTAAATTTAAGACAAAAATCCTTTCCACACATTGAGAAGCTCATTCCTGGTTCTGAAAAGCTTTTTATAACAAGAGCATTCTTCTCTGAAGGTCAGAGAAGTACATTGTCTATTCCAGGTAAATTAGATCATCCTATTTTTAGAATATAGCAAAAGACAAAACATAGATACTTTAGTTTTTAATGGAAATCCATGCATGATCAAATAACTAATATGTGGGGAAAAGTAGGCATTGCAACAATTTTTTTCTATTTTCTGTGATTGTTTTTACCTACAGAATTTGGATTTAGGGATTATATTATCTATATTTGAATTATTATTATATTTTTGCATAAATTTGTTTTTCCAAACATGCCTGAGCCCACCAAATTTTAAATTCCTTAATGAAGACTCTAGTAATTGTTCTAATAGGTCTGGGTTGGGCCTGATAGTCTGCATTTTTCACAAGTTCTCAGGTGATGCCAAAGCTGCTGGTTCAGGGACCATTATTTGAATATCAAGATTTTTAAGATGTTGATCTGTTTTTTTATAAAAGCAGATTGGTTCTGACTTGTCCAAATAGGTTACACTGATATTATAGGAAGGTTGGTTATTATCACCCAGCACTTTGAGGGTTAAAGAAGCTTCCCAGTGTTATTCTATACTTAGTCTTATTTTCCTCTCTCTTTGAACTTCTAGTTCATTATAATGCTTCTGGGAATAATAACAGTGAGATGTGCCTTGATTGATACCCAGCTTCATAGCTCTTACAATGCCTTCAGCCTCAGCTTCTTTCCTCCTGGGACCTTTCATATCTCTTAGCACCTTGCAGCCAACTGCAAACCTCTAGGCTCTGTTGCCTAGCAGCTTAATATAAAACTGAGGGTGAGAGAAGTGGCCCCGAGAAGGAGAAGCAGTCTGGTCCTGGCATTGGGACATCAGGTGGGAGGCTGCTTTATAAATCTGGATTAGAAATGGAAGGGAGCTGGTTCCTGGTATATTACTTATTTCTTGCTACAGGAGAGACATAGTTTGTCAAGGGCTTTGAGAAGCTCCCAACAGAAAGCAGATAAATGAAGCAGGTAAATGAAAGGTAGCACAAAAGTACACTGAGCTGTTACTGCAAAATGCCCAGGAGTTGTAATGCCAGTTGAGAAAAGTATGCCACAGGGAAGGAAACATTTTCTATTGAAGCTTCTATTTAATGCCAGTAATTTTGATGCAGAAATATCTATTTAAGCAAAAAGCAGTATACTTTTAAAAATTAATATCTATGTACATTTCCTGTAAGATTACAGATTCCACATTTTTCTAAAAATCTCACTAATTTGCATGTTCATACAGAATTCTCACAAATGAATCTTACTTATTCTTTTTTTTTTTTTTTTTTTTTTTTTTTTTAAGCTGTTCTACTTAAATTTTATTTTATTTTTTTTTTTTTTTTTTTTTTTTTTATTAATGGTAATGGGATGACATTAATAAATCAGAGTACATATATTCAAAGAAAACATGTCTAGGTTATTTTGTCATCAAATTATGTTGCAAACCCCTCGCCCAAAGTCAGGTTGTCCTCCGTCACCCTCTATCTAGTTCTCTGTGCCCCTCCCCCTCCCCCTAACTCTCTCCCTCCCTCCCTCCCATGTCCTCCCTCCCCCCCCACCCATGGTAACCACCACACTCTTGTCCATGTCTCTTAGTCTCATTTTTATGTTCCACCAATGTATGGAATCATGTAATTCTTGTTTTTTTCTGATTTACTTATTTCACTCCTTATAATATTATCAAGATCCCACCATTTTGCTGTAAATGATCTGATGTCATCATTTCTTATGGCTGAGTAGTATTCCATAGTGTATATGTGCCACATCTTCTTAATCCAGTCTTCTATTGAAGGGCTTTTTGGCTGTTTCCATGTCTTGGCCACTGTGAACAGTGCTGCAATGAACATGGGGCTACATGTGTCTTCACGTATCAATGTTTCTGAGTTTTTGGGGTATATACCCAGTAGAGGGATTGCTGGGTCATAAGGTAGTTCTATTTGCAGTTTTTTGAGGAACCACCATACTTTCCTCCATAATGGTTGTACTACTTTACAGTCCCACCAACAGTGAATGAGGGTTCCTTTTTCTCCACAGCCTCTCCAACATTTGCTATTACCCGTCTTGTTGATAATAGCTAATCTAACAGGAGTGAGGTGGTATCTCATTGTAGTTTTGATTTGCATTTCTCTAATAACTAATGAAGCTGAGCATCTTTTCATATATCTGTTGGCCATTTGTATCTCTTCCTGGGAGAAGTGTCTGTTCATGTCCTCTTCCCATTTTTTTATTGGATTGTTTGTTTGTTTGTTGTTGAGTTTTATGAGTTCTTTGTAAATTTTGGATATTAGGCCCTTATCTGAGCTGTCGTTTGAAAATATCAGTTCCCATATAGTTGGCTGTCTGTTTATTTTGATATCAGTTTCTCTTGCTGAGCAAAAACTTTTAATTCTGATGTAGTCCCATTCATTTATCTTTGCCTTCACTTCTCTTGCCATTGGAGTCAAGTTCATAAAATGTTCTTTAAAACCCAGGTCCATGATTTTAGTACCTATGTCTTCTTCTATGTACTTTATTGTTTCAGGTCTTATATTTAGGTCTTTGATCCATTTTGAATTAATTTTGGTACATGGGGACAGGCTGTAGTCGAGTTTCATTCTTTTGCATGTGGCTTTCCAGTTTTCCCAACACCATTTGTTGAAGAGGCTTTCTTTTCTCCATTGTGTGTTGTTGGCCCCTTTATCAAAGATTATTTGACCATATATATGTGGTTTTATTTCTGGGCTTTCTATTCTGTTCCATTGGTCTGAGTGTCTATTTTTTTGCCAATACCATGCTGTTTTGATTATCGTGGCCCTATAATATAGTTTAAAGTCAGGTATTGTAATGCCCCCAGCTTCATTCTTTTTCCTTAGGATTGTTTTGGCTATTCGGGGTTTTTTATAGTTCCATATAAATCTGATGATTTTTTGTTCCATTTCTTTAAAAAATCTCATAGGGATTTTGATGGGAATTGCATTAAATTTGTATATTGCTTTGGGTAATATGGCCATTTTGATTATATTTATTCTTCCTATCCAAGAACAAGGAATATTTTTCCATCTCATTGTATCTTTTTCGATTTCCCTTAACAATGCTTTGTAATTTTCATTATATAGGTCCTTTACATTCTTTGTTATGTTTATTCCTAGGTATTTTATTTTTTTTGTTGCAATCGTGAAGGGGATTATTTTTTTGAGTTCGTTTTCTAATATTTCATTGTTGGCATATAGAAAGGCTATGGACTTTTGTATGTTAATTTTGTATCCTGCGACCTTACTGTATTGGTTTATTGTTTCTAATAATCTTTTTGTGGAGTCCTTCGGGTTTTCGATGTATAGGATCATATCATCAGCAAAAAGTGATAGCTTTACTTCTTCTTTTCCGATATGGATGCCTTTTATTTCTTTGTCTTGTCTGATTGCTCTGGCCAGAACTTCTAGCACCACGTTGAATAAGAGTGGAGATAGTGGACAACCCTGTCTTGTTCCTGATTTAAGGTAGAAAGTCCTCAGTTTTATGCCGTTTAATAGGATGTTGGCTGATGGTTTATCATATATGGCCTTTATCATGTTGAGATATTTTCCTTCTATACCCATTTTGTTGAGAGTCTTAAACATAAAATTGTGTTGTATTTTATCAAAAGCCTTTTCTGCATCTATTGATAAGATCATGTGGTTTTTGTTCTTTGTTTTGTTGATATGGTGTATTACGTTAACCGTTTTGCGTATGTTGAACCATCCTTGAGATTCTGGGATGAATCCCACTTGATCATGATGTATTATTTTTTTAATATGTTGTTGTATTCGGTTTGCCAGTATTTTGTTTAGTATTTTAGCATCTGTATTCATTAGCGATATTGGTCTGTAATTTTCTTTCTTTGTGCCATCCTTGCCAGGTTTTGGTATGAGGGTTATGTTGGCCTCATAAAATGTGTTTGGAAGTATTGCTTCTTCTTCAATTTTTTGGAAGACTTTGAGTAGAATAGGAACCAAATCTTCTTTGAATGTTTGATAGAATTCACTAGTATAACCGTCTGGGCCTGGACTTTTATTTTTGGGGAGATTTTTAATAGTTTTTTCTATTTCCTCCCTGCTGATTGGTCTGTTTAGGCTTTCTGCTTCTTCATGACTCAGTCTAGGAAGGTTGTATTGTTCTAGGAATTTATCCATCTCTTCTAGATTGTTGTATTTGGTGGCATATAATTTTTCATAGTATTCTACAATAATTCTTTGTATTTCTATGATGTCTGTGGTGATCTCTCCTCTTTCATTTTGGATTTTATTTATTTGAGTCCTGTGTCTTTTTTCCTTGGTGAGTCTTGCCAAGGGTTTGTCAATTTTGTTGATCTTTTCAAAGAACCAGCTCCTTGTTTTATTGATTTTTTCTATAGTTTTTCTGTTCTCTATTTCATTTATTTCTGCTCTGATTTTTATTATCTCCTTTCTTCGGCTGGTTTTGGGTTGTCTTTGTTCTTCTTTTTCTAGTTCCTTGAGGTGTGAAGTTAAGTGGTTTACTTCGGCTCTCTCTTGTTTGTTCATATAGGCCTGAAGTGATATGAACTTTCCTCTTATTACTGCTTTTGCTGCATCCCAGAGATTCTGATATGTCGTATTTTCATTTTCGTTTGTCTGTATATATCTTTTGATTTCTGCGCTTATTTCTTCTTTGACCCATTCATTTTTTAGAAGTATGTTGTTTAGTTTCCACATTTTTGTGGGTTTTTCCCCCTCTTTTTTGCAGTTGAATTCTAGTTTCAAGGCTTTATGATCAGAAAATATGCTTGGTACAATTTCAATTTTTCTAAATTTGCTGATATTGTCTTTGTGGCCCAACATATGGTCAATTCTTGAGAATGTTCCATGTACACTAGAGAAAAATGTATACTCTGTCGCTTTAGGATGAAGTGTCCTGTAGATGTCTATCATATCCAGGTGTTCTAGTATTTCGTTTAAGGCCACTATATCTTTATTGATTCTCTGTTTGGATGACCGATCTAGAGGCGTCAGCGGTGTATTGAGGTCTCCAAGTATGATTGTATTTTTGTTAGTTTTTGTTTTAAGGTCAATAAGTAGCTGTCTTATATATTTTGGTGCTCCTTGGTTTGGTGCATATATATTAAGGATTGTTATGTCTTCTTGATTCAACTTCCCCTTAATCATTATGAAATGACCATTTTTGTCTCTGAGTACTTTTTCTGTCTTGTAGTCAGCATTATTAGATATGAGTATTGCTACGCCTGCTTTTTTTTGGGTGTTGTTTGCTTGGAGTATTGTTTTCCAGCCTTTCACTTTGAATTTGTTTTTATCCTTGTTGCTTAGATGTGTTTCTTGTAGGCAGCATATAGTTGGATTTTCTTTTTTAATCCATTCTGCTACTCTGTGTCTTTTTATTGGTAAGTTTAATCCATTTACATTTAGTGTAATTATTGACACTTGTGGGTTCCCTACTGCCATTTTATAAATTGCTTTCTGTTAGTTTTGTATCTAGTTTGATTCTTCTCTTTTGTTTTTCTATCATTTGTTTTTGTTTGTTTGTGTTCCATACTTCTTTCCTCTGTTGCTACCTTTTTTAAGTCAAGTGTTTTTGTGGTGGTTTTTTTAAGGGTGGTTACCATTAAGTAATGAAAAGGGTACCTACCATATTCATTGTAGTACCCCATCTTGTAAGTATTTCTGCACTTCATCATCCTTCACTACTGTTACTCTCCATCTTCTCCCCCCTTTTTTTCCTTTGTTGTCACAGTTTAAGTTTGGTTTTATTGTGTTCTTGGTGGAGCTGTTACTTGTGGTGTTGTTTTCTTTTGTTCTTTGAATCTGGTTGGAAAACCCCCCTTAGTATTTCCTGGAGTGGGGGCTTTCTGTTGATAAATTCTCTCATCTTTTCTGTATTTGTGAATGTTTTTATATCTCCTTCATACTTGAAGGATAGCTTTGATGGGTATAGTATTCTTGGCTGAAAGTTCCTCTCTTTCAGGGCTTTAAATATTGGGGTCCACTCTCTTCTAGCTTGTAGAGTTTCTGCTGAGAAATCTGATGATAATCTAATAGGCCTTCCTTTATATGTTGTACTCTTCTTTTCCCTGGCTGCCTTGAGAATTTTTTCTTTGTCATTGGTTTGTGTCATCTTCATTATGATGTGCCTTGGAGTGGGTTTGTTGGGGTTAAGAAAACTTGGTGTTCTGTTTGCTTCTTGAATTTGAGGCTTTAGTTCCTTCCACAGGCTTGGGAAGTTCTCGTCTATTATTTGTTTGAGTATAATCTCCATTCCATTTTCTTTCTCTTCTCCCTCTGATATACCTATTATTCTTATGTTATTCTTTCTGATGGAGTCAGACAATTCCTGTAGGGCTTTCTCATTTTTTATTATTTTTGAGTCTCTTTCTTCTTCTCTCTGTTGTGCCTCAAGTTGTTTGTCCTCTATTTCACTAATCCTATCTTCAATCTGGGCTGTTCTGTTAGCTAAGCTTGTTACCTCGTTTTTCAGCTCGTGAATTGAGTTTTTCATTTCTGTTTGATTTGTTTTTATAGTTTCAATTTCCTTGGTAATATATTCTTTGTGTTCATTGAGTTGTTTTCTGATCTCCCTATATTGCCTTTCTGTGTTTTCTTGTATATCTCTGAGTATTTTTAAGATTTCTATTTTAAATTCTCTGTCATTTAGCTCCAAGGCTTCCAATATGTTAAGTCTTTTCTCCATAGATTTTTCCACATCTATTTGTGTTACCTCTCTTTCTTTTGTATCCATAATATTCGATTTCCTCTTTCTTATCGGCATCTGAGGGTGGTCTTATTGATAGCACTAATTAGAATTAATAAAGAGAAAAAAAAAAAAAAAAAAAAAAAAAAAAAAAAGGGTTAAAACCCCCCCAAAAAAAAAAAACAGTAATAATTTATTATTTCCCCCTTTTTTTCTCTCTTCTCTTTCCCTCCTCTCCCCTCCTCAGGGAAATATCATGCCTATAATGGAGGGCCTGATTTGGGGTGGAGAGTTCAAGGGGCAAAAAAAAAAAAGGGAGTAGGGACCTACTAAATGCAAAAAAAAAAAAAAAAAAAAAAAAAAAAAAGAAAGAAAATCTTAGACAAGCATAAGATGATTTGCTTGTAAGTGATGGTCAACTAAGAGATATAATGAGAGGGATAAGAGGGAATCAGAAAAAAGGACCAAAAAAGAATAATAAAGAAGAAAAAATAAAAATAATAAGTAAAAATCTGTTGTATTAAGTGGAGCGAAGACTAAATACCATGGAGACCTTGGGTTGGGAGGACCCAAAATGCCACAAAAATAAACAACCAAGAGAAAAAAAAAATAAATAAAAACAAAAGCAAAAAAGAGAAATAAAGCCAAAAAAAAAAAAAAAAAAAAAAAGCCTTGAGTCCCAAATTAACTAATTTGTTCGTGATTGAGGATTACATGGGAGGAAAGTAAAATGAGAAAAGAAAAAAACGAATAGAAAGGAAAAAATAAGAAAAAGAGAAAAACGAAGGAAGAAATAAAATAGGAGGAGAAAAAAACAAAATAAAGCAAGACAAAAAAAACAAACAAACAAAAAAACAAAAAAAAACAAAAGAGGAGAGAGTGAGAGTTAAGTGTTTTGGAGTATAACCTTAAAGGAGGGTGAGGATGAAGAAGAAAAAAAAAAAAAAAGCAACACTCATGGGTATTGGAGTTCAAGAAAGGGGAAGCATAAGATGGGCAGAGAATAGAAGGACCAAGGTGGAGGAAATAAAGGCAAAAAGATAGAAGAAACAAACAACAAAATAAAAAATAAAAAAATTAGTGGATCAAGTTGTAAAGTCTGTGGGTTTTTCTTGATTTTGAGAGGTTAACTTCTTCCTTTTTCTTTTCTCTCCCTCTTCCTAGTCGGTGACTCTGTACCCCAGGCTCTGCCCCTGTGTCACTCTTAGGTAGGGATTTGCAGTTGATGGGATTCTATGGCAATGTCATATAATTGGCTTTAGTCTTGCTGGAAGTAAAGGCTTGTTGGCGTTTGCAGGGTCCAACGATGAGAGAGTTTGCTTTCCTGGATTCTCCCTCCTGGTCCCCCCTTTCTGAATTAGCAGCCTTTTGATCCAGCTATAAGGCTGCAACTGCTTCTGCCTGGGGAGTAAGAGGCTCAAAGAGCTGGGAAATCCCCACTCTATCCCCACTCAGTGCAAGGCTTTGGGAAAGGCTCTGACAGTCAGGGCCTCCAGTGTAATCAGGCGGGGGTGGGGGTCAATTGTTATCAAGGTGACTGTTCAGCGCCTATCATTTAGTTGGACCTCTCAACCCAGGCTTTCCAAACTTTGTAGCCTGTTTTTGCAGGGAAGAGGAGGCACTAGTCTCTGCTTGCGACTAGTGTAGTATAGACCTTATTATCTGCCAAGTCCTTCTTGTTAGCGTTTATCCCTGAATATGGGGGCTCTATCAATCAGAACTTGTCCCCGCCCCTTTAGCGAGAGGCACTTAAAAAATATCACGCCTCTTGTCTTGGATCGCTGAACTGAGAGAGATCTTATCAATTAGAACCGAAGGTGCGCACATTTTATGGGTTAAGCTAATTTCAGTGATTGGGTCGCAGCTGTGCTCCAGAGAGTATTTCAGGCTGCCTACGCGCCCCTCGCCCAACGCTTGATTGATAGCTCCAATGGCTGGGTAAGGTGCCCCGTTCACGGAGAGAATCTCCTGACTAGGAAAGACAGGTTTGGCGCCCCTCCCAGACTATGGCACGGGGCCCGCGGCTTCTCAGAGCACGCCGGTGGTCGCCGGCACGGATGTGGCCGCTCGGGGCGCGCGCGCGGCTTCCCAGAGCACTCCGGAGGTCGCCGGCACGGATGTGGCCGCTCGGGGCGCGCGCGCGGCTTCCCAGAGCACTCCGGAGGTCGCCGGCACGGATGTGGCCGCTCGGGGCGCGCGCGCGGCTTCCCAGAGCACTCCGGAGGTCGCCGGCACGGATGTGGCCGCTCGGGGCGCGCGCGCGGCTTCCCAGAGCACTCCGGAGGTCGCCGGCACGGATGTGGCCGCTCGGGGCGCGCGCGCGCGGCCCCTCAGAACGCGGTTGGGGGGGGGGGGCGCGTGGCCTCTCAGAGCACGCCCGCGGCTGTGGGCACTCCCCGGGACACGGCAAGTGCGGGGGGCGTGCGGCTTCTCAGAGCAGGCTGGTGTTTGCTGGCACTCCCCAGGACGGGGCGCGGGCAGCTGCACGCGTGGGTTGACTCACCACAGGCGTATTCCCTCCTCAGCAACAGTCCTTTTGCTTTCAGTGTGTGTGTGGAATTCTAGGATGCTCCGAAGATAAATTTTTCTGTTTCTAGTTGACAAATTTGTTGAGATTTTGGGGAGATCTGTCGGTCGCGCTGCTCACGGCGCCATCTTCGTGACGTCACTCCTTACTTATTCTTATATACATATTTGAAGACCAAAAACACTGTACAGCGTTTAAAATAAATTTACTCCATGCTTGTTTGTAGAATCAAAAGCCGTGTTCTCTAAAGCAGTGCTTTTTAAACTTTCATGTACATAGGAGTCACTTGTGGATGTTGTCAAAGTGGATATTCTGATTCAGTAGGTCTGGGTTGTCCTGATAGTCTGCATTTTTCACGAGTTCTCAGGTGATGCCATAGCTGCTGGTTCAGGGACCATTATTTGAATATCAAGATTTTAAGGTGTTGATCTTTAAAAACAAACAAACTTGCACACTGAAAATACTTCCTTGTTTTCTAAACTGTTTGACTAAGATTTTCTGATAAGACACTTAAAGCAAAATCTAGCAAATGTTTTTGTGACTATAAATCTTGCTAATAGAAATTATATTTAATGGCATCATCTACCTGATACTTGATTAGCTTCTGATCCTGAAAGTCCCAAATCATTTATTTTCATGACTGAAATAACAATCTTGAAATAGTATAGTACAAAAAGCATTAGGGTTTTATCCATTAATGTAGCATAGCTGTTCTTAAATGTGGGTGTTCTATGTTCTGAAGTATCTGGAAATCATGCCAGAGAACGGCTCAGGGAACCAGAAGGTATTACTAGGTATTCATGAGGGCTCTTAAACAGTGAGGTAGAGGGGTTTCTGCTGTCAGTGGGAAGATCACTTCTGAGATCCCCTCTAAATCTGAGTCTGTGAATCATCACCTAAAAAAAGTGCTTTTTGCCACTACATAATTAAAAACAAAGTTCAATATAGACTTCATCTCTATTTGATAACCTTACTGTCTTCAAACACGTTAAAAATGTTTGTTGACTATTTCCATTTCTGAACATCTTTCCTTTTTTCTCAACTTCAACAATGCCCCTAAATTTCTAATATAATCTCCCCATTCATTCATTTGGCACGTATTTTAGTGCTTATTTATACAAATAGGTTACTGTAGTAAGTGATCTGTTGGGTACAAATTTGAGTAAGATACAGCCTCTGTTTTCAAGGTACTCAGAGTCACCTACATGAGGTAAGTAGCACAAATAACTTGTGTGGAAAGTAATATTAACACAAAAAGTGCTCTGAGGGTTCAGAGGAGAGAGAAGTGTATCACTATTGTCTGGGACCATAAGGAAAGCATTTAGAAAAACAAAAAGATAGCTTTTGAATTTGGTCTTGAAAACTAGACAGGTTTTCCCAGCTGCCTAAGTAGAGGAAATTGCATGAGCCAAGTATGGAGGCAGAGAAGAAGACAGGGTAGCTGCCTTGTTGCATGCTTGGATTTGTAACTTACAGGATTTGGCCCATTTGTGAGTTACCCTTGAAGGGTCATGTAGTAATTTTTCTGAGTTACTGATTTTATACCTTTTCTAAGAGCTTTATGTTTGAGGTCAATGAGGGAGGCTAGTGATTGATTTAGCATTGTATCTTAGCTCCTGTTTATTATTCTTGTTTTACTCTCATTCCATCTTTTATTTTACTGTATTTTTTATGGGAGGGCATTATATGTTTATTAATAATTTAGGATTTGTGAAGAGCTTGTTATAATTCCTCTCAATTGCCAAGGGATTGCTGCAAATAGGGTGGCCATATAATTTATTGCCCAAACCAGGACCCTTTGGAAAGGGGTAATAATGTTAATAATATTTCAGAGTAGCAGGCATAAACCAGGGTTGTCTCAAGCCAGAGTATATGGTCAACTAGATTGGTTATTCTAACTATAGTTTATGTTGGTTGGAGTATAGAGTAGGATGTGATTTAGGAAAGCTATTGTTAGTCAAATAAGTTTGTAAATATGCTGTATATGTTTGCTAGCTTATAGTTTGCATTGGATGTGGGAGATAGGCTGTAAGCTGGCAAGGTCCTTATAGCCTCAGGCTTAGTTTTAAGACTAAGCCTTTCCCACCCTTTTAATACTAAGATCTTTTCAAGATCCTTCTAGAGATCTTCTCAAAACTAAGCTTTCCCCCACACCCTTGACTGTTGCATGATGTGGGGTGGTGCACTCTTATGAGGAATCCCATTTATGCCTCAGATAAGTGGTTTTGTATCAGAGGCTTCCTTATTTGCATATTGGCTTTGTTGGTCAAATAAGTTTGTAAATATAATGTACATGTTTGCTAGCTTATAGTTTGCATTGGGAGTGGGACAGGCTGTAAACAGGCAGGGTCGTCATAGCCTAAGGCTTAGTTTTAAGACTAAACTTTTTCCCGCACCCTTGGCTGTTGCATGATGTGGGGTGGTGCACTCTCATGAGGAATCCCATTATGCCTCAGATAAGTGACTATGTATCAGAGACTTCCTTGTTTGTATATTGGATTAAAGGTTTTGATTTCTACACTATTAAATGGGGCAGAGGAGCCATGCAGGAGGAGAGCAGAGAAAGGCCATGTGGAGGAGAGGAGAAGCAGCCAAGATGGCAGCCAGTTTGTGCAGAGAGAAGGAGATGGGGAACAGAAGTGAGTAAGGCTGGTGAGATAGAAACCTTTGATTCTAGGAAACTCGGATGACGCAGTGGTTTTGGGAGCCCTGAATAGAAAGAGAAGTGTTTTCCCACTGTGTATTTCTTGCCCGCCGGGTGCAAGCTAGGATTAAAGGTAATGCCCACCAGTTCTTGGCTCCATTGTTTTATTACCGTCTGTCTGAATCAAATGCAAACCTGCACGGGCCAGGCAGCTGTGTTGGTGGCTGCGGCTCCTGGCTTTATATTTGGTGTAGTCTGTGGCAGGATTCAATACATTTCGGTATGGAGCCACCACCACCTTTGAGCAGTGGAGTAGAGGACTGGCTGCTGTTATGGTTCCCCTTGGCTGTTCTTTTGGGGACCGTAGGCTGGCTGACTTTTACAGCCATGCGTGAGGAAACCAAGAGCTCTGTAGAAGAGGCTGCCCAGGACCTGCAAACCAAGCAGCAGAAGGAGGTGAAGCAAAATTGAGAGAAAGAGATGCCGACTCTGGAGCTGGAGCAAGCACCGCAGGAGGCCGACCAGGTTTGTGAGATTCATTTGGAAATGGAGCAGCTGCTGGAGAAGGAATCGCAGGTTTGTGAGTTGCAGATTTCCCTGGACGTTGTGGAGAGCCAGCAGTGGCAGAAGGCTGGCGCTGATGCTGGGGCTGGGGCTGCAAGGCCTGTGGAGCAGGCGACGGCGGCCCAGGGCTCAAGCCCAGCAGCAGGAGATGGTGTTTTCAGTTCCTCTTTGGAGGATGGGGAGAATTGGTCTGGAGTTGCGATCCGCAGTCTCCAGAAGGTGAGAGCCCATCAGCAAGAAGTACCTACTACGCCCCTGGTAGGTCTGTGATTTTGGGACATAGGGGCGAATGTCATCATGCTCTCCAGAGCAGAGATGGAAATACTGACTGCCATTGCCACGTGCTCCTCCTTGGGACAGTGTAAGACCTGCCAGGATAGCAGGGATGAGGGGGGTGGCTGAGGCTCCATGTGTGTGGACTGATTCCTGGACTACAACCAGAGTGGGCACTGGCTCCTTTGTTGGATGGACTTACAGATTTTGGACAATGTGAAATACCCTGATGGGGCTGGGGGTGGCTTTGCTGGAGGCCCTCCCCCTGCCCTGGGAAGCTTTTCTCATACAGGCTTAAAGGTTTTAACTTTCTACACTCTAAAATGAAGCAGACCAGGGGCTCTCACTTGCTCAGTTTCTGCCATTAGCACTGCAGAGGAGAGGCAGCCAAGATGGCGGAGTGCTGAAGGAGAAGCCAGTCTATGCAGAGTTAGTGCAAAGAGAAAATGGGGAACAGAGGTGAATAAGGCTGGTGGGGCCTTTGATTCTAAGAATACTCGGATGAGTCAGTGGCTTTGGGAGCCCTGAATGGAAAGGGAAGTTTTTTTCCCACTGTGTGTATTTACTCGCCCGCCGGATGCAAGCTAGGATTAAACCTAATGGCCCACCAGTTCTTGGCTCTGTTGTTTCATTACCGTCTGTTCGAATCAAATGCGAACCTGCATGGGCCTGGCAGCTGTGTTGGTGGCCCCAGCTACTGGCCATACAGCTATGTAGTTTGTGAATGGTCCTAAATGCTAGGTTAATGAGGCTTTTCTATTATAGACAATTGAAAACCCTTGGAGTGTTTATTGGGCAGAGGAATTAATATGTGCAAATCAGCATTCAGAAAGATTAGTTTGGCCTTTACGGGCAGGTTGGATTGAAGGGAATGTCACAGTAGTTCTCATTAAGGGTATATTCAAATGGTAAAACTTAGTCTTAATGTACTAGAAAATTTTATTTATAAAATTGTGAACACAGAAGCTTTAATAATTCACTTTCAGTATTTGTTATTGATGTTAGTTCACACTTCTGAAGGAGATCATGTTGGGTTACTGACTTACTCAGTTAAAATTTTTTTTTTTTTTAAATCACACTGGGGCTTAGCAGTGAGTGTCAGAGCATTTTGTATATTTATATATTAATACTGTAATGAAGTTTGACTTAACATTGAGAGAGATAGTGCTTAATAAAAAGTCTTTTCAAAATTTATTTTTAAAATACTATCTTTTATCATGTAATCAAATTTTCCTTGTGTCTTTGTAGGGCCCATAGCTGCCATTGTGGCCATTCACATGTAGGTTCTCATTAAATTCAGGCAGATGGTAAAGAAATGGCAGAGTTGGAGGATGGTAGGCCATTCTGTTTATTGGTGTCTCACCAAGACAGGCAAGCCACAAGAGAAGCCATGGAGGGCCAGGGGTCAGGGAGGAGAGAACAAAGAAATCTTCCTGCACTGCTCCTTGGAGGGGGAAGAATCTGCCTTCCAGTAAACAGTAGCAATACAACGGCCCCTCCCAATCAGGAAGGCAACCTGCAACCTCACAAACCACTATACCTGGCGTTGCCCAGCCCCCATTGCAAACTACAAACGCGCAAACATCTACATCATATTTACAAACTTACTTGACCAACAGTCTTGTTTCAACCTGACAGCTAATCTAGAGAGAATTATAATTTCACAGTAACTCCTACTTCCCTAGTCTACATTTTTCCTTTTTCTTTCGTTATGGAGCAGATCAGGGTTTTGAGAAAGAACCAGGAAAAACACAAAGCTTCATGGAAGAGGGAATCTGTGATTGAAGGAGGATTGATTATGCAGTGGTGGAGAAGAGGACACTTCCAAGAGAGTGAACTGTGTACACTGAGGGACAGAAGCAGAAAAATTGTGGTGCATGTTTTGGGAAAAGCAATTGGCTGCTAGGTGGCTTCAAAAATGCTAAGGAAATACACCCATTGTACTGGCATCACTAGCCAGCTAGGGGGTCATGGAGGGCCTGGGGAAATTTAAGGAGAGGAAAGCTTTTTAGTTTCAAAGATGCCTTAATGTTTAAAACCCATATAATGGAAGAAAATAATCTTTACTAGCTGAAGAAGCTCCTATTTAATTTTTTTAAATGAATTTGGGTGCAATATTCACCATTTCAGTGATGTGTCTTTTTTTTTTTTGATGTGCCTTTTTTTTTATGTACCTTTTATATAAGAGTGTATTACTAGACATATCTGAGATAGAATGTTTATAATACTTGGTACAATAAGTGCATGTGGAAGGAATTATCTGATGAATTGTAGAAGATTGGCAATGCCGCTCAGTTTTTTTGGCAAGAAAATGAGCTAATGAACTGAAGAGAATGACTAATTTGTAAAATAGTTTCTGTTTATGTCTATATATTTACATATGTTGTCAAAATATTCCAGCTTTAGAGGTCGTTTTCTCTGTGATTACTAAGATCTTCTATTCAAATTTCTGTGTAGATTTTTGTTATTTCTTTCTATAAAATAAATTTAAAATCTTACTTCAGGTCAAATTTAAAAATTAAATTAATGATTCCCCTTATTCCTTCATGGTTTAGGGCTACTTGTCTTTATTTTACTTAAATGTTATAGCATTTGACACATAAAGCTGTTTCCCCAGGAGAGTCTTGTTTCTGCCCGGGCTGACATGAAAAGAAGCAATTTGTCAGACCAGTGGAGCTTGCTAACAAAAATAAACAACCTGTCTGTCCCTTAATACTGCATATTAATAGAAATGTTAATGATGAACACCTCCTTTATGCCCTACTGGGAGGCAAGATTATTGGGTCAGAGACTATTTCCATGCTTTGGGCCATCTTAACCACAATAGTTAGCTGAACAGTCTTATCAGTTGCATGCTTATTAGCACAATATTTAAGTAATTATTACCATTTAATACAGCCAAATTGATCATTTTTTGCGTTACCTAGCATATAAAAGCAATTAAATTTAGAATATATATAGTTCTTGTAAGGTATTTTTCCCCACCGAGAAGGAAGGAAGGGGGCCGAGCCATGAAGTGTGGAATAATAAAAGGCTTTATTGAGTACAGAGTGCACATCCCACCCGACGAGGTTCCCTGAACCTGAGGAAAGATGGAGGCCAAGGAAGTCGCAAGGAGTGACCCGCGTGGGAGATATTTAAAGGGTCCCTAGGTGGTCGAGCTAATATGACGTGGTGAAATCTCGCTGGCTGACGGACGGTCGCTTTTTTCAAAGGACTCCTGGGAAGTTTCTTTTGGCGCGCTTGGTTGTGGGCGGTCCCAGCCAAAGTTCCTGGGCCTTCCCCCATTATCCACTGACCTTACAGTTCTCTGTAAACATATATTTTGATAGGCAATAATTATTTAAAAATGGGCTTCCTTGTATTGTACAATTAAGATCATTATCATATCTTTATTTTCCATACTTTTTTTCTCTCGTTACACCACCATTAGTTTGAGAGCTCCTTCAGGCTTCAGGCAGAGCATACCTACACCTTTCATGCTGAATTTGTGCCCAGTAGACACTCTATAAATGACTGTGGGGTTATTTAATGACTTGACTTTGGTAATGACAAACTTTGTTGCTTTATGATATTTTTGCATCATCTTCTTGAATTATTTTTCAATACACAGTCTTGCTGACCAATATAATTGGGTTTGTTAAAAACAAGACAAAGGGCCCAAAATGGAGTCACTTATGCCAAGCCCTATATCACTAAACTGCGAATTATAGTTTCGGGTCTCATAAATGGAATCTTAACCAGTCAATCAGGAATTGCCTGATCAGCACTAGTTAGGTTATCTGCTTGACAAATTCTTGCCATCCCCTAAAGACAAGTTAACTTTGCAATAACCAGCCAGCCACTATTTTGCCTAGTATAATTTCCTTATTCCCACCGCCTGCTGCCTTGTAAGTCTTGCATTTTGTATATCTTCTTGGAGCTCATTTTCATCTGTTGTACCGGATGATGCCTGATTTGAATTGTTACTTACTCAAATAAATTCTTAAACATTATAATAGGCCTCAGTTTACCTTTTAAAGATTACACAGTTATCTAGAGCTGGCCATATCCTGATGGGGGAAGGGATATGTTAATTGAGGTATGGATAGTAAGTAATGACTAGTAAAAGTCAGATCTTTATAGTTTTTGAGGTGTTGAAAATGAAATTAGTTATATATTCAGGTATTTTAAATTATCTGGCTTTTAGGATAGCATAATTTATTGGTTGCTAGCAGAAATACTAGTTAGCTATTACCTACACTATTGTGGTAACTTAAAAAAAAGACTAGTATTATTCTTAGGCTTTTTCTGAGAAATGAAAAAAATTATAGAACTGTTTCAAATAATCAGCTGGAATTATTTACATATCAGCATCAAACATGTCTCCTGATACCATTTAAAAATATAATTGTAGGTGAATTATAAAATTTTTGAGTTGTAACTGTTGGGAGTACTGAAGTGTCCATGAATGGGTGGGCAGAGGAGTAGTCTTTAGTACTTTGATTAGGTCCTGACATTAGTTGTCACTCAAAAAAGTGGAATGGTTCAGTGAAGAAATTTCCATACATAAACTCTGGTTTGAACTCTGGTTTAAAATAAGTGAACAGTTACTAGTTTAGTTTAACATTGTACTTTTTCTTTGTTTTGTGGATAGCAAGCTGAGATTTTCTTTGATACTCTTGAACTTTATGTTTCAGACACATTAAAGTGGAAGCAAAACATTCTTATTCTCTTTTTAATAGCCTCTCACTTAACATACTGTTACCAGCAGTGAGTGAAGGCAAGGCAAGAAGGGCTTTTGGATCGCAATTTGAAGTCTTTTTGAATTTTCTCTATTATTTGTTTTGTCTTGGAAACATGGCAGGATAGATTCAAGTAACTCAGCTTTGGTTTTTATATTCTTTCAAAACTGATAATTATCTGGCAATTTTTTCTTTGTGGTGCTGAGAGATAAAATTGTTGAAAATATTTAAAACTGACTAAATTTTCAATTTACTTAATTTATATATATATTTAGAAATAACTTTTTTTTATATATTTGAAAGTAAAGAAAGTCTTATTTGACCAGTTTCCAGGCTTGAGAAATTGTACTTCTCTAATTTCATTGATCCAATGGAGGGTTAGAGTAGATAATAAAGATTAAAACCAATTGATGGATGGTTTTGTAACTAACAAAAGGTACCAGCTTAGTCATAACTTTTCTTTTTAGACTTTCTGCATTGTTTGCCTTTTGTGGAAACATTTATTAATTTCACTGTTTTGAAATTTCCAGGTAACTTGGATTTTTACTCCTGTAACAACAGAAATAACAAGTCTTGATACAGAGAATATAGATGACATTTTAAGTAAGTACTTCGATATTTTTTTTTTTTATTTCTTGGCATTTTATTTTTTTATTGGGATGACACTGGTTCACAAAACCATACAGGTTTCAAGTGTACAACTCAATATAACACCATCGACACTCTGCATCATGCATCTTCTGCCCAAACAGTGTCTCTTTTCGGTCTCCATCTTCTCCACCTTGGCCCAGCTCCCCCCACCCCCAACCCCCTTTCCCTCTGCCATCATGTTGTCTGTGTCTGTGTGTTATGTATATATGGTTTTTAACTAATCCATTCACCTTCTTCCATAAATTTTACGTACATTTCTTTGATATTTTAAAGTATACTTTCTCCTCTATAAAGAGTTTGTATACAAAAACAAAGTATCATTTATCTAGAACAATTGGCATTCTAAGGGTGTTACAAGTAAACTTTTAGTCCTGTTTTATTTCTTTGCCTTGTTATAAATACCACTCCTAACAATTCTTAAAGTATTTTGCTAAAGCTTACTTAGAGGCCAACAGTTTTCACTGTGCAGTACTAATGTTAATGACTTTAGGACACAGCTAGAATTTTTTGTCTTTTTAAACTTTTAACTGTCACCTATCTGATCTCCTTTATTGTTATTGATCCGATTAGTTCAATAAGTGTTTTACTGAACTTTGCTGACAGTGTGCTTGTGGGTATAGTTAACTTTGGGGAAACATTTCTTGTTCTTAACAGTAGTAGAGGGAAGATGGAGATGTGGTTTACAGATAATCACAATTTAGGAGATTTAAGAAAATCTACAATGTGCATAAATGATTTTTTTAAGCACTCCATTTTAACCCACTGATTTGAGCAGAACAAAACCAAAAATAATTATTCATTGAGTATCATAATTGTTTTATGTTCTTGGAACTGGTTTTAAGTACTAAAAGTCTACCCCCATGTTATGCGATCTCTTAGAGCCATGATGGCAAACCTTTTTATAAAAACTGCCCACTTTTGCAGTGCCTGTTAACCTGGTCCCTCCCTCCCACTAGTGGGTGTTCCAGCTTTCATGGTGGGCTGTAGCGGAGCAACCAAACAGCGCCGTGATTGGCCCGCCATGAAAGCTGGACCACCCACTAGTGGAGGGGGACCGGGTTGACCAGCACTGCAAAAGTGGGCGATTTTTATAAAAAGGTTGCCATTACGGTCTTAGAGCAATGGTTCTGTAAACTTTAGTATAGATCAAAATCACTTGAAGGACTTATTACTCTCTGTACTGCAGGCCTGGCCCCAGTTTCTGGTATAAAACTGCTAGACTCCACCTAAGAATTTGCATTCTCTAAGTGCCTGTGTGATGCTGGTGCTTCTTGGCCCAGGGCCCACAATTTGTGAAAGGTAAAAAAGGAAGAAGAGAATTGACACATATTATCTTTTACTCTTCCAAATCTAGAATATCTGTGTGTTTTACTTTTATGAATACTTGAGGAGTTTCTCTTTATATTAAGTTTAGGGGAAAGGACAATATATCTTCCTCATGTCTTCGTATTCAGATATTCAAATAATACTGTTATTTTTGAAACAGAAAATAACTCTTAAGTAGATAGAAACCAGAAAAAGTACATTTTACCCAATACTATTATTAGTAGAATACTTGTTGCAACTATAAGGGGCATCTGAGCTTAGTTATACAGGTTTGTTATGTGAAACAGGATTTTACTTGCGGAGTTGATTGTTATTCATAAATATGGAAGGTCAAAAATGGATTATTGCCCTGGCCGGTTGGCCCAGTGGTAGAGCATCGGCCTGGCGTGCAGAAGTCCCGGGTTCGATTCCCGGCCAGGGCACACAGGAGAAGCGCCCATTTGCTTCTCCACCCCTCCCCCTCTCCTTCCTCTCTGTCTCTCTCTTTCCCTCCTGCAGCGAGGCTCCATTGGAGCAAAGATGGCCCTGGCGCTGGGGATGGCTCCTTGGCCTCTGCCCCAGGTGCTGGAGTGGCTCTGGTTGCAACAGAGCAACGCCCCGGAGGGGCGGAGCATCGCCCCCTGGTGGGCAGAGCGTCGCCCCCTGGTGGGCGTGCCGGGTGGATCCCGGTTGGGCGCATGCGGGAGTCTGTCTATCCCCATTTCCAGCTTCAGAAAAATACCAAAAAAAAAAAAAAAAAAAAAAGGATTATTAAAATCCAGATCGTTCCACTTCACTTTTCATGAGAGTAGGTTATTTGCTTGCCTGATTGGGGTCTGTTTCGCCTTTTGTTTTATATAGTCATTCCATGCAGGTTTAAAGATGGAGCATATAGAGAGGAACAGAACTCCCACAAATTATATAAATTGTCCATGACTATGTATGTGTTTCTGAGCAAGAAGTAACTTGTCATTGTGTATTTTTAGTGGGCCCTTAAACAATAGAAAAAGACCATGGTGAAAACCACATCTTTAATTATGTCAGAATTATATAGACACAAATAACTTAGGTTGTTTGGTTTTGTTTTTTCAATTTCAGACAATGCTGATGTTGCATTAGTAAATTTTTATGCTGACTGGTAAGTAATAATCTTATTTCTGTGGTTTAACTCGCTAAAGGTAAATTTTTCTTTGCTAGAAAGGGGTGAGTGGGGAAGCCTTTTTTTGTGAGACAATACTCCATATACAAAATCAATTAGGGTTTATTCATAAATGAAGAAGCTTAATTTTGTGAGCATATGTGTTTTAAGAGAGAAATATACCTAATTCCATATCCCACATCTTAAAATAAAACATATAACATAAAGACTCAAATCTCTGTCACACACACACACACACACACGCACATGCACATACATGCGCACATGAGCGAGAGTACATATTACAATTCTGTATTTTTCCTGATTGAGGAAGCAGATCAGTGGGGCAATATTTAGAGGTGAGGATGTGAGTTTGGCAAGTTTTGAAGGAAAAACAGTATTAACATTTTTAAAACATATACCATCTATTACTACTTCTAGGAAGCTTCCTTCCCTGTGTGAATCAGATTGTCTTCTGTGTTTTTGTTAGTACCCTTTGTACCTCTTACTTTTTCTTACTACATTGTTCTGTCTCTTATCTTTGTTTGTGTCCTAGGAAACAACCTGTGAGAGCAGAGATAATGTCTTTACTCAGTATTCCCAGCATCTATAACAAGAGCATAGTAGGCAGTAGATGTTCAAGACTGTGGCATTGGGCCCTGGCCAGTTGGCTCAGCAGTAGAGTGTCTGCCCGGCGAGTGGAAGTCCCGGGTTCGATTCCTAGTCAGGGCACACAGGAGAAGTGCCCATCTGCTTCTCCACCCCTCCCCTTCTCCTTCCTCTCTCTCCTCTTTTTTCCCCTCCTGCAGCCAAGGCTCCATTGGAGCAAAGTTGGCCAGGGCACTGAGGATGTGAGGATGGCTCCATGACCTCCGCCTCAGGTACTAGAATGGCTCCGGCAGCAAGGAAGCAATGCCCCCGATGGGCAGAGTATCGCCCCCTGGTGGTCATGCTGGGTGGATCCTGGTCAGGCGCATGCAGTTTGAAACACTCACATAATCCTTATTCCTAAACAATCTATATTTTATTTGACCCTCTTAGGTTTACTACCTACTAGTTAGCGTTATACTATTTCAAGCCATATTTCTCCAATTTAACTCTATTCCTGGGACAGTCTCCTAATTATTTTTATGTGCCTCTAGACTTGTCTCCATTCTGTTTTCTACAAAGTAAGCCAGAATGGTTTTTCCTAAAATGCAAATTGGATCAGCTTACCCTTCATCTTAAAACCTTAAGTGGTTTTTTTTAGGTAAGTCTTTTATGTGATGGTTGCTTTCTGCCCCTGCAGCTGTGTCTTTAACCTCTCCCACTTTCACATCACATTCTGTTCTGGTTATATTTAATGTCTGTCAGTTTCTGTAATATTCTGTAGTCTTCCATCACCGTTAGTCTTTGTATTTTCTCTGTCTGAATGGCTCACTCTTTTTTTTTTTTTTAACTTTTACCTAGTTATAACGTTTTAATCATCTTTCAAACCTTAGATTAGATGTCACTTTCTCCAGATCAGCTTCCTTTCTCAAGTCAAATTAGGAACCCTTTTTATATCTTGAGTAAAAACACCCTGTATTTACTCAACTGTAACACTCATGTGCTATAGTTGATAGCTCACTGCTATTGTTAACTTTGTGAAAAGTCATCGCATCTTTTTTCAACATTGTCAAGCACTTTGCATAATATTTGGCAGATAAGTATATAATTAATATTTACTGAATGATGTATATGTATTTAATGAACAGATGCTGAGGATATACAGAATAAAATGTCATTTATAAAATGTATAATAAAGATAGCATTTTCAAGATAAATTAGGTAGATGCTTATCTAATCTAATCCTTTAAGAATAAAATTGAGGTCCGGAGGAATAAAGTATTTTCCCAAAGTTACCTGACTAGATTGTGACAGAGTTAAAACTAGAATGCAGTTCTCCTGATTAAGGGGTGTTATGTGTTATAAGAAAGAGAAATAGAACATGCTTCTGACTTGTAAAAACTTAATTGGAAATGTGGGTTAATGGCAGTTTTTTGGGGAAAACATTACCCCCAAAATACTTTGAGTTGTTTATGAATTAGAATTATTTTACTGAGCTGAAAAAAACTTGGGTAATTGACTGTAGGACACAGACATATACTGTATAGCCTCAAAGGCTATATAGTCTGTGTTCCTCTGGAAGATATAAATGTGCCACAGGTTAAGAAAGGATTCTGTAACGGAGCTGCCTAAAAATACTGATATGCCTCAGATGGTAATAAACCATAGTAGGTATGTAATAATGCTGTATGTGCCAGGTTCTTTACAGACATTGTTTTTAATGCTCAGAACTACCTTGCTGGTAGGTATTATAATGTATGTTTTAGGTTGAGGAAATTGAGGCTCAGAAAGGTAATACAGCTAGTAAGTGGTGGAACTGGGATTTAAACTCAGGTATGTCGACTCCAAAGCTTATTATTTTTCTTCACTAGATCTTACTAGTAAGTGCCTCCAAATTGTCCCTGCAAAAAGACTTTGTTGCTCATTTGGCTGATTTGTAAAGGGTTGATTGAAGCATTAAGTTTGATTCAGATGACTCTTAAGGCCCTTTTAATAGATCTGTTGCTATTGTTATGTTTTATAAATACAACTTTACATATGTATGGGAACATGTGTTTGAAGGTTCAGTGATATTGCAGTTGAACTTTTGTTTCATTTTCCCCTTCCACCTTTTGGTTTTAAAACAGGCTTTTCTTTAAACAAGACTCTGTGCTTAAATGCTTACTGGGCACCAAACTAGACAGTCCAGAAAAGGACTCCTTAATGTGTGTCTTTCCCTTTCCCTTAAGCTGGAGTCTGTCTACTGATTCTTTCCGAGGCCATACATATCCTGCTTCCAGGAAACTATTAGTCAGTCTCTACCCTTGTCTTCCTTGCCTTGCAGCACCCTATTTTTAGCAAGCTGCAAGAACCCACAAACCTGTGGTCCTAGCCTTTCTCGTTCCTCCATTCTGTCAGTTTATTCATTTAACAGACATCTATTGAAATGCTTATTAGAATATGTAGTCAAATAAGACACGGTCCCTGATGTCCACAGACCCCACCCACCTATCCCAGATGGGAGAGATTTAAGAATGCTAAAAGAGGAAAGAGCCACTTGAAAGCAAGAGATTGAAGATACAGAGATTGTGTCTCCTTGATATATTCTAGGACATCTCCTTAGGAAGTCAGGTGAGTGGGCTAGAAGAGATACATACACAAAGAAATAGGAAGGAAGTATAAAGTTTGTATCCTTTCACAGGCTTTATGATATTTTTGTTGTATTATAGTTAATATGTATGACCTAATCACATTAAATAGTTCACAGGCTTCACTTAAGTACATTTCTTGGTGCACAAGGGCTCTGGAAGCAATAGTAGCAATTATAGTTTGTTTTTTTTTATTAACAAGTTCTCAATACCCTTTTCATATGAGAATAACTGTTCTAGCCCAGCTGGTTTGTATGCTGATTCTATTCTTTTTTCTTTCTCATCAGGTCCCTTTAATGACTCACAGCCTATATTTGTGAAGTGTTGGCCTGATTAAGGGACAGTCAGAATTACAAGGGTCAAGCTTCTGGAATATTGTGGGGTTTGTACCCCCCCCCCTTTTTTTTTACAGAGGCAGAGATAGACAGGGACAGACAGACAGGAACGAAGAGAGATTAGAAGCATCAATCATCAGTTTCTTGTTGCGCGTTGCGACTTCTTAGTTGTTCATTGATTGCTTTCTCACATGTGCCTTGACCGTGGGCCTTCAGCAGACCGAAACCCCCTGCTGGAGCCAGCGACCTTGGGTCCAAGCTGGTGAGCTCTTTGCTCAAACCAGATGAGCCCGCGCTCAAGCTGGCGACCTCGGGGTCTCGAACCTGGGTCCTTCTGCATCCCAGTCTGATGCTCTATCCACTGCGCCACCACCTGGTCAGGCTTGTACCCCCTTTTAAAAGTAAAAATGAAACAAATAAAAATGACAAAGGAAACATGAACAGGAAGTCTTGTTTAGGAATTGAAGATTTTTTTTTCTCCTGGACTTAATGTATTTAATATGTAATTAATAGATACAAAAGCCATTTTAACCAGGGATAAATTTTGAGGGAAAGCAGTTCATTATATACTATATATCATTTTCATACATCTTATTTATTTATATAGTATGCCAACTTGCCTATGAAATTTGATTGAATTAGTCGGATGAATTGGTCTAATTACAATAAACTTGCCATTTTAAAGATTTTGAACAATAGTCTAAAAATATATTCATTATTTGGAGAAAGCTAATTTCTTTTATAAATGCCTAAGTCTCAGTAGTTGCATGTCCAAGTAGATATACCTTAGATGGCTTATTTCAGGCTTGTTTTATGGCCTTTATGAGAGGTCCTTAGCTGTGTGGTCCATAATATTGGGCATTTTCCTAAAGTGAAAGAAAAAACAAATTATTTTATTTATACAGTCTATGAATTCAGAATTGTCTTCATCTCCAATGAATGACATCAGGATTCATCACTAAACTAACTGTGATTGTCTTAAAAGCTATTTATTGTATATATGCTAAATATCAATGGATAATAACTGAAATGAGATTTTATTGAGTCTGCTTTTCAGTTTTAATTGCTATCTTTCTCTGTGCATAGGTGTCGTTTCAGCCAGATGTTGCATCCAATTTTTGAGGAAGCTTCTAATGTTATTAAGGAAGAGTATCCAAAGGAAAATCAAGTAGTGTTTGCCAGAGTTGATTGTGATCAGCATTGTAAGTACCTCAGTAGGAAGTCTGGAGGAAAGTGTCCCATCCTTACCTCTCTCTTTCTCTGTCTCTGTCTCTGTCTCTCTCTCTCTCTCTCTCTCTCTCACACACACACACACACACACACACACACACACTTCTTTAAAAAATGCTCTGCTTCAAGTGGAGAACAAATCAAAAAAGTACTAGTAACCTTGCTCAAAAATGTTAATATTTAATCTTTTCTTTTTACTTACAAAAACTACTTTCCATTTTTCCTATGTGAAGGGTTTAAAATATTATTACTTTATTTTTTCACTAAAATATAGTACAGCAAGCATATAGGTAGTAAATCATAATTAGCAGTGTTTTCTACCAAAGCTAATACTTAAATCAAATAAAATTGAAATACACTTTTAGGGGAAAAAATGGATATCTGTGGTTTTAGAATCATGCAAAAATTCTATTTGTAGTCATGCCAAATAAAATATATCTTAGATATTTGTGTTTCTGTTACTTGAGATTCTGTTAAGATTGGCTTAGAGTGTCTTTGAGGTGCAAATAGCTGTAGTTACTGTTTATAATTATTGCGAGTGAGAAGCCAAGGTTAGACTCACTGAAAGTTAGCCTCTTGGATTTTGCCATCCTGGTGGAGCATTCGCCATAAAATCATCTTGGGATCCATATACATGACAGATTGCTTTACCATGAGCTAGTGAGCTTGCAGTGGTGTTTCCTTCTGTGTGCCCTCATTGCACTTGAACTTTCTTCGCCATCTTACCAAATTAATTGCCTTTTGTAGTTCTGGTTCATTGTGTCTAGTTTTCTTACCAGTCGCAATGTCAATTCTTCAAAAGTGGGAAATTATTCTTTTCTGTTTTTAGTGTTTTTGTTTTAATCCTTTTTAAGTGGAGACCAAACTACTCACTAATCTCTGAATCTCAAGCATCTGACAGTTTCTGGGAGACAGAGGCTGCTTATTAAAAGCTTGTTGCATTGACTTATTGGTAATTGGACTGAATATAGAACTCTCCCATTCTGCAAATTTTCTGTCTTTTATACTTCAAAATAAGTCTGCGTGTGTATGCCCTAACTTAATTTTACTGATGGGAAAATGGAAATAAAGTGGTTTAACCAATGTCATACAGCTTAATGTCTAATCAAGTGAGATTTAGAATCCAGATGTGACCAAATGTCATCACAGGCTACAGTAAGTTCTCAGTGTCGATAGTTCAGAGACTTTAAGCAAAAGGACATATAAAAAAACCAGTTTTACCTTAGTCTAGTTGATATAAACAAGAATTAAGTTCCTAAGGCATGTCACTAACCTTATAGCAAAACAGAGTTGAACAAAATGATGTTATTCAAGGTCCTGCCATGTTTGCTTCTTTTCTGTTCACTTCAAAAACCATTTTGGAGATTTACCGGTAAAATCCTGTGCTAGATAGAAATGGCTAACCCCAAAGCATTTTGGAATCTTACAAGCCATACCCTGCACTTCTGTCTGCTGAGATTCAGAGCTAGACAGGATGAAGGGAGCAGTGGAAGGTGATTAACACAAACATGGACTTCATCTCCCACCTTTCACTGACAGAACATGTTTTTGATGCGGGCTCTCGTTTCAGATCTATTTTTTAAAAAATTTATTTTAATTTATTGTGTTTACATAGATTTTAGTGTCCCCCCCCGAATACTTTCTTCCCTCCCCCGTGTTCCCCAGTACCTCCCCATAACGCCCTCCCCCCTTCCCTCCAGGATTTGCTTTTCTGCTCTCATCCCTTCCTATCACCCTCTCATCCCCTTTCCCTCTGGATCCTTTGATCCCGCCTCTGTCTCAATTCTGCTCCTCAGTTCATATTGTTCGTTGGATTCCTCAAATGAGTGAGGTCATATGATATTTTCCTTTCTCTGCCTGGCTTATTTCACTCAAAATAATAGTTTCCAGGTCCATCCACGTTGTCGCAAAAGGTAAGATTTACTTTTTCATGGCACCATAGCATTCCATTGTGTATATGTACCATAGCTTCTTAATCTATTCGTCCACTGTCGGACATTTGGGCTGTTTCCAGATCTTGGCTGTTGTAAGTAATGCTGCCATAAACATGAGGGTGCATTTCTCCTTTTGAATCATTTATGTGGTGTTCTTGGGATATATTCCCAAAAGTGGGATGGCTGGGTCAAAAGGCAGTTCGATTTTTAATTTTTTGAGGACTCTCCATACTGTTTTCCACAGTGGCTGCACCAGTCTGCATTCCCACCAGCAGTGCAGGAGGGTTCCCTTTTCTCCACATCCTCGCCAGCACTTATTGTGTGTTGTTTTGTTGATGAGCGCCATTCTGACTGGTGTGAGATGATATCTCATTGTGGTTTTAATTAGCATTTCTCTAATGATTAGTGATGTTGAGCATTTTTTCATATGCCTGTTGGCCATCTGTGTGTCTTCTTTGGAGAAGTGTCTATTCATTTCTTATGCCCATTTCTTGATTGGATTGTTTGTCTTCCTGGTGTTGAGATCTTCCTGGTTTTACAAGATCTTTATAAATTTTGGTTATTAACCCCTTATCAGATGTATTTGTTCTCCCATTGTGTGGTTTGCCTTTTCATTTTGTTTATATCGTCAGATCTTTCTTTTATATATATATATATTTAGACATTATAGTGCAAACAATTCTGAATTTGGATCATAAAATCTGAAATCAAGCTCACAGTCATTGGGAATAAAAATTAACTATTGTATTCTAACTATCATTTATCTTTTAAAGAGATCAACTTTTCAGATGTATCTGGCATGCTGGTAATGTAGTTCTCTTTTAATGGGAATAAATAGTCATACTTCACATCTTTCTGAGCCATTAAAGACATTCACAAAATTAGTTTTTTACTAATGTAAATTATATCTCAGGTATTGTGTATTTTCTCTAAAAATGTATTCTCCTCTGTAATTCTTCACTTTTATTTTTTTTTACAGAGACAGAGAGAGAGTCAGAGAGAGGGATAGATAGGGACAGACAGGAACAGAGAGAAATGAGAAGCATCAATCATCAGTTTTTCGTTGCAACACCTTAGTTGTTCATTGCTTACTTTCTCATATGTGCCTTGACTGTGGGCCTTCAGCAGACCAAGTAACCCCTTGCTCAAGCCAGCGACCTTGGGTCCAAGCTGGTGAGCTTTGCTCAAACCAGATGAGCCCATGCTCAAGTTGGCGACCTCAGGGTCTCGAACCTGGGTCCTCCGCATCCCAGTCAAATGCTCTATACACTGCGCCACTGCCTGGTCAGGCTAATTCTTCACTTTTTAAAAGTAACATTATAAAATCCTTATTGATTTTATATTCTACTCTCTTTAGAGCTGTAAAACAAACTGTACTTTGGGTAACCCCTTATGTGCTAGTTGGATTGTAGAGGTTTGAACTGGATGGACCTTAAGAATCCTGTGGTCTGGACCCTGCTGGTTGGCTCAGTGGTAGAGCGTCGGCCTAGTGTGCGGGGGACCCGGGTTCGATTCCCAGCCAGGGCACACAGGAGAAGCGCCCATTTGCTTCTCCACCCCTCCCCCTCCTTCCTCTCTGTCTCTCTCTTCCCCTCCCGCAGCCAAGGCTCCATTGGAGCAGGGATGGCCCGGGTGCTGGGGATGGCTCCTTGGCCTCTGCCCCAGGCGCTAGAGTGGCTCTGGTCGCGGCAGAGCGACGCCCCGGAGGGGCAGAGCATTGCCCCCGGTGGGCAGAGCTTCGCCCCTGGTGGGCGTGCCGGGTGGATCCTGGTCGGGCGCATGCAGGAGTCTGTCTGACTGTCTCTCCCCGTTTCCAGCTTCAGAAAAATACACACACACACACACACAAAAAGAATCCTGTGGTCTGGAGATGAATGCCTGTTAGATTGTTCTTTGGTAGGATTTTATTTTATTTTTTAATTTTAATTTTAATTTAATTTTTTTTTACAGAGAGTGTCAGAGAAATGAATAGACGGACGGACAGACAGGAACGGAGAGATGAGAAGCATCAATCATTAGTTTTTCGTTGCACTTTGCAACACCTTAGTTGTTCATTGATTGCTTTCCCATATGTGCCTTGACCGCGGGCCTTCAGCAGACCGAGTAACCCCTTACTCAAGCCAGCGAGCTTGGGCTCAGGCTGGTGAGCTTTTTGCTCAAACCAGATGAGCCCTTGCTCAAGCTGGTGACCTTGGGGTCTCGAACCTGGGTTTTCCGCATCCCACTCTGATGCTGTATCCACTGCACCACCGCCTGGTCAGGTCTTTGGTAGGATTTTTTTAAAAATAGATTGTAGGCCCTGGTCAGTTGCTCAGTGGATAGAGCTTTGGCCCGGCATATGCACATTTCAGGTTTGATTCCCGGTCAGGGCACACGAAGCAAACATCTGCTTCTCTACTTCTCCTTCTCCCCCTTCTCTCCATCTTCCCCTCTTGCAGACAGTGGCTCGATGCTTCGAGCGTCAGCCCCAGGCACGGAGAATAGCTCGGTTGGTCCAAGCTTAGTTAATTAGAGCATTGGCCCCACACTGTTTTGCCAGGTGGATCCCGGTCAGGTGCACACGCAGGAGTCTATCTCCCCTTCTCTCACTTAAAAAAAAAAAAATTTAAAATAAATTGTAGAAATTTAAATTATACAATTTAATGTTTTGATACATGTATACATCCATAAAACTGTCACCACAATCAAGATAATCAACATATCTGTCATCGCCCAAATTTTCCTTGTACTCCTTTGTGGTCCTTCTTTCCCTCCATCGATCCTCAGGATACTATGGAACTGCAGATTAGTTTGCATTTTCCAGGCTTTTATGTAAGTGAAATCATACATTATGTGTTCATGTGTGTATATATTTTTTTGACTCTGTGGTTAAGACTGTTGGTGTGTCATTTTTTAAGTGAGAGAGAGAGACAGAGGGACAGGCATAGACTGACAAGAAGGGTGAGAGATGAGAAGCATCAGGTTGTTGTTGCAGCACTTTAGTTGTTTGTTGATTGCTTTCTCATACATGCCTTGACCAGATGGCTCCAGCTGAGCCCGTGACCCCTTGCTCAAGCCAGCAACCTTGGGCTCAAGCCAGCGACCATGCATGGGGTCCTGTCTATGATCCCATGCTATAGCTGGCGAACCTGCGCTCAAGCTGGTGAGACGGTGCTCAAGCTGGTGATCTCAGAGTTTCCAACCCGGGTCCTCAGTGTCCCAGTTCAATGCTCCACTGCACCACCGCCTCATCAGGCTGTCATTCATTTTTATTCACTGAGTGTCGTTCCATTGTATGGTGTTATATATACCACAATTTGTTTAACTGTTCAATTCTTAACAGACATAGGGGTTGTTTCCCATTTCAGGCTGTTACAAATAAGGCTGCCATGAACATTCAGGTACAACTCTGTACATATGAGTTCATTTATCCTGAGCATAAACCTAACTGTGAAATATCTAGATCATATGGTAGGTGTATGTTTACCTTTAAGAAACTGACAATTGTTTTCCAAAATATTTCTACTATTTTACATTTCTACAAGCAGCATCTGAGCATTCCAGTTGTTCCACATTCTTGCAAACACTTGGTATGGTCAGTGTATTTTAATTTTATCTATCTTAGATTATTAATAGTTGTAATATTTACTTACTGGATTTTGAGAGCTTTTTATATTTTATGAATACAAATTTTTTTTCAAATATACAATTTGCTAATATATTCTTCCACTCTATTCTAAAAGTGTCTTAAATTGTGGTAAAATATACAGAACATAAGATGTAACATCTTTACCATTTTAAAATGTACAGTTCAGTAGCATTAAGTATATTCACATTGTTGTATAACCAATTACCAGAAGTTCATCTTGCACAACTGACATGCTATACTCATTAAAAACAACTTCCTATTGCCTCCTCCCTCATCCCTTGGTAACCACCATTTTACTTTTTGCTTCTGTAAATTTGACTATGCTATTCAATAGATACTTCATGTAAGTGAAATCACACAGTGCTTGTCTTTAGTGACTGGCTTATTTTACTTAGCATAATGTCTTCAAGGTTCATCCATGCTGTAGCACATGTCAGAATCTCCTTCAATTTTAAGGCTGAATAATATTCTATTGTATCTATATGCTACATATTGTTTATCCATTCACTTGTCTATGGTGCTTGAGTTACTTCTATCTCTTGGCTGTTGTGAATAATGCTGCTATGAACATGGGTATATACAACTATCTCTTTAAGACTCTGCTTTTACTTCTTTTGGATATACACACAGAAGTGGAATTGCTGAATCATATGGTACTTCTATTTTTTAATTGTTGAAGTCCAGTTTATCCTTTCTTAAAACATGATTTTGATGCTGTACCTAAGAAATTTTTGCATCACCCAAGATCACAGATATTCTGCTATGTTTTTCTTTATAAATTGTATGAAGTTTTATATTTAGATCTGTGATCCATTTGGAGTTTTTATATGTGGCACAGTATTTGGATTGGAGTTCATTTTTTACATATAATTATCAAGCTGTCCTGACACTATTTGTTGAAACTGGCCCTTCACTAAATGACTGCATCTGTGTCAAAATCAACTGACTATATATACATGTGAATCTATTTCTGGTCTCTCTATTCTGTACTGATGATCTGTTTGTCTATGTTCATACTAATGGCACACTTTCTAGATTACTTTAGCTTTAAAAGTCTTGAGGTCAGTGGTGTAAATCGACCGACTTTGTACTTTTTTTTTTGGTTTGGCTTTTCTGGTTGCGTTGTATTTTTGTCTGACTTCTAGCTTGTCAGTTTCTAATATGTAGTTTTTCATCCCACATGTCTTTCATATCTTAACAGATTTATTCCCACATATTTTTTATGCTATTGTATATATTTTTAAAATAAACAATTCTTACTGTAGAAATATAGAAAACTTAGCAATGATAGTAGAGAGTTCCCTTATACTTCTTACCCAGTATGTCCTAATGTTGATATCTTATATTTCATGGTACATTTGTCAAAACTACAAAATTAACACTGGTACGTTATTATGGACTAAACTGGAGACTGTATTGAAATTTTATCAATTGTGCCACTCATGTCCTTTTTTGTTGGATGTTGCATTTAGCCATCATGTCTGTTTAGTTACCTTTGATCTTTCCATTTCTCATGCTTTCCCTTTTTTTTAACACGTTGACAGTTTTGAGGATATTGATCAGGTCTTTTGTAGAATGTCCCTCATTTTGTTAGTCTGGTATCAGTCTCAGACGTTTTTTGCGAGATCTAGGTCTAAGTATTTCTTATTTTTTGATACTATTATAAATGATTTTTTTAAGCTTTAATTCAGGCATCCCCAAACTACGGCCTGCGGGCTGCATGCAGCCCCCTGAGGCCATTTATCCGGCCCCCCACCGCACTTCCGGAAGGGCCACCTCTTTCATTGGTGGTCAGTGAGAGGAGCACTGTATGTGGCGGCCCTCCAACGGTCTGAGGGACAGTGAACTGGCCCTCTGTGTAAAAAGTTTGGGGACCCCTGCTTTAATTTCTGGTTGTTTGTTGCCAATATATAGAAATACAATTTATTTTTGTCTATTGATCTTATATATAAATACTTACTAGTTCTAATAAATTTTATGTAGCTCCCATAAGATTTTCTACTCAGGCAGTTATGTTGTATGCAAATGAAAACATGTTACCTTTGGCCAGTTGGCTCAATGGTAGAGCATCAGCCCAGGTTCAATCCCTGGCCAGGGCACACAGCAGGAGCACCCATCTGCTTCTCCCCCCTTCTCTCCTTCCCTTTTTCTCTCTCTCTTCCCCTCCCACAGCCGACGCTCTATTGGAGCAAAGTTGACCCAGGCACTGAGGATGGCTCCATGGCCATCTGCCTCAGGCGCTAGAATGGCTCCGGTTGCCATGGAGCAATGCCCCAGATGGGCAGAGCATCGCCCCCTAGTGGGCATGCCAGGTGTATTTCAGTCAGGCACATGCGGTAGTCTTGTCTGTCAACCTCCCCGCTTCTCACTTCAGGAAAATACCAAAACAAAAACAAAACCATTTTATATCCTTCTGTGGTCTGTATTTACAGTATTCTTTCTAGCTAAGTGTATCTATTTGATGCTTCAGGATTAGTTTTTGTAAGTCAGAAAATTTTTATGAAGCTTCCTAGCAAAGGCAGAGAGTGACCTGAGCATCAAAATATGACCTGCTCACAGAAATCTCTTTCTTATTAATCACCTGTCTGGCTTTGTGGCAGCCTACTCTGCTCTGCCCTCGGATATTTGAGTCTTTTTGCCTTCCTTGTCACTCACTGTTTTACCCAGACCTTTCATTCATTGTAATAGTGTTAAATTTCTTGGAGAGAGGCCCTGGCCGGTTGGCTCAGTGGTAGAGCATCGGCCTGGCGTGCGGAAGTCCTGGGTTCGATTCCAGGCCAGGGCACACAGGAGAAGCACCTATCTGCTTCTCCACACCCCCCCCCCCCCGTCTCTCTCTTTCCCTCCCACAGCCGAGGCTCCATTGGAGCAAAAGATGACCCGGTCGCTGGGGATGGCTCCTTGGCCTCTGCCCTAGGCGCTAGAGTGGCTCTGGTTGCAACAGAGCGACGCCCCGGATGGGCAGAGCATCTCCCCCTGGTGGGCATGCTGGGTGGATCCCAGTCGGGCGCATGCGGGAGTCTGTCTGACTGCTTCCCCGTTTCCAGCTTCAGAAAAATAAAAAAAAATAAAAAATATAAAAATAAAAATAAATAAATAAATTTCTTGGAGAGAAAAAAACTAGTTGATGGCAATGCAGATGGTAGGTTCTAGAGATATTGCAATGAGCCAGACAAACCCAGAAAGGTAAGGGCAATAAATAAATACTCATCTAAATACTCATCTGCTCTTGTGATACTGTTCTGAAGTGAAGGTCTCATGTGCTGTGAGATAATATGAGTCTAACGTAGTCTGGGGGGATAGAGAAGACCTCCCTGAGACAATGAAACAATACTGGAATGAAGAGGTGGAATTTTTAAGGGGAAGAAAAGTGTTTTAAAAGAAGTGAAGTTTCTGAGGTAGGAATGAACATTGGACTTTCAGAGAGCTGGAGTATATTATTGTTTACAGATGAAGACACTGAAAGGCTTAGAGAAGCTGAGTAACTTACCAAGGTTAATGGTAAATGGAGGAGGCTAGACTGCAACCCAGGAACGGACAGCTTTTTGTATTTTTCTGAAGTGAGAAACGGGGAGGCAGACAGACAGACTCCCACATGCACCCGACCAGGTTTCACCCGTTAGGGGGCGATGCACTACCCATCCGGGGCATTGCTCCTTTGCAACGAGAACCATTCCAGCGTCTGAGGCAGAGGCCATGGAGCCTTCATTAACCCCCCGGACCAACTTTGCTCCAATGAAGCCTTGGATGCTGGAGGGAAAGAGAGAGAGAGAGGAAAGAGAGGTGCCCCGGCCCGGGATCAAACCCAGGACTTCCACACGCTGGGCTGGGCTGACGCTCTACCGCTGAGCCAACCAGCCAGGGTCAGGAACGTACAGCTTTGGAAGTATGTTCAAAAGAGTAACTCTTTTGAAGGTCAAAATAAATTGGATTTATCATAGAAACTGAGAATTCATCCAATTTCTATATTTAAAAATGTCTGTTCTGAATTATATAATATCCATTAAATGTTCCAATGGCACAGTATCTAAACAAAAATGTAATTGTCTTGCTTGTGGTATTATTTCTATTATTGTTATTGTTTCTATACAGTGGTATCCAGCTCTCTACTAAGGTATACACCTATGTTCTAGAACCAGAAGCCCACTGCTTACTGTCATATTCAGTTGGGCAGTTACTTAAAAAAAAAAAAATCACTCCATTTGTTTTAGCACTTGCCATAAAAAGTGTGTGTGTGTGTGTGTGTGTGTGTGTGTGTGTGTGTGTAGCAAGAAAGAGAAATATGATAACCAAATATAAAATGTTAAATCTAGGTGAGGGTATTCAGGTGTTCATTATATTACTTTTTCATTTTTTCTGTGTGTAAATATTTGTAAAATAGAAAGTTGTTATAAAAAGTCACTGGATTTGTAATTTGTCTTTGGCTAAGAAAAGAGCCAGAAGGAAGGCCTTGTTGCTTTAGAGTTTTGGAGATGTGTGTGGAAGAAGCTTTAACTGTGTCCTGTACCATTGTACTGTGATACTGTTAATTGAATTTCACTATGACAAGAGGCCTTCAACAGTCATCAAATTTAAAAGAATTTTCTAAATAGACTTTTACTGGCATTTTGAGGAATATTTAGAGTCTTCTATGGCTTCTGGAACTGACAAGTCTTCTCATCAGTTTTTCAGTGAAAACCTCTGATAAACAGGCATGGCAGTTGAGGCCATTTTGTTGGTCATGAAATTGCCCTCCTTCATACATAAAAATGTAATGGCACTAATTTTCGTAAAACACTCCAAGTGAGTATTTTCAAAGTAGTGCCTGTTGGTAGCAATGCATGTCCTCATGCCTTAGAATGTGTTGGGGATTCTTTTGAAGTCCTTTGTGCCAGTTACTAGTTGAGGAGGAAAACTCACTTTAGTACATGATTACGGCAGATGTGTCTTTGGTTTGCTGCCTGTATTTCCTTCTGTCTCCTTCTCTTGAACCAGCAGCATTCAGAGGTGTGCTTTCTGCCTTACCTTTTCCTCATTTCTTTATATCTTTCCTGGGACTTTCTTTGTTGAAAGGTTCGGGTAAATAGGCTGAGAACTTGGAACTGGAGTAGGAAAGAAGGCAAGAGTGGATACAACAAGCTGATTTTACCTAGTCAGCCCTTTTGTTTCTGGATATGAGCTGGATGTAGCAGCTTTGACTCCCTCCTCCATCCTCCACCCCAAATTCAGGAACTATAGAAAGAGAATTTTGACACTTGAGTGTCAACAGGAAGCTTCCAACAGTTGAAACTTGATATAGTTTTTGAAATCCCAATTTAAAACTTATAGCTTGAATAACCCTCACCTAGTGATAAAATTTAGTTCACTTCCTAAGCCCCTAAATTTCCCATTTATTGTAGGACACAAAGTAAGAGAGATGTAGAAGGAAGAAAGGAAAAGGAGGTCAGGGAAACTGGAGAGACAGAATGTTGAGGGACAGCCTCTTCCCACTGCTCTGACGGCAGCAGAGCCGGCGCAGTCACTGTTCCTGCAGAGGACTGGGGTGCCAGGTTTCCCATTTGTCACAGATCTGCCATTACTCTTTTAGATTCTCCCATCTGGAGGGCCCATAAAATGAATCTCTACGTCTCTGGTGCAGATTTATTGACTTATTATAGAGGGCTCTTCTTATACTGTACTTAGGGAATCCTAACTGGTACATCTTTTTTGTATATGTATTATATATTAAGAGCTTTAAGAATTTCATTTGAGGGAAACAATTAGAAATAGCAGCAGCAGTAGCAGTAATGTTAATGAGTTTCATAATGATAAAGTGTAACTATAAGAGCCAGGGACCTTGTCTTTTTAGCTCCCTGTCTCTAGCACTGGAATAGTGCCTAGCACATATAGTAGGTGTTCAGTAATAGTTGAATAGATGGATGGATAAATGAGTAATAAATAGTAACCAGCATTTATGAACTGTTTGGGAGATACTTCATTAAATATTTTAAGTTGGTTATTTCATTATCTCCCAATGGTACAATAAAGTATTTTCTGCGATATTTTGCCAAATCTAAATTGTCATTGATTATAAGTCACACTTTTATCTATAACTGAAGAAAAAGAAAAAATTGAGCTATAACACACTTTCTTATTACATAGAATTTTTATATCTATGGTAATAACTTTTTTAAAATTTTATATACTTTATTTACTTATTTATAGAGAGGAAGAGAGAGAAAGGTAAACATGGATTTGTTGTTCTACTTGCATGCTGTCATTGGCTGACTCTGGTATTTGCCCTGACCAGGAATCGGACCCGCAACCTCAGCATGCTGAGACAATGCTCTAACCAACTGAGCTACCCAGGGCCTATAAGAACTGTGTTAGACTTGCTGAGATACAGATATTTTTTGTCATATTATTATGTATACCTAAAAAGGAAAATAAATTTATTCAAGTAATCCTGAAATAATTTCACATTACAAGTCTGACTCTTGTCCAGTTCTGAGTTACTGATTTTTGTGTTTTTCCACACATTATCAACTTTTGTGCCATTAAGAGTGTTGGCAATGTTCTTTTTTTAAAAAAATTTTTTATTTACTTTTTAAGATTTTATTCATTTTTATTAGAGAGAGAGGGGAGAGAGAGAGAGAACAGGGGCAGGAGCAGGAAGCATCAACTCCCATATGTGCATTGACCAGGCAAGCCCAGGGTTTTGAACCAGCAACCTCAGTGTTCCAAGTCGACGCTTTATCCACTGCGCCACCACAGGTCAAGCCGGTAATGTTCTTGATTAAAGAATGCTACTCTACTCTTTTTAGGGGTTTCTTCCAAGCTGCTGATACCCATTCTGCAAGTATTGATGTTGGCATTTTACTATTTGACAAACCTCAGTTAATATTTTTCTCAATTGAAATTTCACTGTTAGACAACTTTTATTCAAAGTTAGCAAAATATAACCAAAACAGTAATAGTGGTTTTCCATAGTGGTTGGATTACAAATATTGATACTTCTTGCTTTCTTCTTTGTAATTGTCTTTTTTCCCCCAAATTTCTGCATATACACATAATTAGAACTTGCCTTTGCTTCAGCTGTGGATCATGATCTCACTCTCATCTTCTGCAGGTTTCTCATTTGGGGAGTTCGGGGGTAAATTCCATCACTCTCCCCAGTGGTGGTCGTGCTGCCTTAGGTGTAGGAAGTTCATCAATCTGCCCCTGGTGCGACAGGGTTCTCTGCTGACCCCCAGTGGCTATAGGCTGTATGGCAAGAGACGTTTGTAAAGTATTTACTGGTCAGTGCGGTACTCCTACTAGCATTTTTAGGAAAGTATTTTGTAATTGTCCTTGAATTAGGCAAGCACATGCTCCTAAATACCAGAGTTACTCTTACCTGTTTGCTTTCCATTGCTAACATTAACCTTCCACATTTTAAATTGAGAAGCTTTATGAGCGCTATGCATAAATGAGGCATTAAGAATAATAATAAGAGAATGGATCTTAATTAGCCTAACCACAAAAAAAGAAATGTCAATTATGTGAAGTGATAGAAGTGCTAATACTCCAATGACAATCATATTGTAATACTGTAATATATAAATGTGGCACACCAACATATTGTACAACTGGAAATTTACACAATGTTGTATGTCAAGTATATTTCAATGAAACAAATTTAAAAAGAAGAATAAAATATACAGTAAATAATTCATGTGCATAAAACAGAACTTGGATGTGCAGGCTTAACCTGAGTTTTTTTGTTTGTTTGGTTGGGTTTTTTGTGACAGAAACAGAGAGAGACAGAGAGAGGGACAGAGAGGGATAGATAGACAGGAAGGGAGAGAGATGAGAAGCATTAATTCTTTGTTGTAGCACCTTAGTTGTTCATTGATTGCTTTCTCATATGTGCCTTGACTGGGGTGAGAGGGGGCTACAGCAGAGTGAGTAACCCCTTGCTCAAGCCAGCGACCTGGGGTTCAAGCTGGTGAGCCTTGCTCAAACCAGATGAGCCCGCACTAAAGCTGGCAACCTCGGGGTTTCAAACCTGGGTCCTCTGTGTCCCAGCTCAACGCTCTATCCACTGCACCACCGCCTGGTCAGGCACCCAGAGGGTTGAGTAAGCATCCAAGCTTTCTTTGTAATTTTTCTGTTTAGGGTTTTATTTTGTTTTTGTGTTTTTGTTTTGGGTTTTCTTTTCTGCCCTAATTGAGGGAGGGCATGGTTGGGAAGAAAGAAAGGTACATTCTTATTTTTCTTTTTTTTTTTTTTTTTTGTATTTTTCCAAAGTGAGAAAGTGGGGGAGGCAGACAGACAGACTCCTGCATGTGCCCGACCTGGATCCACCCGGCATGCCCACCAGGGGGTGATGCTCAGCCCTTCTGGGGCGTTGTTTCACTGCAATCGGAGCCATTCTAGCTCCTGAGTTGGAGACCATGGAGCCATCCTCAGCACCTGGGCCAACTTTGTTCCAATGGAGCCTTGGCTGCAGGAGGAGAAGAGAGAAAGGAGAGGGGGAATGGTGGAGAAGCAGATGGGTGCCTCTCCTGTGTGCTCTGGCTGGGACTCGAACCCGGGACTTCCACACACTGGCCAACGCTCTACTGCTCAGCCAACCAGCCAGGGCTAACTGTACATTCTTATTAGCAGTGGTTCTTATCCTGGAACCACAAGAACAGTCAAACCTATCTGTTGAAATTACTTGCCTCTTCGTACTGTCTGCCATGGATAGCTGTAGCCGGGTGGACACTGCTGATATAGGACCATGAGGCAGTCTCCCCGTTTGGCACCGTACTGGGCATCAGTGAGGGATGCAGGCAGACAGAGCCCATCAAGGAAAAGCAAGTGAGCATTGAAACAAAAGTACTTGCTAATTTTCCAATCAGTGAGCTGTTAACCTTCTGTAATTTATAATTCCTTTGATATCCATTCTAACACTTGATCCATCCAGTTAATAAAAAAATTATTATACCTCTTAAGTCATTTTTTGGTATATTGTCAAAATATCATATTGTAATTATCTTAAAATTGCTTTTGCCAAAGCTTGTAAAAAGTTGCCTTTATGTCTGAGATTATTGATCAATGTAATTTTAAGGTTTTTGCTTTTTAATAATTAACAGCCACCTCATTGTGCAGCACTCCTGCTGTGTGATGTTGTTTGAGGATTAAGCAAGCCTCTGCTCCCCCCGTAGTTTTCAAGCATCATTAATCTTCAATCCATAAGTAGAATTTTAAGGCATCCTAAAGGTTGCAGTGTTTAACTTTGTAGACAGACGTGTTATTCGTGCCAAGACTATTGCAATAGCTTCCTTACTAGTGTCCCCTAGTGTAGTTGTTTCTGCTGTCAGCTCTCCTAGAAAATTAAGGTGGTCAGCGGAGGCTTATTGCAGTTCTGTGTGTTATGTTTTGGTTTTTTTACAACTACTAGAAATAGAGGCAAGACTGATTGATTTTCATTGTATTTTGTGCCACCATTTTAGAATTCTGCCCTCATTTTTGCTCAGTTAAGAAAAACATTTTCAGACCCTGGCCCAGTATCTATCTATCTATCTCTCTCTCTCTCTCTCTCTCCTCTCCCCTCTCTCTCTCTCTCTCTCTCTCTCTCTCTCTCTCCTCCTCCCTTTCTCTCAGTTTGGAAAACTAAAAGAAAAAAAAACACCCCAGTTTCATCTGTTTTAGACCACTTCAGTGCTCTCTAAGGTCACCATTCTAAAAATTCAGTGCATCTTTTATCATTCTCGTACATGACATAGGTATCTTAGTAATTGTGATTCCTAAAATGTGACATCAGCATACATTTTGATTTTGGTTCTTATTTTGAGACTATAAACACAAATTTTAATGATCTTTAAAAGAAAAGAATCTTCACTAAGAATATATTCTTAGGTCATAATAAAGGTGTAGTTTTTTTTTAAATGTGTGTATACTGCTGAGTTTCGGTTTTTTATTGTAATAACTTACAAAAAATTTTCATATTTAGGATTATAAATTATTCTTCTAGCAAAGAATCTAATATTAGCTGTTAGCCTTTGAAAGTGATTTAAATTTAATTTTCTTTTATTAAATGCTGTAATAGGCCTTAGTGTAGAGTGACTTGAATAACTATTTTCAAAATTGGAATTTTGTGCATTCTAATTCCTTTCTGAAATATATCTATAGTAATGTTCACTAACGTTTATTTAGTTTCCTGTGTCATGCATTTGTGTTATCTCATTTAGTTCTTAAAACAGTCTTACATGGTAGAAATTATTGTCCTTACTTAACAGATAAGAAACTAAGGCACAGATAGTGCAAGCTACAAGTTATACAGCCAGTAAATACCAAATTTGGGATTTAAAGAGGTAATATATGTCCAGAGCTTGCCCTCTTAGCCAGTACACACTCATCACGATTGATTTTTTTTCCTCTCACACTGAAAAAGAATTATTGAACCAAAATGTCTAAGGTTTGGATTGTTTGGCTAATGGGCTTTACCCAGATCACATACAAGGGTGAAGTTAATTATTTTTTCATTCTTTTAGCTGATATAGCCCAGAGATATAGGATAAGCAAATATCCAACCCTCAAATTGTTTCGTAATGGGATGATGATGAAGCGGGAATACAGGGGTCAGCGATCCGTGAAAGCACTTGCAGATTACATCAGGCAACAGAAAAGTGACCCTATTCAAGAACTTCATGATTTAGCAGAAATCACCACTCTTGATGTAAGTTGTTAAATTTGGCTGGATCAAATGAACACTGCCTGTTTGATTAATGTAAACAAATTCTTATGCAATCAAAGGCTCTCTGTACATTTTCTTATAGTTCACTGCAATGGACATATTTGACATATACATACTTAGCAAGTTGAAATTTTCTTCAGTTTGTCAAAAATGCTAATGTTTTACTGAAACTTTGAATAAAATGTATAGCATTCAGTAAAGTTGCACTAATTTGAATTGATTGAGGTCAAGTGGTCGCCTGAATTATGAAGAAATAGATGTTAACATCAGGCCTGTACAACCAAATTTCTGTATTTTCCTTAGTGGAGACCCTCCAAGTGGCTGCTCTGATTATACCTGTACCCGCTCTTTGATGTATGTTTCAGTGTCCTTTAAAATAGCCCCCCTTAATAATGAGCTCAGTAAACCCTTCGTACACTAAGTAGTGTTTAAAAAACAAAAACAATTGAGTTTGGGCTTTAGATTGTCATTGTCAAGTTTGAGATTTTATTTTTATCCTACTTTCTTACTAGTAAGTAAACCAGTTGTGGTTTCATGGATGCTGTCAAAAGACATAATTATGGCTTATGGGTCAGTGGCAAAGGACTTTATTGCTTACATTACAGCCACCAGTGGGAGTGTGTTTGCATGTTTCTTTGACCCCCTCCCCCAAGTCTTGTGGAGATGACACAGGGGCCCAGTTGGATGCCTGCATGTGCAGTAGGTGTGTTAAAGGAGAACTCTGGGCTCCAGGAACCCCCATATCAGTGCTAGTAGTAAGCCTGCTCTCTGTCCCAGAAGGAGACCATTGTTACCTCAGCTCAGTGATGCTCGTTGCAAGCAGGACCCTGAGAAGTCTGGGAAAGAGTGGTCAGGGTTTTGCAGTTTGTGTCTACCTGCATATGTAACAGTGTGAGAGACCCATGGAGGAATCTCCACCAACAGTCAGTCACATGTTAATAATTGATGTTCTATTTTAAAATATTTTAGAATTAGTCACCTTATTTAGGAAAAGACAGTCATTGATTAAATAGTTATCTATTTCTTGAACTTTTAAAATAAAATGCAAGAAAGAAATGTTCATAATTACATTAGACTGTATAGCTAAGACTCTTTTCAATCATGTTATCTTTAATAGTTTTGAACTAGGTATTAAAAGCCAAATATGTTATTTATAGTCGTACTTCATTTGGAGATAATTTGATCAAGCTGGGTAAATGAAATAACATGGTTATAGAACTGTATATGTTTGTAAAATAATTATATTATTTTACAGCGCAGCAAAAGAAGTATCATTGGATATTTTGAGCAAAAGGATTCAGAACACTATAGAGTTTTTGAAAGAGTAGCAAATATTTTGCACGATGACTGTGCCTTCTATTCTGCATTTGGGTAAGTATCGTGGTTGAGAGTGTGTTAGTGAGAGTGGGTCAGTTTGGCTGAGATATTAAAAGTAAAAAATAGAGAATTCATGGATGAGTCTGACTTACAAGCAAATAATGTGTGATTAGTCTATGTGACCACATCAATGACCTTGATCCCAAGTTAGTAGTAATAGTCTGGGTTTAAAAGTAGGTTTTTAGTGCTAAAAATGCTAATCCAAATTTATAAAATACCAAGTCACAAAAGCACCTAAAATTTTCCTTTAAAAAATCTCCCTTGTATTAAATTTTTATTTAATAAATTTTAAAAATATATGCTTTAGTTAGTATTGCATAGCCTTGTCAGTAGGAAAAATAATGGACAGGTATATATTTCAAAAATATAATTCACACATAAAAACAGCCAGCTCTGCTTCATTCGGGTATATTATTATTATTATTTTTCTTAAAAATTATTAGTACTACATCTCTCTTCCCATTAGGGCTGTTTCAAAACCAGAAAGATATAGTGGGGACAGCATAATCTACAAACCACCAGGGGTAAGTTGCTGTTTTGTAGTGTATATAATTTTAAATATAAATTAAATATCAATACATGAATTAATTAACAGTCTGTCATTGTAATTTTTCCCACACAAAAATAGAATCTGTATTTTTTCAATTTATAGTTTTCATTTTAATGTTTGCAGTGTTTTGACATACTGAAGTTTTAAATTTTTATGTGGTCACATGAATGAGATTTTTGCTTATACAGCTCATTTCCTGTTCTGAGGTTAGAAAATTATTGGCCTGTATTTTCTGTGAGTGCATGTCTTTAGAAGTAGGTTACATAGCATGACCTCCAGGTCATCAGAACCTGGTAGTGTCTCACCGTGCAGTTTGGTTGTTAAGAGCATGGGTTCTGGAATGAGCCTGAGTCTTAATGTCAGACCTGCCACTTTCCTAAGTGTTTATCTCTGGGGAAGTTTCTTAGCTTCTCTGTGCTTCAGTTTTTTCATCTGCAGAAATGGCTATAATAATAATAGTCCGTTTTAGTGGATGTTTTTAGGACTAAATGAGTTAACATACATAAAGTACTTACAACAGTGCTTGGACATAGTAAGTTTACTCAGTTCATGTTAGCTATTATTTTTATCATTTTAGGTACTTCATAACTATTCACTTTTGAGTCTATATGGAAATAGATAGTGTAGATAATGAATATTGGAGATGGCTATGCCTTAGATTTATATGGTATCTTCTATTTTTCAAGGCTTTTTCACTGGAAATTTTCTTCTAATATCTTCAACTCCTAAGAGATAGCTAACTTGTTTCTTTGAATAATTATTCTTTTTCACAATGCCTGCCTGCCATTGGTGAAGATACTGATAAACAGTTGATTGGCTCAAATCCAAGGAAAAGCAGAAGGCTTAGGTATCAGAGTTTGGATAATCAGGTCCGTGACAACTACAGAATTAGCTTTTTACCATTTGCAGCCCTCTTTCTCAGAAGTTTCATGTTTATTGCTTCTTTGTATTCCCTGTAGATTTTCTGGGGTCATGGGTGGCTTTAAGAATGCATTTTTGCTGGCACAGATTAGATTTGCTTAATACATATATTTTTGTTTTTATAACAGCATTCTGCTCCAGATATGGTATACTTGGGATCTATGGCAAATTTTGATGGGACTTACAATTGGATTCAAGATAAATGTGTTCCTCTTGTCCGAGAAATAACGTTTGAAAATGGAGAGGTATGGGATTTCTAATGTGGGCCATTATTTTTTAATTCAGATTTCTGAAAAAGCAAATTTTGTCTACTCCTCTTACTGTTTTATTATATACTGACCTGTAGTAAAAATTTCTGTACTGCAGGCCAGTGTTTCTCACCTGTGTTGTTCCAGGACCCTCTGTTGCATTTCCTGCAATGTCAGTGGTACAGTCTTGAAAGTGAATTTGAAAGTGCCTCTCAGGTGATTCTGATAACCACCCTTGGTTAAGATTCTTGTCCAAGGGCTGTCCTTTAGAAGCAATGCTCCGCAGGTTTTAGTTACCTTTAACTATAGAGAGTGAGTAATCCTTTGCCATTTATCCTAAAACAGTGAAGTTATGAAAGCAGTCATCAGTTATCATGTGCCTGAAATAAAGCAAACTTACCGCTTCCACAGAAACAGAGCACAAAATGCTCAGAAGCTGAAGAGCAGGTACAAAGGGCTGCGTCTCTGAGGTAGCTCTCCCTGTTGTATTCAAAACACCTTCCGTTTCCTGTCACTCCTTTTTAAAACCCACAGTCTCAGAATGCAATTTTTAAAAAATGTTTTAAGTACAATTAAAAAAACCTTTTATATTCATATACACTTCAAAAAATTATAGTGTGTATGGCTCAAATTTGAATATATGTCCTAAACAATTAACACACAGTAAATACACTCCAATAATCACCATCGGGTCAGAAGTTAGCAATTCTGTAAAGTAATCAGACATAAATATTTTAGGCTTTGAGGCTCATACAGTCTCTATTGTCAAAACACCTCCACTATGGAGTTGTGGCACAAAAGCACCTTAGTCAGTATTTAAGTGTGGTCATGTTCCAGTAAAGCTTGCTCGCTTGTGTTCTATTCTTTGTTTATTTATTAAATGAACACCTCTGCTACTTTTCTCATTCTCTTGGCTTCAGGTATACTTGGCTGAATTACTTACATTTTTATTATATTAGCTCATTTAGTCCTCAGAGGCTTAAAAAGAGTAACTTATCATAATTATTCATTCACCTGCTTTGTTCTTGCAGAGATAGTTTCAGAACTAGAGTGGAAAGGTCTGGACTGGTAAATCTTAAACAATAAAACAGGAGTTCCAACTACTCCTAAATCGTGTAAACTGGGGGCAAACCTATGAATCTAGCTGTCTTTTTTTTTTTAATTAATTAATTTTTTTACAGAGACAGAGAGTCAGAGAGAGGGACAGATAGAGACAGACAGACAGGAACAAGAGAGATGAGAAGCATCAATCATCAATTTTTTGTTGCAACACCTTAGTTGTTCATTGACTGCTTTCTCATATGTGCCTTGACCATGGGCCTTCAGCAGACCGAGTAACCCCTTGCTCGAGTCAGCGACCTTGGGCTCAAGCTGGTGAGCTTTGCTCAAACCAGATGAGCCCACACTCAAGCTGGCGAACTCGAGGTCTCGAACCTGGGTCCTCTGCATCCCAGTCCGACGCTCTATCCACTGCACCACCGCCTGGTCAGGCTGAATCTAGCTGTCTTGATATCCCGTTCCTGAATCTTTTAACATCTGCTTGGTAGAGAATATGTTGACGGACATGGGAACACTTAGAAGCCCACGCAGCATAAACTGCCAACTACTATGTTTATGTAAATGAGTTCAGCAGATAGATTTTTTTTTCAAACTAATCTGCTTATTACTTTTCTCCTAATAGTTGTTAGTTTATCCATACTTTTGTTTAGTCTAATAAATATGTTATATTTGTTTTGACTTTTAACTCCCTGGCTCCTAGTTTTCTAAAGGTCACTGCTAAGTCTTTTTTCCCAGTTAGTATTTTTTGTCCTCATTTATTCCATCATAGGTTGATTGCACATTATTGCATACAAAAATCTGAGCAAAAGAGCAGTGCAATCAGATTCTGTGTGTTTAAGGGGTAGTCCACACGTACAGATAATATAATATAAAGACATGTCATACCACATGAGAGGCACTGAGGAAATATCTGGGAACTCAGAGGAGAAGTGGGTCAGGATCAAGGATGGTTTTCTAGAAGAGGCTTCAGTCCAGAAACAAAAGGGGTAAAAGAGAAATAGAAGTATTATTGGAAACCAGGAAATAAGAGAAGGAGACTGCATTAATATTGAGTGTTGAAGGTGGTTAGACTTTAAATGGAGATACTAAGAGGAAGTTGGAAATCTAGACTTGGATTCTGAACTGGAGCTGGTAATGGAGAGGTACAGGTAAGGGACCATTTAGAAGTGCTGATTAAGGTTCTTGAACTAGTTGAAGTTACCAGGCTAGAGCAGAGAAGTCCAAAGACAGAACCATGGGGAGTAAGTAGTAGCACTGTGTTAGGGAAAGAGACAGTGTGAGCCCTATAGAGTGGGGAAGAGGAGACTTCACATCAGCTTGCAAAAGATCAGTGCAATGCCAGGGCTGGGGGTAGGCAAGATGGGGAGTGATGCTAATGAGTGTGGGGTTTCTTTTGGAGTGAGGAAATGATGTGGAATTAGGTAGTGTTAATGTTCACAGACCTTGTAAATATAGTAAAACCCACCAAACTGTACACATTAAAATGATGAATTTCGTGATATGTGGATTATATCTCAATTTTTAAAAAGGTAGACATGACAAGAAGCTTTATAATCTATTGTGTATGAGTGTAACAGGTTTATACATGGAGCTACGTACCAGAAGAAAACTCTTCTGTAAGATAGGTTCCAGTTTTTTTAGGGTATAGTACATTTGAGCTTTCTGCTGAGGCAGTTTCTAAATTACAGAAAGACATGCAAAAGGATAGATGGAAATATTTAATATTACTAGGCCCTTTCTGGACTTAGCATTTGTTAGAACTTAGCATTTATCAGAGAAAATAAATGATTAAAATCTCTCTACACATCACATTTCTCTTATACTATTCTCCAATAATAATACATTTTAAAGCACTTTATAATTTTGAGGCACTTTTTTGTATGTATCTATACCAGGTATGTAAACATACGTATTCAGTGGTAGATATTTGTTAATGTAGGAAAATTGCATATTGGTTAAAAGCTGGCTATGTTATGGGGGTTTTGTTATTTGCTCTTAACCAAACCCGTTTCAGCTTTGGGTGCGTTTCACGTAAGTGTTTGCGTACTCCTTAAAATGAGCAGAAGTTTGCAAATCAATTAGATTTATTTACTGCTGGTACACTCAGCTTTTCAGTGTTATCTGTGAAGACAGTTCACCCCACCCTAAAGTCTGGTGGAAAACATGTTTACCCCACCCTAATATCAACGTCTTGATAAAGAACCAGCGTAGTTTCTCCTTTGGTCAACTCATTCTTCAAATGCCATGGCTTCATCCAGTGCTAGCTAAACAGACCTGCCCAGTGGTTACTGGGAGGCAGATCAGCTCTGCAGTAGAGCAGGGCGTAGGGCCCTCTGAGTGCCTGGGCACTTCAGGTGGAGGGAGGGAGTTCCTTCTGCCATTAAGCTGGTGTGTATTTATAGCACTGGACATTTTTTTCTGGGATGTTGCAACCGTGGCATGCTACATGGGTTGGATTCAAAATTGCTCCTACCTAGAAAATCGCTAGGATGGAATGGAGAGGCCTGCTAATTCTCATTGAATTCTTCTCTGCACAGGAACTGACAGAAGAAGGACTGCCGTTCCTAATACTCTTCCACATGAAAGAAGATACAGAGAGTTTAGAAATATTCCAGAATGAAGTGGCTCGACAATTAATAAGTGAAAAAGGTAGACAGATTAAGGTGTTTATTTTCATCCTTTCTCTTTTGTTTCTTTTTTTCCACCCCTCCCCCCTTATAACCATATAATTTTCATGTAAATATGGGGGTGGGAGGCTTTAGTAAAGAGATAATATGAACAGTGCCTTTAAAAAAAAATCATGGCTGTTTTAGCTCCCTAAAACCAAATAGCAAAAAAAGAAGGGTCACAGGTGGACGCCTTTTGAGACACTTTCTTCTAGCACCTTGTACTTGCCTTCTCCCTTTCTAATAGTCCCAGACATATTGCTGAGAGAACTTAACATTTATTTCTAAATGAAAGAAAGTTGAGTTCTCTCTGGACTTCTCCAAAGTAGCAAAAAACAATTTGAGGTGTCACCAACTTTCCCTTTGTAAATACAAAAGAAAATCAAGCATAATAAACTGAAGGCATTGTATAGAGTCATTACCCATAATAGTGACTCATTAGATATTTTGTGGGTTGAATTGGATTAAAAATCAACCAGGATTGGAAGGACATCCTTGATGAAATGAGCATGGTCTCAGGAGAACAGTTCAAATATCAGTTTCAGGAACTTCCTCCCTAGACTTGGGTAATCTCCAGAGCAGAGAGGAGTACCCATGTAAGAAGAATAAATTCACTACAGCATTTGAATAAGAACGTACAACCTACCCCTTTTTAGTGATGTAATATTTAGGCTTTAGTTTTTGTGATTTATATTACTCTAAAGCATTTTGTTCTGTTGTTTTTTTAGTATGTCATTTTTTATGAACTTGTAATCTTATGAGAATACAATAAGAACATTCCAATCTACCTTTCCAAATTCCTTTTCTTTTAAAGGTACTATAAACTTTTTACATGCTGATTGTGACAAATTTAGACACCCTCTTCTGCACATACAGAAAACTCCAGCCGACTGCCCTGTGATAGCTATTGACAGCTTTAGGCATATGTATGTGTTTGGAGACTTCAGAGATGTTCTGTAAGTATTCATGTCGGTTTTCTAAAATTACTAATACAGGTCTCAAAAATGAACTGAAAACCGTTGTTTGGATATTTTAAGTAATCATGATGGAATGGTAATACTTTATTATTTGGATGGAAAGTTTTGGGGGTTTTTTTGCTCTAAAGTGTAGTATAACTGACTATGAAAATGATGATATATCCCTATAGAAATGCCAATATTAGGTGATCCTAATACTTGACAATTATCTCTGAAAGAAAATTTTGGGCCTTTAAGAAATTAGTTCTGAATCATGTTTGGTCTTTGTCAGCACATCAAGGTAAGTGGAATATAATGCTGATATAATCCTAGGTTGGGTTAAAGGAAATCGGTAATATTGCTCCTTATGTGTGACTATGTCTAGCAAGTATATTAGTGCTATTTAAGACCCTGATGATGATTATGCCTGGGCATTTCTAAGAGCCTAAAGCAGGGGTCGGGAACCTTTTTGGCTGAGAGAGCCATGAACGCCACATATTTTAAAATTTAATTCTGTGAGAGCCATACAACGACCCGTGTACGTTATGCATTATCCAATAAAAATTTGGTGTTGTCCCGGAGGACAGCTGTGATCGGCTCCAGCCACCCGCAACCATGAACATGACTGATAGGAAATGAATGGATTGTAATACATGAGAATGTTTCATATTTTTAACGTTATTATTTTTTATTATTAAAGATTTGTCTGCGAGCCAGATGCAGCCATCAAAAGAGCCACATCTGGCTCACGAGCCATAGGTTCCTGACCCCTGGTCTAAAGATATGGACCTTTGAGAGAACATATAAGCTTTCTGACTATCCTCAGCCATTCATTGTATTATTTTTCACCTATTTGTTGTTTTAATAAACATAAACCTTGTAACTACCATAGATACTAAATTTTTATCAATTTGTTGGCTGTTAAATACAGTGATAAATAGTGGAGATATTTCTTCAGATATGAAAAATTTAAGCAATACTGTTGTATTCATATTAGACCTTTTCTTTTAAAACTTCATTTACCCTTTTTTATGTCCAAAGATTAAATTGTACATTTAGAGGATGATTTGCAGTCCTTTTGCAGAATGAATTATCTCACTTGCTTCTAAATACCGTATTTCAGAAGAGATGTGGTTGTTTGATAGGAGATTCTTAGTCTTAACTTATCGGAGGCCTAGAATTGAGTCCTGTCTAGGCAAGTCACTTAACTTCTCTGTTCTTGTTTCTTCACACTTAAAATATGGTTGATGGTATAACCTACCCAATGGGATTGTTATGAAAATTAATGTGTTCTCAACCCTAAAGTACTAACAAACAGTTGTTTTTACTTTACCTACACATAGTAGAATACCATCTAACCTGTAAATTCAGTAAAGATTTATCCAGTCTTCTATGTGGCAGTCACTGTATAATATAAACCAATGGTTTAAAGTTTGCTAGGACTAGATAGATCCCTGCCCTCAAAGAACTCCCAACAGGTAGAGAAGGGAAACAAATAGGGTAACAGACTGTTGTTTCATCAAGTGGTAAGCACTCTGGTAGAGTTCAGCAGAGAGGGTACCTGATCCAAGATTCCAGGAGATGTTAATGCCTAAGGTAGGTCCTAAAGTTCTGTAGAAGTTGAACATGGAGGTGGAAACAGGGCTGAGAGAAAGGGCACATTTGCAGAGACAAGTACGATCTGTTGGCTGAATGTGAGTGGATGGGAGGGGAAGTGCAGAGGGATGTGGTCGGGGAAGTAAGCAGGGATTAGCTCATGAAACTTTGTATTCTGTGTTACAGGAGTTTGATACAGCCTTGGAAACTCTGAAGAGCCACTGAAGGGTTTTAATGAGGGGATTGTTGTTTAAAGATCTTTCAGGATGCAAACTGGAGACTAGATTAGAGGGGGTCAGAATAGAATCTAGGAGACTGTTCAGTAATCCAGGAAAGAGTTGATGATAGATAACCCGTAGATGATTTTTCAGTGAATGAATTACCTAAATAAATTCTGGCCTTAGCATTAAAGCTAAAGAGAAGCAGGATTTTTGAGACATCTTGTAGGTGGAATGGGAAGACTTGGTATGTTAATAAATGGGGGGGGGCAGCCCTGGTGGCCAGAAATCTCCCTCAGACAGCTAACTGGGTTGTGTTGCCAGTAACAGAGCCTAGGCACTCAGTGGAGTAGTGCCTTGTCATAAAGATAATGAATTCCCTTTCTTGGTACATTGAATTTGAGGTTCCTATGAGCTGCAAAGAAGAGGGTCCAGTAGGGAGCTTCTCTGCTCTGGGATTCAGCAATGAGTTGAGAGAGGGTTGGGTTTTGAACACATGAGGCTATAGCTGAAATACAAAAACAGATGAGATAACAGGGCTGAGACTGGAACCCTGAATTATATGAATATTTAAAAGGGCAATGAAGAAGGAGCATGAACAAAAGACCCAGGAGGAAGAGGAGTCAAAGAAGGGAAAGAAAAGCCAGAAAAGAGTGATACAGTAATTGAAGGAGGAGCACTTCTGACAGAAGGAATGCTCACATGTTAGATCTGACAAAACAAACAAAAAACCTCTGTATTGCAAAGAATTGAAGAGGGAATATTTGGTAAGGAAATGAAGATTTAACATGAAAATTCTTGCAAGAAGAGAGCATATAAGAGGAAATAAAAATAAGGGGATAGTTAGACACATAGGATAAAGTTTTAGCTTTTTGTCCTTTAGGGTACAAGAAATTAGTCATGATTAACTTATTGTGAGACAGAGTCAAATGGAGTGAGGAGTTACAGAAGAGGTTGGGAAATGGGGTAATTGACAAGGCAAAGCCATAAGGAACACAGGAAGTGAGAAGCAAAGCAAAGGAAGTAACTTCCTTTCCAGTGGGAAAGAGCGGAGAGGAAGGGGCAGCGTTTCTGTGGGGTTGCCGAGGCTGTGTGGTGGCAGCGGCCGAGTGCCGACTTCCCCTCTGGTGCTTGATTGTAACTGTGGCTGAAGAAGCAAGGACTTCTGCTGAGAGTGGGGACATGGGGCATAATGGCAGAGGCAGGACTATGCTGGATATAAAAAGGAAGAGTAGCTGAACCCAGAAATCCCCTTTAAAGATCCACATCTCCCTCATGTCCCGGCATTTGTTTAAAAATTGGAAGGCATCCAGTCCCCTTAGGAAATGTGTGAGCACTGACCGCTGGCCGATGGGAAGCCTCTGCTGCGTGGGTGTCCTCTTCCTCTCATATCCTAGGCTGCTTCTCGAGGCTGCACGCAGGCCTGAGAACGCGGTGGTCAGGAGGAAGGCAGTCCCAGGTGGAGTAGCTGTGCTGGGCACTGCAGCGCTACCTTCCTGGGGCTCCTTCATGTGACGTTCTGTCAGCACACTTCCGACTTCTAGTAGTTGGGTTGTTCATATACCTCTTCCCTTTCCCTGGAAACTTACAGCCCTGCATATAAATTCTCCAGTGAGGGGAAGTCAACAGGATACCGACTAAAAGTTACTTAGGTTTACTGATCGCTAACCAAACTTTGGCTTTTATTCCTAGGAATGTTGGGTTACACATCAAGGGAAACTTGCGAGGAATTCCATCTTGCCTATCTTAAGGTTTCTCCTCCAGTTCTGAAGTCAGATTTAAAATCTTTAACACTTACTCCATTTTGATGTCTGTCAGAGAAGCCAGACTAAGGAGCGGCTGTGTCATCTATCACATGGGCCAGTCCCCTGCTCTGCGGCTGTAGGTCCCTGGCCCAGGAAAAGGCCACCTATCAGCTGGCAGCGCTGTGCATATGCCCTGGTGCAGGCAGGAACTGAGCCAGTGAGTTCTCCAAAGAAATCTGGAAATGGGAAATGTGCTTCTCCCCTCCTGCAAGTTATTAGTCCTATCAGTAGGGAGGGAGATAAGAGAAGTGACTATATTTGAACCTCTTTGAAACAAATTACTTCTTTAATTTCTCCCTTAGGTGCCTGGTTTTCCCTTCTAGGCACTGTTCCTGCTAATATTTTTTTAATTATAAGTAGGTGCATGCTGTGTGAACTACAAACTGAGCCTATGTGGATGGATGATAGTGTTAAAAATCAAATAAAACATGCAGCAAAGTGAATCTGACACATTTATTGGTTTGCATAATTGTTATTGTACTGCATGGTAATTAAGGCTTAAATGATAAGTAGTTTCCATAAATTACTGATATTACTATTACTTTTACTGAGGAACAGCATTTCCGGGGTCATATGGAGGAAGTATCGGCGTGTTAAGGAGAGAGAAAGCAGACTTATGGTGCAGTCTCCTCCTGTGCCGCGGATAGGCGGTGAGGGCACACGACCAGTGTTCTCTTTGCCTAATCCTCCCTGGAGAAACTGAGGCTGAGGGAGGTAACATAACCAGCAAGGCTATCTAACCAGTTAGTGGCGGGGCTAGGATTCACGTCAGAGTATACTGGACCCCAGTGTCCCAGGCACATAACACTTTGATCCCAAAGCAGTTACATTTTCAGCACATATATATAAAAAGCAAAGCAGTATGACTGTGAAAGATGTTAGAAGAGACAATACTCGCCAGTACCTGAAACTAAATCACAGATGTGTGAATCTTCCAGATGTTTTTTTTGTTTTTTTCTATAGTTTGACCAGATTGTTTACTTGCCAGATATAAAGGAATGGACTCTGCGTGGAGCTAGGAGAAGAATGGAGGCAGCCTTGGAACCTAAGACAGGGACAGGTCTAGGAAATGCTCTACAGCCCAAGAGAAGAGAGCAAGTCAGAGTATGGTTTAAGATTGATAAAGGGCTTTGAAGAGAAACTTACTTGTAAAAACTTGTGGCCAGCAAATACTCTACCATCTGTCCTTTTGCCTAAGAGTTCTTAGCTGTCCCTGGAGCCCCAGTGCCCGGAGGTGGAGGGAGCGGCGGCAGGCAGGACAAGCTTCAGCGTACTCCTAGGAAAATGCAACATTTTCATTACTCTCATGTTAATGAGTTCCCCAGTTCTGGGTTCTGAGTGTTTTATCCCAAGTCATTAAATGACTGAAAATTGTAATCATAATTCCTTAAACTACTCAGTTTGGGGAAGTTGGCAGCATTGAATGGCAGCAGGTGGCAGGTGTGGGTGGGACAGTGCAGGGAGCAGGTGAGAGAACAGGGCCAAATGGACACTAGGGCGGTATCTCGCTAATTCATCAGTTGGTCATCTGCTGTGACACATCAGTCTACCTTCGTGCTCTTGGCGGGAGCAGACCAGGAACTGGATGGAATATAAAGAAATTAGAGGGAGAGGTAGAAAAAAATTTTGTTCTTTTTTTTTTTTTTTTCCTGTGACAGAGAGAGGAACAGATAAGCAGGAAGGGAGAGAGATGAGAAGCATCAATTCCTCGTTGCGGCACCTTAGTTGTTCATTGATTGCTTTCTCATCTGTGCCTTGACCAGGGGACTACAGCAGACTGAGTGACCCCTTGCTTGAGCCAGCAACCTTGGGCTCAAGCTGGTGAGCCTTGCTCAAACCATTTGAGCCTACGCTGAAGCTGCTGACCTGGGTCTCGAACCTGGGTCCTTCGTGTCCCAGTCCGATGCTCTATCCATTGCACCACTGCCTGGTTAGACAGAAAAAAAAAATTTTTTTTTTTTTGTATTTTTCTGAAGCTAGAAACAGGGAGAGACAGTCAGACAGACTCCCGCATGCGCCCGACCAGGATCCACCCGGCACGCCCACCAGGGGCAATGCTCTGCCCACCATGGGGCGTCGCTCTGCCGTGACCAGAGCCACTCTAGCGCCTGGGGCAGAGGCCAAGGAGCCATCCCTAGCGCCCGGGCCATCTTTGCTCCAATGGAGCCTCGGCTGTGGGAGGGGAAGAGAGAGACAGAGAGGAAGGAGAGTGGGAGGGGTGGAGAAGCAGATGGGCGCTTCTCCTGTGTGCCCCGGCCGGGAATTGAACCCGGGACTTCCGCACGCCAGGCCAACGCTCTACCACTGAGCCAACCGGCCAGGGCAAATTTTTTTTTTTTTTTTAAGATTTTATATATTCATTATAGGGAGGGGAGAGAGAGAGAGAGAGAGAGAGAGAGAGAGAGAAGGGGGGAGGAGCAGGAAGCATCAACTTCCATATATGCCTTGACCAGACAAGCCCAGGGTTTTGAACCGGCAACCTCAGTGTTTCCAGGTTGACGCTTTATCCACTGCACCACCCCAGGTCAGGCAGAAAAATATTTTAATTAGATCATCATTAAGGTTCCTTTGAACTCTGAGAATCTGGTTTTGTTCAGCATTATCTAGGAGGTTCTTTTATTTTTTTAAACCCAAATTAAGCTTTTCTTTGATGGAAAAAAATTGATATACTGAGAAAGCGTCTTAAAAGGCAAATTTTATTTAATTTGTTTTTACTATCTCTTGCTATACCAACTGCTTTGTGATAGCATTAGATATTCAATAAATATTCTGATTACTTTGCTTTTAGCTTAATCCACTTACTATAATTTTAGGTGTTTGACTACATTGAATGTATGAATTCTAATATTTATCAGCTATCCATTTGCCCTTGTGTTCCCTGCCTCTCTGATTTGTCGCTGTAGTTTTGATTTTCTGAATATCTTTACACAGCCACTGGGCAGTGTGGTGGCCTGAGTCCTGAAGCACTATTTTTATTCCCAAGTAAGGCACTTACGTACAATTGACATAGATTACCTACTTATAAGTACTCTATATTTTTACCTTACTTGGTCCTTCCGGCAAAAGACAGCAAGCATTGACAGAGCCAGGTGCTATGCCAGCCCACTTTACACTTTATATGTGTTCTTAGTTAACGTAAAGCGTATAAAATAGGTATTCTTTCCACTTATACAATAAAGAAGTTAAGTTCCAAGAGCTCACTAAAGGCAATATAGTAGCGTTTAGGTGCTCAGACTCTAGATTAAAACTTCTTAGATTTGAATCCCATTCTGTTACCTACTAGTTGCATCATCCTGGACAATTTCTTACCATCACTGTGCCTCAGTTTCCTCATCTGTAAAATAGGAAGAATAATAGTGTCTGCTTCATTGAGTTGTGAGCATTGAATGAATGTGTATCTATAGCTATTAGAACAGTGTCTGATGCATGGCAGGTGCTATTGTAAGGCTAGCTATGGTTATATTTAATAATATATTTGGATTCAAATAAAAGTCCGTATAAAAACAATATAATTAAGTTAAATAAAACAGTTATTTTACATATCAGAAAGCTGAAGCTCAAAGAGGTTAAGTAACTTAAATGGCAAAAACAGTGTTTTTTACACTGTAATATATTAAATGAATTTATACAACATTATTGTATAAGTTGAGTTAAAAGTAGTATACAGCAGGCCCTGGCCGGTTGGCTCAGTGGTAGAGCGTCGGCCTGGCGTGCAGAAGTCCTGGGTTCAATTCCCGGCCGGGGCACACAGGAGAAGCGCCCATCTGCTTCCCCACCCCTCCCCCTCTCCTTCCTCTCTGTCTCTCTCTTCCCCCTCCTGCAGCCAAGGCTCCATTGGAGCGGAGATGGCCCGGGCGCTGGGGATGGCTCCTTGACCTCTGCCCCAGGCGCTAGAGTGGCTCTGGTCACAACAGAGCGACGCCCCGGATGGGCAGAGCATCGCCCCCTGGTGGGCAGAGCGTCGCCCCCTGGTGGGCGTGCCGGGTGGATCCTGGTTGGGCGCATGCGGGAGTCTGTCTGATTGTCTCTCCCCGTTTCCAGCTTTGGAAAAATACAAAAAAAAAAAAAAAAAAGTAGTACACAGTGTTAGGAAATTGAACTCAGAAATATATCATAAGAGAACAATAAGTCACAACTTTTATCCTAAGCATACAAGGCTGGTTCAGTATTCCAAAGTCAATCAATGTAATTTAGCCTATTAATGAATAAGCAAGAAAAACTTCTAATTACTATAATATATACAGAAGCATTTGACAGAATTCAACATACATTCATAACAAAGTGCTTAACAAACTAGGAACTAGGAATATCTTTCTTTGTAGATGATATGGTTGGGTATGTAGAAATTCCCAATGAATTTACAAAAAAACCCTCCTAGACCGAACAAGTGATTTTAGCAGGGTACAGGGTTATCCTGTTTAAAAACTTTTTAAAAATTACTTTTCTATACACTAACAATGAACAATTGGAAGCCAACACACTGTTAAAGTACCATTTATAAGAGGGGGGCTACTGAGGTATATAAATCTAACAAACTATGTGCAGGATATTAATGCTGAAAACTGAAAAATGCTGATTAAAGAAATTAAAGACAACCAAAATGAATGAAAAGACATACTGTGTTTCATAGATTGGAAGACTCAGTACTTTTAAGATGTCAGTTCTCCCCAAATTGATCTATAGATTTAATGTAATCTCAGATTTATTGTAACTATAGACAAGCTGATTCTAAAATTTATGTAGAATGGTAAAACTGGGATAACCAAAATAGTGTTGAAAAAGAAACAAAGTTGGAGGACTTATAATGTCTATATTAAGGAATACTATAAAACTAAAATAATTAAAACAGTTTAGTATTGATGGAAGAAATAGGCATACAAAGCTGTGGAACAGAATAGAGTCTAGAAAGTGGTCCCTAATCCACCGCAGAGGTTAGTTCCAGAACCCCCTGCAATAGGCAAAAATCCGCGAAGTAGCGACTTCATCTTTATTTTATTATTTGTATACATTTTAAGGCTTTATAAACCCTCCCCACAGTCTTATAAACCTTTCCCACACCTTCCCACACTTATTTTGCTTATTCTACTGCAAAAATAATTAAAATAATAAATATATAAAAATACCTATATACCACAAAATCCTGCGATAGAGCAAAAATATCTGCGATAAAAAATTAGATCTACACAATTTAAAAATCCATAATACAGTGAGACCGCAAAAAGTGAGCCGCGATATGGCAAGGGCTGTAGACCCACACATAGAGGTATTTTTTTAAAGGTGCAAACAATTCAATAGGGAAGGATAATCTTTTCAATAAATGGTACTGGGCTACCTGAACATCCTCATACCAAACAAGGAATTCCTCCTATGCAAAGGTAACTTAGAATTGATCCTAGATCTAAATGTAAAGCTCTTAAAAGGAAATGGAGGAGAAACTCTTCAGTGACCCGCGGTTAGGCAGAGTTCTTAAAAAGAATATCAAAAGCACCATCCAGTAAAAAACTAACGAAACCCAAAACAACCCCCCCAGAAAAACCATTAATTAATTGGCCTTCATCAAATTAAAAACTTTAGCTCTGCAAAATATGCTCTTAGACTGTAAGGAAGATAGATGAATGACAGATAACATGAAGAGGTGCTTAGCATCATTAGTCAGCAGAGAAATACAAATTGAAAGCACAAAGAGACCTACGTCTTTTAGAATAGCTGAGTTCAATACTGATAATACCAGGTGTTCCTGAGGCTGTGGGGCAACTGAAACTCTTACACATTGCTGGTGGGGATGCAAAACAATTTGGCAGTTTCTTAAAAAGTAGAACATACACCTAACCACATAACCCATTATTTTTCCTAGGAAAATAAACTGTGTTCACACATAACCTGTGCACAAGTGTTTGTAGTAGCACTGTTCAAAATCATCGAAAGCTGAAAAAACCCAAATGTTCTTCAGTGGGTATATGTATACGTGTATGTATGTATGTGTGTGTGTGTGTCTGTGTGTGAGTATACACACAGACACACACACACATAACTCACAGACACACACACATACCCAATGGAATACTATTCAGCAGTAAGTAACTCACAGACACACACACATACCCAATGGAATACTATTCAGCAGTAAGTAAAGGAAGAAACATTTTTATACACGCAACAAAATGGATGAATTTCAAATGTAGTATGCTCAGTAAAAGGAGCCATCTCATGATTATGTACTGTATGCGTCCATGTGTGTGACTTTGTGAAAGAGGCATGTTATAGGAGCAGAGAACAGATGAGTGGTTGGTAGGAGTTAGGGTCAAGTGGAGGGTCTGACTAGAGGTGTAGGGATCCTTCTGTATCTTGTTTATGGAGGTAAGTAACGATGCTTTTATGCGTGTTAAAACTAATAGAAATGTAAGCGTAAAAAACTGAATTCTGTACATAAAATTTTTAATAGTAAAAATACTTCTCACTTTGTATGCATTTCTCAAAACTGGTTTAATGATACACTTAACACTTGTGCATTTCACTGTGTCTCTATTTTGCATCACTTAAAAATAAAGATTGTAAACAAATAAGTGTTTGGAGGGTGGGAGAGAAAACACCTCAGTGATATAATTAGAAAACTTACCCTAAAGTGTGAAAATATAATTGAATTTATTATGGCAAGGGTACATTTCTTTTCTTTTTCAGCAGATAACATGTTGTCTGTTTTCTTGACAGTAAATTGTTGATTCACTGATTGTTACTTAATAATAATGGATGGTTTCTGGCCACAAACTAGATAAGAGCTCTTCTGTAATCTGTTTCACTAGCATGGATTCAGATGTATTCTGTCTCCCTTGTCTTTGCCTTTTGCTCACAATTCTTTCTCTTGTCTGTTTACAAGGGGGGGGGTGTCAAATTAGGGGAAAATCTGTTTTGAGTGTTCTCTGAATTTGTTTCATTTAAGATTTAATTATAAGTCACTTCTTAACTAGCAGAAGCAATTCACACTGTATTAGTTGTAATCATCTTTGGACCTCATAAAATAACATACTTGTAACAGGGACTTTATCTTAAACATTGTAGACCATTTGCAATTCTTTGAATCGAATGGTTATATTTTAGTCCTTTGCTGAGGGTGACAGTGGATGATGTCAGATTAAATTTGAATTGATCTCCTCTCAGTGTTTATCTTTGGTGTTTGTGCAATTTCTTCAGCACCAGAGAACCTTTCAGAGGTATTCTGTCAATACAGCTCCCTGACAGTCATTTATTTGTAAACTGTGCATTTGGCACCTGCTGTTCTCTGCTGCGTCGGAGCTAGTGGGGAGCCAGAATGGTGTGCAGGGAAGGTATTTGTTGGTACATCTCAGTGGGAGTTATTGAAGGAAAAAAATGCACTTGCAGGACCTCAGGAAAGGATAAAAAGAAAAGGAGACTGATAATATTAACACCAGCCAGCTAGTCTTTGCTACCAAAAATGATTTAGAAACTCAGTTCTACTGAAGGAGCTAGTGTTTGTCAACCTACATTTTAATTCTTGTAACAGATACGAAAAACAGCTTATATTTAAATATATATAATGAATTTTTAAAATAGCACAATCTCAGAAGAAGACAATTCATGTCAGCAGAAATATAAATTAAAACAGAAAAAATGCTTAGTTTCTGAAGAAATGAGAATTAAAATGCAGGTGTCTTTTACTTATCAAAATAGCAAAGCAAATTTTAATAAGAAAAAAAGACAAATGTGCTGTCAAGATTTCAATGAATAAACAGGTAGACAAGTAGCAAAAACTGAGTGACATTTTGTAGGTGTCATTTGCCCATCCCTTGTCAAAAGTTCTTATTTTCAACCCAGTACTCCTACTTTATTGGCTACGACTCAAGGAAATGATTACCCAATAGGGATGGTACATAAGTCCTCACTTAACGTCATCAATAGGTTCTTGGAAACTGCAACATAAAGCAGAATGACATATAATGAAACCAATTTTACCATAGGCTAATTGATACTAAACACGAGTTAGGTTCGCATGGTATATTTCTAGTCACCAAAACATCACCAACCTTTTTTTTTTTTTTTGTGACAGAGACAGAGAGAGGGACAGATAGGGACAGATAGACAGGAAGGGAGAGAGATGAGAAGCATCAATTCTTTGTTGCGGCACCTTAGTTGTTCATTGATTGCTTTCTCATATGTGCCTTGACCAGGGGCTATAGCAGAGCGAGTGACCCCTTGCTCAAGTCAGAGACCTTGGGCTCAAGTTGGTGAGCCTTGCTCAAACCAGATGAGCCTGCACTCAAGCCGGTGACCTCGTGGTTTCGAACCTGGGTCCTCTGTGTCCCAGTCCAACGCTCTATCCACTGTACCACCGCCTGGTCAGGCCATCACCAAACTTCTAAATGAAGACCCAAAACATTTCAAATATTAAACATTGAAATGAATGTGAGCTATACATACCATACATTTAGGAAAGATTAATAAAAATGAGACAGACAGACTCCCGCATGCGCCCGACCGGGATCCACCCGGCACGCCCACCAGGGGCGATGCTCTGCCCCTCCGGGGCGTCGCTCTGCCACGACCAGAGCCACTCTAGCGCCTGGGGCAGAGGCCAAGGAGCCATCCCCAGCGCCCGGGCCATCTTTGCTCCAATGGGGCCTTGGCTGCGGGAGGGGAAGAGAGAGAGACAGAGAGGAAGGAGGGGGGGGTGTGGAGAAGCAAATGGGCGCTTCTCCTATGTGCCCTGGCCGGGAATCGAACCCGGGTCCCCCACACGCCAGGCCGACGCTCTACCGCTGAGCCAACCGGCCAGGGCATGATTTTCTTTTTTAAGGTAACGATTTTCCAACTCGCTTATTCCAGTTTTGGGTGGCAGGTGGCCAGAGCCTATCTTGGCAACTTGGGATGAGAGGCGGTGCCCAACCCTAGACATGATGCTCTTCCATCACAGGCTGCACTCACACACACATGCACACCCGCACTAGGACAGTGTGGACACACCCATTCACCCGCCTGCACAGCACGGTGAGAGGAAACCAGGTCCCCGGGCGAAGCCCACCTAGACGTGGGGAGAACATGCCAGCTCCACACAGTGGCCCCAGCCAGGGATCAATTTTCCTTTTTCAAGTTATAATGAGACAACATTATTTGAGGACCTGCTGTATACATATTTGCTTAGCTTTATAATGACCTGTTTCGCTACGATGCATGTCTGTACTGCAAAAGTGCTATACCCTGACTAGTAATTAGCGGAATGATGTCAATATACAAAGAGTTGTGCTGGTTCACGTTATTTTCCTCAGCGTTTTGAAGCCATCAAAGACAGCTTTTTCACCATTAAAGAGAATGCCTTAGGGGTGAATGAAGACCTCAGAAAAAGCCAGTTTCGTGGCCTTGAGAAGTGCTTTTGAGTTTCACAATGTTAAGCTGCCCAGGGTGATGCTGCCCCTGTGGTTAAAGGAGTTCTGAAGAACTTGCTCCACGTTTAAGAAAGAAAACAAAAACAAAACTCTCCAGTCTGCCTTAGATTATCTGATAAAACAGGTTCTGCTGAGCGGGAGTGCCCTGGAGGACATGCTCTCAGAAGGACTCGCAGCTCAGGCCAGGGCTGCAGAGGCTCATCTGCTGACACGGCGAGTGCTGGTAGAGGCCCGCTGTGCTAACAGGTGTGTGCTAGGCCTTCGTAGGGCTCTGCTTAGAAAGCCACAGGGCTTGAACTGCTTACTACTATTTTTCTCTTGAGTCCTGTTATTTTCTGTGTGATTTTCCAGAACAAAAGTGTTTTTAGTTACATTAATTAAGGAAAAACCCAGAAGAAAGGGTTAAGTATGTTTAGGACAGCATCTAGACCAGGGGTAGTCAACCTTTTTATACCTACCGCCCACTTTTATATCTCTGTTAGTAAAATTTTCTAACCACCCACTGGTTCCACAGTAATGGTGATTTATAAAATAGGGAAGTAACTTTACTTTATAAAATTTATAAAGCAGAGTTACAGCAAGTTAAAGCATATAATAATAATTACTTACCAAGTACGTTATGTCAGATTTTCGCTGTTTGGTAGAATCTTTATAAAACAACTTACTATAGTTAAATCTATCTTTTTATTTATACTTTGGTTGCTCCACTACCGCCTACCATGAAAGCTGGAACGCCCACTAGTGGGCGGTAGGAACCAGGTTGACTACCACTGATCTAGATAAATGGATTTATCTGTGAAAACGATAAACAGAAAAATTTCTGTGTAACAAGTACAGGAACTAGTATGTGGATAAGATTACACCTGTATAAAAATGTTCGACGTATACCTGGTCTGTAATGGTTACAGTAGGATGTTGTAATTATAGATGAAATTTTTAAAAAATGTATGTGAAGTTGGTAAAATAGACGTAAGTTTATTGTAACAGTTTAAGCTGAATTTTTATTTGCCTTTGGTTTTAGAATTCCTGGGAAACTCAAGCAGTTCGTATTTGACTTACACTCTGGAAAACTTCACAGAGAATTCCATCATGGTCCTGACCCAACCGATACAGCCCCAGGCCAGGTAGGACTCTCCTTTTTCACTGGGAGCCTTGTTTCTTTTTCAAGAGACTCTAAATAGTATTACAAACTATGTTCTTTTTTAAATTATTTAAAATATTTAGACCTTGAGAAAAGTTGCACAACATGTTACAAGATAGTTTTTGGTGGGAGCATGCCTTCTGTGGAATATGGTTATAAAAGGTTAGAGACAGTTGGCTTCAAATAGAAGCGGAGCTAGGAATGGGAGCCATAGATCAGTGAATTCTGTTAGTCGTTCATACCACCCTCTGTGGCTGGAAGATGGGCCCTCCTAAGAAGGTAATAATGATCTGGTGTTCTTGTTTAACCGTCCCAAGAGCCCTCACCAATACAGGATTCATAATGCTCAAAACTTACGGTTTAATGCAGCTTTTCCAGTTTGAGATATAGAACGCTTGACATTTTGTGTCTGCTATTTATTTTTTAACCTCAGAATTTTACTGTTTCTATGTTCCTGTTTGCATTTTGATTCATTATCAATTTATATTTATCACCATACCAAGAGGGAAGATGATATATACCAAACTCTATTTTATATGTCCAGAGCTTCAATCCACTATTTTGCAAAATAAATACTAAGTGAATTTTTCTTTACTTTTTTTCAAATTAAGAGTCAAAAGAGTTTTAGCAATCTGATAACATGCCTTTTCCTTAAAATGTGAGGTCAGATTTTTTTGTTAATTAAGCAACTAGATAAACTAGCAGATTGTTGGCAATAGCCCAGAGGTGATTATTTTCAAAAGAAAAACAGGCCTGCTATGCATTTTATCGGGTTAAGAAAAGATGTAGTTTATTGTTGTTATATTATCCTGATTTGTTTCGGCTTCTCCATGAGACAGTTGAACTCCTTGTATTTTATTTATTCATCTTTGTGTACTGCTGGCACCAAATACATGTTTGTTTTATAGTAACATAATTTCAGCCAAATTAAACCAAACATACATCTCAGCAAAAAATGAAAATATATTAGGGAAGTGGAACATGACAGTGACATGGGAAGTGTGTGGGTACATTGTTGACCATTATGATGGGAATGGGCCCTTGGGTATAGGAGGCGATGTATGTACTGTGTGCTGTGCTGCCCACGGGGGACATGGAAACAGTGACAAGCGTGTTGCTCTGGAAGGGCTCACAGTGTGGAGATAAAGGATAGGCTATGCTGCCTCTTTGTAGACATTCTTGGAAGTCACTCTTATAGTCCCACTGTGTATTTTTATCTACTGTTTATGCACAAGTAAAGTAATGCAGAGTTCATTTCTTGCGGTATTGAAGTGTTTGCTTTCTTCCTTATGTCACGTTAGTTCTGATTGTTCCTGGCATCCAGGTCGTTGTAATTCTAGCTGCTTTTATTCCTCTTAGCAGTCATTGGTAAGAGGCAAGGGCTTGGGCCCACTTGGGCCAGAGTTGGGCTGCATCTGTAGAATATTCTAGGAAAGTGCCAGGCGTTCTGTTTCCGTGCCTTGCACCACGGAAACTGCAGCGGGACCACAGTTACTGGCTGTGCGCCGCGCCGCCCTGCAGGGTCCAGGACGGGCATGACGTGGGGAAAGCAAGGTTTCAAGCCGCACTCTTGTCGTTGGTACACAGTAGCTATCTTTCATTGATTAGTAAGCAAATAATTAGAGGCAACTACCGTTCATCCTATAACTCCATAAAATAATTAATATAAAAATGTTTTATTCTCTCTTTTGTAGGAAGTCCAAGATGTAGCAAGTAGTCCCCCCGAGAGCTCCTTCCAGAAACTAGCGCCCAGTGAATATAGGTATACTTTATTGAGAGATCGAGATGAGCTTTAAAAACTTGAAAAACAATTTGAAAGCCTTTCAAACAGCAGCATCAACTTACGTGGTGGAAATAGTAAACCTATATTTTCATAATTCTATGTGTATTTTTATTTTGAATAAACTGAAAGAAGTTTTGGGTTTTTAATTTTTTTTTTCTCCCCTGACTCAGAATGGATTGTCATTTAATATAGCCTCTTTTAGAAAATCTTTTAGGGTTAGGAAAAAATACAATCAGAGGCCTATCTACTTTAAATCTGTCCTGTAAAATTTTTATAAATCCGCTGAAAGGTGACGTCGCCAGAAACACACCGTTAGTGTGCACCGCTAGGTCAGGGGGCTTCCGGTGCTTCCTGTGTGCTGTGTGCACCTTCCCTCCCTGTGAGCAGTTCCGTCAGTATTGTCGTCATCACATTCCACAAAGCGAAGGGGTTCCTATTCTGGATACTTGGGAGGGGAATAAATGAAAATTTTCACACTGTGTACTGTGTTTTACTGATTGGTTGGCTTTTGCTTATAAAACTCCTTCGGGGTATATTTTGGATTCTTGAATGTGTACTTAAACATACAATGAAGAGGAGGGGAGCTTAAGCCAGAACATTTGGCAGGAATCCTCCTTATGAAAGGTGTTATTAAATTTCTGTTTGTCTAATGAAGTGGCATATGGGTGGCATTTAACACTTTGAATTATACCTAAATCTGATACAGGAAGACACTTGTGGAGCAGGGCACCAGTGTTGACATATATAACTTTTAAGGTTCCTCCTATCATGATGCTTCGATTTCAAAAGAGACAAACCAGCAGAAAAGTTGTATTTCAATAATTCTAACCTCCTTCTATCCTGTAGTCCTTTATAGTTGTATAAATAAAAAACCAAGACAATGGGCACATACATTTTTCTATTGTGAAATTGTCAGAGGACCCTACCCCCTCTAGATGCTCAGATTCCCCAGGCCTGCAGTGTACCGTCAGATGGGCCCTGTGCCAGCCCTCTTTACTGCCAGGGAACAAAACCAGAGGGAGAGGACCCTCCGTATCATATCAGGAAGCCCAATGCCAGAGGACAGACAGGTTCAAAATCGGCTTTCCTCTGGGCTGGGTTGGTGCTATAGGCCAAGAGTCATTTTATATTTGGAGTCGAAGTCAATCCCAGTTTGGGGAGAGATTATTTTTAAGCTTAAAAGGCTGACATGTGCCATTATATGTAGTATGTAATATATATGTAACATCTTCCAATTCTTTCAAAATAAAGTGAATATTTATAATGTATATTTAATGATTGTTATTTTAAAAAATTAGCCTAGAAGTCTTAGTTATGCATGACTTATCTATCGTTTCATTCAGAATAAATGTTATTAATAAGGCGATAAGGGGCATGTTTAGTATATTTTACCAGATTAGCCAAAAGCTTCCTAAACGTTGGACCTTCATTGCTTTTAATCAGTAACTTGGAAATCAGAGTTACAGTTTTCAGATCAGAAGATGGACCAAATCTTAAGGTGATCAGATTGAAAATTTAACAAGCATTCAACAAACTGGTATACAAAACAAGTAGCACATGCAATTAACTTGGATAAGTTTTAGTCCTATAATTGTCTTTAAAAATAACAAAAGCTCACACTCGGGTAGTGGGTGCGGAGCGCTGGCAGAGGTTAGTGAACAGGGCAAGGCCTCGGCCCACGCTCAGTGGCGGCGGATCTCTAAGCCCTGGAAGCTGAGCAGCGCTGAGGCTGCGTCATCAGCATTCGTGCGCTGGGACTTATGTCACTACCATTGTCTATTAGACTGAAGGCAGCGAGGGCAAGGAAACTGAATTTTATGCCCATCTCTCCAGTGTCTGGCATTTCTAGACACTTAGTAGTTATCATCAAAATTTTTATTGAGTGAATGGGATGCAAAATGACCTTGGGTAATTTTGTACCCCTGAAGGACTCGGCATTCATGAGGAACTGGTGGCCATTTTATAAAAAATTCATTACCCAGCTTAAGTATGAAACAGCAACATGCTTTACAGAAACTAAGTTCTTGTCACCGAGCCAGTGCGTGTTGCATGGGGAGAAGGGCTGTGGCCGGGAGGGAGCCCCGCCGATCCGCAGGGCCTCGCGTGCCGCGCGGAGGGCTTCGTCTCCTACCTTACTGGCAACAGAGATCTGGCAACAGATTTTAGGCAGAGAAGTAGGTTCATATTTAACTTGAGAAAGAATACTGTGGTGGCAGGTCGAGGTGTAACAAAGGGAGTTCAGCAGAGGAGACGCAGTGGCTAGAACTAGATGACAGCAGAGACGGAGAGGGACAGATGACAAGGATGTAGGTTCTGTAGGGATTCGGCACCAGCTGGATGTACAGAGAGAACTCCCAGAAGTCTAGAACTGGATCGGAATGTTCCAGGGGGGGAGTCTGCTCATTTTACCCAGTCCGCCTGGGCCGCAGGCCTCAGCCGTGACGAGAGAGTGAGAGACTGAGGAGCACAGTGAGTGCAGGACGAAAGCTGGGAGCGGGCTCTTCTCCGGTGTTGCAATTATTGTGCCAGTAGTGAGGGGCCATAAAAGGATGCAGACTTTAAGAAAATTCTGAACACTTAAGAGATTGGACATTTCTGCATCTCACAGCTCTCTGATGAAGTCAAGTTGTCAAAAGTCACGTACACAAGAAGGCAAAACCAGCATAATTAAGGGCCAAAAAGAAGAATGAAATATACAACTGTTTGAAATATTAAAGCTCAGAATGAATTTGAATTTGCAGAAAACGCTAAAGTTGCCAAGAAGGCATGAGAAAAAAACAAAACAGTAAAAGGAAGAATGGACAAAGCAGTGTAATGGATTAACAATCAGGAAAAGCAGAGTAACTGAATTTTCCTCTTTCCTCTGACAAGGAACTAGGCGGGCTGGCCGGTTGGCCAGCCAAAACTAAAATGACAAACCACAAAAATGAGCAGTGTTGCCACCTTAAGTAAATTCCGGGCTCTCAGGCCCAACCTCAGTACTCCAGAGAGCTGCTAGAGTGCAGGTGCGTTCTGTTAACAGCCTCGGGGGACTGGGAAGAAACCACGGGGAGTGTAAGGCAGCAGAAGACGGGAAACGGACAGATGGTATTTCAGTTTTCAAAATAATGCTAGTAAATGGTTTTACCTATTTTTCTAAATGAAAATCTCATGAACCAAACTGAAATGTTAGTAGTCTATATTTGGGGGAAAGATTTAAATAAGTGTAAAGAATAAAACAAATTAGTTTTTAAGCCCAACGTTTAAAGACCTTGAGGATAATAACTTGTTTCAAGACTTAAATTGTTTTATGCTGATTATAACTGTTTTATGTGTTCATTAAAACAGGTTGGATAGGACCTCTGCTTGCAACTGGTTTTTTGTTTGTTTTTTAGCTCTGTTTGAATTTTTGTATGTACTTCCAAGTAATAAAACTATATTTATAAAATATTTCTATATGAGACTTGACTAATTCAATTTGTCATCTATAATATCATACTGTGAATATTTTACTCAGAATACAGATAGCCAGAGTCACAAGCTCTTCCAGTTTAAAGTTTTTTTAGATTATTTAATTGAATCAGAATGGGAAGCCACATGAATCCATGCTGATAGCTCAGACCTGGCCTTGAGGTGAAGTGTCTGAGCTCCCTCTTACAGAATACACTGGGGGAGGGCTCACCTGCATTGGACAACAGGGTGTTGAATCACTAGAAGAAGAAAGAAACTGTAGCTTAGAGCTCGCTCATCTAAAATGCCTCTTGGCCTCTCCCCTCCCCTCGCCTAATCAGGTCCTATCCATCCTTCAGTGCCTGGGACAGTGACCACCCCCTGCGGTCCCACAGCTTTCAGTGTGTTTCAGAGTGCAGTTGTACTCCCGTCTAACAGCGTTGGAAGTACGTGTCCCCTTTTCTTCACATGTTCCTTTTCCTTATCACCATGTGAACGCCCTGGACGCAGAACTCTATATTGTATTCTCAGCAACCCAGAGCGCTGTAAATGATCAATAAACCTGATGGGAGAAAAGGCAAATTACCTAATATATGAATAAATGAATGAAAAGGACAAGAAAGCGTCACTGTAACTGGAATGGACTCTGCTGGCTCATCTGTGAATACCAACAACCCGATGGCCAGTCACCTTTCATCCTATCTCCTAAATTGACAATGGGGCCCTAAGTTTTAGTCTAGAAGATTAAAATCTTACACTATCAGAATGACACTTGAGTTACCCTCTCGGGCACTGCAGAGGCCACAGAGGTGCTAGATGCTCTCAGGAATGCTGTTTTCTGTGAGGTAGATGTGACCCCAGCTTAGTCACTCAGTCTAGGGGAAGGACAGGCTGTAATGTGTTGATAAAACATTGTATTGTTTACAAAACATTTACCATTCCTCAAGCCCTAATAATCTGGTGTTGCCAGGTTTAAGATACAACAGGGAACAGGAGACTGCCCCTATCCTAGGGCTCAAAGGTGAGTGAAGGAGCAGAACACACGGGGAAAGAGGTGATTCCAACAGAACACTAGGTGCTGCTCCGGGGGCCACGGGGAGGGAGGTGTGTGTGGCCTTGGGAGTCGGGAGCCCTTCTACAAGAAGTGGTTTCTTGGCTAGGTTCAGAGAGAGCTATCTGTATTTTCTTAAGTACATCAGACTCCTCCCCTCCAGGCGCATTATAGGAACAGAAGCTGTCACTGTATTAGTAAGGACCATTGTAGCAAAGTATTGGTAAATATTGCTGCCCTGTTTCTGGCCCAGTGCTGGGCCATGCTTGCCTATCTGTGCTGGTTCCCATGTGTTTACTTATTGGGGGGGTGCTAAGAAGGAAGTCGTATGCTCGCTCTTCATGCCAGGTGTGGACTTGCCTAGGTAGGAGCAGATCAGTCTCGGAGGCCTGGCGCTAGGATTGTTTTCTTGCCCTCGCCACTGCCCCAGAGGAGGAGGGAGTACAGAGCAGGTCATCCCTGGCTGTGCGCATGAAGGGGGTGGACCGGCATCTATTCTAACGTCCCCGTTCTCCATAATCCACAATTCTGCACGTCTTCATAATGTACATGGCTTTCTGGCTTAAGACATTAATAATCACGTCAGAAATTTTCTAGACTTGGAAGGTAAATTGTCTGGTCTGAGGCTTCTGGGGTCCAATGTCACCCCTTCAATGTTAGAGTTTTGCCCAAGCTCAGTGTTCTGCACTTTTCTGTTCTCTGGTTCCTTAGAGATTACTGGTGGCACTTCACAATCACATCGGCCTGTTCCCACTGACCCTTCAATCGGAGCCTACAAAATTCTTTTGGAACACAGAAGCTTTCTTTTTTTGTGACTCCACACTTTTCATTGCCTTTATAAATAGGGTGACTGTAACACCAGTAGCCGCGGCCACCATCACAGCTGCCTGTCCTGTGCAGGTTCGCATTTGATTCCGACAGCCAGTAATGAAACAACAGAGCCAAGAACTGGTGGGCCATTACCTTTAATCCTAGCTTGCATCCGGCGGGCGAGAAATACACAGCTGGAAAACATTTCCCTTTCCATTCAGGGCTCCCAAAGCCACTGACTTATCCAAGTTTTCCTAGAATCAAAGGTTTCTACCTCACCAGCCTTATTCACCTCTGTTCCCCATCTCCTTCTCTCTGCACAAACTCTGCACAAACTGGCTTTGCCTTCAGCACTCCGCCATCTTGGCTCCCTCTCCTCTGCGATGCTGATGGCAGGATCTGAGCGAGTGTGCCCCTGGTCTGCCTCATTTTATAGTGTAGAAATTAAAGCCTTTTAAGCCAATATACAAATAAGGAACTCTCTGATACAAAGCCACTTATCTGAGGCATAAATGGGATTCCTCATAAGAGTGCACCACCCCACATCATGCAACAGTTAAAGATGTGGGGAAAAGCTTAGTTTTGAGAAGATCTTAGTATTAAAAGGATGTTGAAAAGATCTTAGTATTAAAAGAGAAAGGCTTAGTCTTAACATTAAGCCTTAGGCTATAAGGACCCTGCCTGCTTACAGCCTGTCCCCCACATCCAATGCAAACTATAAGCGAGCACACATATATATCATATTTACAAACTTATTTGACCTACATTCCACCCCTTTTGCCCACTTCACAATCTAAAGCACAGGTATTCCCTGCACAAGGAAATTAGGCACATTACACAAATTACAACAGCACAAATCATAGTTTCAACAATTACAAAGGTACATTTCACCAGTCTCTGAGCATTTGCCAAAAGCGCAAAATGTCCTCGGCCTTCTTTCTAGCCATGTAAAAATCTTCCCGGGGCAGGGAGGGCCTCTAGCAAAGCCGCCCCCACCCCCATCAGGGTATTTCACATTGTCCAAAATCAGTAAGTCCATCTAACAAAGGAGCCAGTGCCCACTCTGGTCGTAGTCCAGGATTCAGTCTATGCACATGGGGCCTCAGCCACCCCCCTCATCCCTGCTGTCCTGGCAGGTCTTTCACTGTCCCAAGGAGGAGCACGTGGCAATGGCAGTCAGCATTTACATCTCTGCTCCGGAGAGCATGATTGGCATCCACCCCTATGTCCCAAAATTGCAGACCTACCAGGGGTATAGTGGGTACTCCTTGCTGCTGGGCTCTCTCTCACCTTCTGGAGACTGCAGACGGCATCTTCAGCCTTCTCATCTTCAGTAGAGGAGCTGGAAACACCAGCTCCTGCTGCTGGGCTCGAACCCTGGGCCACCGCCACCTGCCACCCCACAGGCCCTGCAGCCCCAGCCCTGGCCTCGTGCCGCAGCTGGCTCTACACAACGTCCTGGGAAATCTGCAACTCACACACCTGTGATCCCTTCTCCAGCAGCTGCTCCATTTCCAGGTGAATCCAATGAACCTGGTCAGCGTCCTCCTGCGGTGCTTGCTCCAGCTCCAGGGTCGGCATCTCTTTCTCTCAATTTTGCTTCACCTCCTTCTGCTGCTTGGTTTGCAGGTCCTGGGCAGCCTCTTCTACAGAGCTCTTGGTTTCCTCACGCATGGCTGTAAAAGTCAGCCAGCCTATGGTCCCCAAAAGAACAGCCATGGGGAACCATAACAGCAGCCAGTCCTCTACTCCACTGCTCAAAGGTGGTGGTGGCTCCATACTGAAATGTATTGAATCCTGCCACAGAATACACCAAATATAAAGCCAGGAGCCGCAGCCACCAACACAGCTGCCTGGCCCGTGCAGGTTTGCATTTGATTGGGACAGACGGTAATGAAACAACGGAGCCAAGAACTGGTGGGCCATTACCTTTCATATATCATATTTTCAAACTTATTTGACCTACAGTGATCATGTAATTTGTTTCATCCAGACCAGGACATTTAGGAGTGAAAGGGAGCATTAGTAATAATATCACCAGGACAACAGATATAAATCAGAACTTTCCCAGACAAACCAGGGTGTGTGATCATCCTACTCCTAACAAGATCTTACACATTTTCATGTTTGAATTCCTAACAGAGATGAAAAAGATTTTCTACCAGGCATCTGTCATCTTTATTCCACGTTAATAACTGAGCCTTTTTTAAACAGTCATTTTAAGACTGAATGAGGCCCTGGCCGGTGGTTCAGTGAGTAGAGCATTGTCTCAGCACACCAAGGTCACAGGTTTGATCCCTGGCCAGGGCACATGTGAGAAGCAATCAGTGAGTGCACAACCAGATGGAACAACTACGTGGAGCAACGAGTTGATGCTTCTCTCTGTCTCCCTCTTTTTCTCCCTCAAATCAATGGGGTAAAAAAAGAGTTCTTGATATTTTATCAAGACTCCAATCGATTATTTTAGGTGTCTCCCTAACACTCTTCTTGTAGGTACATGATACAATCAGTAGCAACTAACATTTATATGGTTACTATAAGCCACGCTCCATTCCAGACACTAAACATATATTCTTTTCATCTTCATTACCACACTGTAAGGTAGGCAAGGCGTCGGTGGGGTGGGTGGGTGAGGGTACAAGAAGAGAAAGCTAAGGAAGTCCTGAGTTGTTGACCCACCACCTTAACCCAGATAAGAGGCAGCAATCTTTTATGAACAATAAAACCTAGAGATGAAGGAAGGGAACTAACATCTATGGAGAATGAGTAAGTGCTGAACACCTGACTCCCTTCATTCCCATCAAGTCACTGAGAGGTGTTTGGTGGAATAAGTATATGAACCCAAGTATTAGAGATCTTGGTTCAAATCCTGTCAAATACCTCTTTGGCTCTGCTTCTGCCTAATTCCAATCTCTGCTCACCTACCAGAGCAATTAAATCCCTGCTTCAGTACTATACTCAGATTCTCCATCCTTCTTGGGCCCCTATTATCCTGACCACTGACGGTAAGACAGGAGGTCAACCCAGTATTTCCACACCGTTTATTTCTTCAGTGATTCAGTTCTTGTATCCTCTCTCTATCCCAAGTCATGACTTTTCATTGGAAAGAGAAAAATATCTTTACCTCCAAGTTCTGAAATTTTCAATTCATGACTTCCAAGTCCTAGAGATATTTTCCCCAATCTCTTTCGTTGTATCATCCACTCCTATGTTAATATACAAAAGTGGCCTGACCTGTGGTGGCGCAGTGGATAATGCATCGACCTGGAAATGCTGAGGTCGCCGGTTCAAAACCCTGGGCTTGCCTGGTCAAGGCACATATGGGAGTTGATGCTTCCAGCTCCTCCCGCCTTCTCTCTCTCTCTCTCTCTCCCTCTCTCTCTCCTCTTTAAAAATGAATAAAGAAAAAAAAAGAAAAAAAAAAGATTAAAAAAAATATACAAAAGTGAGAATGAGTACAGAGCTCGATAGCTCTTAGAAAGCTCTTTCCCATTTCAATACATATCTCTGAAAGACGGCACAACACACTCTCACCTGGGAGTCACTAACAAAGTGTAGTTTCTTTTCCCTTTTGTGCTGTATTTCATACCATGAAATATTCCCAGAGGCAGATGAGATGGTCCCTGCCACGATCTAGATGGGGAGACCCCACCACCAATGTTTTATACCTATGAAGTTGTAAAACATTGCAGAATTAGCCACACATGAAAGTGGGAGCCACTGAACTGCCGTGGTCAACAGATACTCATGTGCAGATGGAAAGCTGGGCCGCGAAGGTCTTGGACACCGAGGTGACTTTCATCACTGTCTTCTCAGTGGATTTTCAATAAATATTTATGGAATGACTAGCAGGACAGGAAGAAAGCAGGCATTAAATATTAAGCAAGGGGCCCTGGCTGGTTGGCTCAGTGGTGGAGCGTCGGCCTGGCGTGCAGGAGTCCCAGGTTCGATTCCCGGCCAGGGCACACAGGAGAAGCGCCCATCTGCTTCTCCACCCCTCCCCCTCTCCTTCCTCTCTGTCTCTCTCTTCTCCTCCCGCAGCCGAGGCTCCACTGGAGCAAAGTTGGCCGGGCGCTGAGGATGGCTCTGTGGCCTCTGCCTCAGGCACTAGAATGGCTCTGATTGTGGCAGAGCGACGCCCCAAGATGGGCAGAGCATCACCCCCTCGTGGGCATGCTGGGTAGATCCCGGTCGGGCGCATGCGGGAGTCTGTCTGACTGCTTCCCTGTTTCCAGCTTCGGAAAAATACCCCCCCCTCAAAAAAAGGAAATTATATATATATGTATGTGTGTGTGTATATATATATATATATATATATATTAAGCAAAGGATCTCTTCCTTTTTTTTTATTTATTCATTTTAGAGTGGAGAGAGAGAGACAGAGAGAGGGAGAGAGAGGAGAGACAGAGAGAGAGAAGGGGGAGGAGCTGGAAGCATCAACTCCCATATGTGCCTTGACCAGGCAAACCCAGGGTTTCAAACCGGCGACCTCAGCATTTCCAGGTTGACGCAAAGGATCTCTTATTTTATATATATATATATATATACACACACACACACACACACACATATATCCCTTGCTTATATATATATATGCCTCTCCCAGGCAGGGCCACTCACTCTGTTCTGTGTGCATTCCTGCTACGTTAGTCATTCCTCTTTTAGGGTACTCACCAGATCTTCTTGTGATTTACTTGCATTAGGCGTTTGAATTCATTCACCCAAATGCTTCACAAGGGAAGATTCTATAGGTTTAATATTTTTCTATGTATGGCCCTGGCATTCAACACACAGGAGGCATTCAGTTAAATGTTTGCTGAATGAGTGAATTTATTGCATGTTTCCCTAGAAGCACCACTCAACAACAAAAGGAACGAATTCAGTAGGCTTTACAGAATTTGTAGGACTTCTCACTATTGGGCCTTTTCTTGGGCTGACCCTTGTGAACACCAAGGGTTTAACAATCAAATGGAAAATATCTTTAGGGGGTTTAATGAATGCAACTCAGGTAAACATCTTTTTAGTGATTGGCCTTAATACAGGAAATCTTTAGTAATATGTACTCTGGACTGTTTTATTAGTCTAGTTTCTCACAGGAGTTGGACAATGGTCCATTCACGGCTGGGGTAGCAGTGCCACTGAAGAGAATTCCTCACGCTCTGGCTATCAGATGCACAGATGACAAGACTGACATTGTTTTGGAAGCTAAGAAATTGACTGTACCTTCTTTTGGAAGACAAAAGATTTCTTTTCCTTAGGATACAACTTTCTGGCTTATTTGGGAGCTTAAACAAATCTCAGGTGACTTTTTTTGTAAAAGGTTATAGTATAGAATTATTGTAGTCCGGAAAAATGTAAACATAGCATATTACCATAGTACCTCCTCCCCAGAGAAACCTTGAACTCATTCTTGGGGATGTCTGATTCCCAGTGGCATAATCAGATGATGAGTAGTACGTCAGAAGGGATGAAGCTCAGGCCTGACTAAGGAAGGCTCTGATGGCCAACCTAAGGGATCTGCACTGTGTCAGGTGGTCTGTGGAACCCACTGAAAACATTTCACTAGAAAAATGAAAGGTGGGCCTGATTCTCATTGTTGGGGCAGTGATGTGGGAATGGCTTAAAGTGGGGGACAATGAGGTAGCAGGTGTGAGGTAATAGCCTTTGAATGGAGTGATGCCATGAATCTATTTAGAGATTGATGCAACTAACATTCAAAGTCGAATTGACAGGGCCCAATGAGAGGCTGAATATAAAGAATGGAGGTGTGGAGCTGGGAACCACTAAGATCTATGGTTGGAGATCTTGGTTAGACTGGGAGAAGGCGGTCAACCCTGAGAAAAAGCTTCTACAAGAGATGAAGCCAAAACTAGAACTCCGACCTCTGGATTCCCCATCCAATGCTCCCTTACTACAGCTATTGCCTGACCTGGGACAGTATCACTGGCTTGAAGGGCAACACGCCTCAGCAGGCAATGTAACGTGGCATAACAAAAACTTAGTTGGGAAGATTTTTTTTTCCTTAGGCCATGGTTATAATTCTAGCTTTTGTGCTAACTAGTTTTGATCTTGGGCAAATCATTGGCCTTGGACACCTTTGACACTTTTCTTTCCATTTATTTCTTTAGTTAATATTGCACAGATGCAGTCCTTGTCTCCCACAGAAATCATTTCTTTGAGGGCAGCAATGTGGATAATAATATATAGATCTTTTACCATTGACTGTTTACAACACCCAAGAAGTTTCTCTGTAAAATGGTGTCAAATTAGCGAAAATAAATAGTGAGAAATGAATCGAAGTGTTAACAGCAGCGCAGAGAGGACCTGAGGTGTTCGTTCCTGCAGGCCGGCAGGGAGGCCCCTCCTCTCACTAGGCCTCTGCCACTGACAGCACTAACACTGGTCCTGCAGGCCGGCAGGGAGGCTCCTCCTCTCACTAGGCCTCTGCCACTGACAGCACTAACACTGGTCCTGCAGGCCGGCAGGGAGGCTCCTCCTCTCACTAGGCCTCTGCCACTGACAGCACTAACACTGGTCCTGCAGGCCGGCAGGGAGGCTCCTCCTCTCACTAGGCCTCTGCCACGTGACGGCACTAACACTGGTCAGCACAGCACCACAGCCTCGCTGGCCTTCATTCCAAGAGAAGGAAATGTCCCATATGCCACAGGACCTTTCTCCCAGGCTATTCTTGGTCCTTTCTCTCAAAGATGTCATGGGGCAGGAACGAAGGGGGAAAGGCCTTTCAGTTTTAAAAAGCATAGCATGGTTTGGGTTCTGCACTTTCACTGGAGGAAAATGCACACTACAATTTATTTTTCAGATGGTTCACCCTCCTGTGATGGACAGGACGGGCAGTCCGCTCCCACCCTGTGCAAACCCCTTAGGCACTTAGGGCAGACGGCCGCAGAGGGGTTTGGACTCGTCTCTTGCCCCTTTGCAGCATCTAGCGTCAGCATCGCCTACAAGTCCCGGCTCTGGCAGCACGGGCCAGCACACCCCCTCGCGGGCATCCTTAGGTGCGGGCAGGTAGGAGGGCTAAGCCAGCAGGAGCAAAGCAAAACTGGGGAAGAGCGGAGAGGTCGTAGGACGAGGGAGTGGAGTCTATGACTAATATACACTGACATGGCTTTTTTATGTGCTTGGCAAAATGTCTTTGGAGACAATTCCAAAAGAAAACTTTCAAAAATGTTCTAATAGCAGCGTCACTACAGTGAATGCATGGCTTCCTCGCGGAACCATTTTAAAGCATAATACTCATTTGATTCTCTGAGTTATGATAGATTTATCTTTTTAAAAAACCATGAATTTTTAAAATTAAGTAGAAAGACCACTGCTTAAGCGGTAGCCACAGCCCACAAACAGGAGGAGAACCTGGAGGCTGTGTGGGTGGCCCGGGGACACTTCTCACTCCGTAGTCTGAGGACTGTACCCAGTGCTATGCACTTCTGTGTTGGCCAAGGGTAAGAACTCTGAGGCTGCTTTAAGGTAAGAAAAATACTTTTTAAAGTGCAAATGAATGGTACACGTAATTTCGAAGCACCTGCCTTACAGGACACATGGGTGTTTGGGTGAAGCAGAAGTAGCACAGCACGCGACTCACGGTGTGTGGAGCTCGCCAGACCGCCTTACCATCCCGGCTTCACTCTTTGGACTCGAATAACCCTCTACAGTGATTTCACTTCTCTGAGACTCACTTTTCCTACCTATGAGATGCCTATTGAAATGCCTGGCAAGCAGAGGATAGTCAATGAGTATCAAGTTCCCTGTAATTGTGCTGTTTTTACTTTTCAAACTAAGGGTCTCAACCAATTGGCAGATTATGAAATCGCTGATTAAGTTGTAACCAGCATGTTGTAGAAACTGAAACAATGACAAACATCAGCGTGCACGGCCCACGATGGTAAGAACTGTTCCATTCTACCTGTGCTGAGTTCTGATGTGTGGGTTACAACCTAAAAGTTTCACTCTCTGCTCTACAGAGAGATTATCCGATTATTGTATCAAAAAATCTATAGGAGTGCTGCCTTTATCCAAAGAAGCCTCTATAAACTGAAAGAACTTAATCAGTGTCCCTTCCCTTTTAACTTGTTGCAGTAAAAATAAGAAATGAATCACAGAAGATGAATTTGATCTGATACTATTGGGTATTAAAATCAATCTTAAGATTAGTTTCTGTGTCATATTGACCAATATATACTTCTAAACACTACAGTTTATAGTCATACTATTTTTAGTTGATTAAACACTTCTAGAAATTTCTACAGAAAGTTGGCTATTAGGTTCTATTATGGGAAAATTTGATACAATTTCTAAATAATTTTAAATACAACTTTTTAAAAGATTATACTTTGCCTATTATGAAGACTGCTAGAGTAATTTTCCAATCCTGTCGAGCAGTAAAAATCAAAAGCCTATATGAGCACACACAGCAGTGTCTCACATTGCCTCAGTCGAAATGAGAGAGCCCAGAACAAAACGTGAGCTTCAATTACAGGCCTCCTCTCTCCTTCGGGTCCTGATGTAAAACCAGCCTGACAGTATAATGAGTCCACAGTTGTGTTAAGATCGTGGGCTAGACAATGTTGGGGTTGGCAGAGCAGGAATAATGTAAAATAAAGAAGATTGGGCAACGTTGAGGGGTGGAATACTACAATAGAAATTACAGAATTCAGTGATATGGATGAATCTTGATGTAACTGTATTTTAAATTTATCATTTTAGCTGAACTGGCCAGAATGACTATTATTAGAAGCACCTATGGGACTGAAGTTTAGGAATCTGTCTTAAATATGCACCCAGGGGATTCTGACCCTCATTCGCATCTGAATGCCCTGTGTTAAAGGGACAGCAAGGATCAGAAAATTAAAAAGGTGGTGGTCAAAAGTAGTTGTCCCAACCTTACAGGTATCAACATCAAATACCGGATCAGAACCTGACACTTATTCAAAGTACATCCTTATAACTAAAGATACAAGTCAGCAGGCAGCAATATAGTACTTGATATTTTCTAGTTATTTAATGACAGTAAGAAATGGTGCTTTCTCTCTTTGGAATTTATTGGTAAGAATCAAAAAGTATGAAGGAGAAACGTCTTTTTAGATTAGACACAGAAATAAAAGATAGCAATCAATAAAAGTTATTAAGAGTAAGTTGAGCAAGAAGAGTAAAATCCATTCAGCTGGCTGCTGGCTGGCCCCAAGCAGGGCAGGTGCACACCTCCATGGTGGTGGACCCACCCCGCCATCCTCAGAGAAGAGCAAAGAATAAGGCAAAGGTGATTCTTTCCTATTTCAAATGAGCTGGGGGGTCAGGATGAGGCTGCCTGTAATGACAAATTCTTTCTTTCCAAATTTAAAACCTTTGTTCTATTCGATGTAGACACTGGTTTGGGATGGGCCATACTTGCTGTCAATGTCAAGTGTTGAGATTAGCACCACAAATCCTTCATCAGGACTGAGTGTTGGCACCAGGCTTTGTCCATCATCACCTTGACTGTGAGAGAAGGCAAACGGGAATGCCACTCTTAGGAACAGACAGCAGCTGTGAGAGTGGGAAGCACAGGAGAGCAAAGCCCGGGGAAGGGGGTAGTGAGAGGCGCGAGGTAGAAAGCTGGTTCTCAGCCTCACAAGGGCTGGCTGAAAGGACCACGTCAGGCTCCCTGTGCGGCAGGTTCATCAGCCCCTTGAAGTTGGAAGATGCCCCAAGAAATGATCTGGCGTAATCCCCAACTGCTTATTTTTTACTCAAACTCTTAACAATGTGGGAAGTATCTGAAGATCTCTCTCTTCCCTCCTCACTCCCTCTCTTACCTGGAGATTATAGGAAAAGATAAATAGAGATAGGAGATAATAAAATAAAAGCAGATTCTGGGGAAAGCCCTCATTACACACGGGTAGAATTCACCCACAAGTCCAAGAACTGGGGAAGGTACAAGGGACACAAGGGAAGGCAGGCAGAGGGTACTAGATCTTTCCGGGGAAGAGATCGGCTGACAGCCAGCTTTGTGACAGGCCTAACAGGACTGTCTCCTGTCACTTGAGAGTCTGTACTTAGAGAGGCAGAGGGAGGAGTTCAGAGAAGGGGTCAGTCTCACATACTGAGATATTTGAAATAAAACGCTGGGCCTTTCTCTCCATTTTCCCTCCCTATTAGTTTCCTTCATCAGAAAGCATAGTTGGATGAAACGGTAACAGGGTTCGCCAAAGGGACTCCATTCCACACTTCCCCATGCTCTTGCTAGATCTGGATTCCCCGATTTGGTAAGAAGGTTCCTGAACGCCCATTCTTTTCTTTGCTAACTGGCCTAAATACTCTCTTACATTTAGGAGATAAAAAGCATAGTTATAATATGCTTAGCCTTAGGGTCTCCAAATCAGGGTTATAAAAGAAACTATTCTCCATAACCCAACATGTCCATACATCTCATGTCCTCATCAAAGTTATGGTTCAGTTTTCACATTTCTGCAATAAATCTGCTCGTTGGCCATCTTTAAACTTTACCTGACAAGCATTATACGCCCTCAGCCAAGGCCCCTCGACCCCATTAACATCCCAGCAAACAAAGAACCACATCCACGTATCGCAGTTCAACCCCACGTGAGCACCCAAAGCCACTATGTTGATATAATCATGTCCCCAAAACTGAGTGTCCGACGGCAGCAAAGGTCCGTTAGGATAAACACGGTGGTGCCAGTAATACTGGTTTGGCTTTTAACTGCATTTTTTGTCAGTTTGGCTGGGGAGATCTGGACAGCTGGAAGTGAGCTTCTCCATCATTTTCTGTTTCTTTCTTTGTATCAGTTTTCCACCTGTGAAGCCCAACAGCCCACCACCAAGGGCAGCTGCAATTCCTGCCACTTTGAAGCCCGCAAGGAGGCCGATCGGGCCCCCCACCACTCCTCCGATGAGTGCACCTGCCACAGGCAGAGCTGCCAGCTTGTATTTTGCAGCCTGTAAAAAAAAAAAAAATTCAATTTAGAAATTGAGTTGAGAATATCTGCCTGTGGTGATGTGCATTTTCCTCTCATTAGTTCTGGCAATGCCTCCTTTCTTGGTACATAATTAGCCCCAGAGCCTGTGCTGGGGGGCGGGGCAGAGCAAGTATTCCACAGGTACTACCATCGCCCCAGTCCTCAGAATGTAGAGAAATGGGCTACAAAGAGTGGATTGCTACAAACTGATTTCACTTGCAAAACAATCAAACCAATAATTACCTGGCTGGCTTATTTAAACAGTTTCAACAGCCACAGATATCCCAAAGATTTTATGTTGCCCAGAGATTATCCTATGCTTTGTACCCAGGGTTAGAAGCAATATTCTATGGAAAATAGATGGTCCCACTCCACACTTGCCACGTCCTGGATTTTCGCCCCTACTGGGTACTGGCATGCCTCTCTACTCTTCTTGCTGAATCTCTGAAAACATTCCCTTCTAATGGCAAACGCCTTATACAGTAGTGGGCTGCAGTCTGTGCTCTCTCTGAGAAAATCTCTCCCGACAGAATGAATGTAGAGTAGCACATTACTACAGCCATTGATTTCCTGCACTACCTTTGTGTCATTTCTTCCTTATTTCCTTAATTGCTGGTTTCCTCAAGATTAAAGAGAGCAGATCAATTGGGTTAATACTACAAATTCCTGGGAGCCAGAGTAACATTGATTTGTCAGCAGGAGCAGAGTCTTACCTTCCCCAAGTTTTTGGTTCCCTCTTCAACATTCACAGCGGCACTGTTGACATGGTCTTCAATGCTGTCAATCTTCTCCTGCTGAGACTAGATGCAAAGGAATTATGAGGGAGCGCTCCTGCTGGGGAGCAGCAGAGGGCCAGTACACACCATTTTAATTCCTGTATCAGGGCCCTGTGCACTGCAGCCTTGCAGTCTGAATAGTGGTTCATTAATAGCATCTGATAAACCATGTCGGAAGTACAAATTCACTTGTATGAAAAAAAAAAGAGGGTGCCTTAATTATTAGGTAATAAAAGGGTGGGGTGGCACCTTTATAGGAAAAAGCATCTCACACTAAAATTTGTTCAAATGTACAAATATTCTCCAAATGAATCTATTTTCCAGGAGAAAAGAAATCCAAATAAGCATTTACATGTCATGTTGGGTTTGCTAGGGGGAAAAAAATCAAACAAAAAAAGTTTCCCTAACTTATCTCTTTGAAGAATCATTTTAAAACAGACAGTTTTCACTTAGGAGTAAAACACCCTTGAATCCAATAAATATAAATTATTATGTTTTAGAAATAAGAAAATGTGGTTTGATCTGCCACAAAACCTTTCTACTTCTGATAGGTAATAAGGAGCAGAGAATGAATTTACTGCCCCTGTTTAATTTTTTTTAATTAAGTGAGAGGTGGGGAGGCAGAGACAGACTCCAGCATGCACCCCAACTGGGATCCACCTGGCAAACCCCCTACTGAGGATGCTCTGCCCATCTGGGACCGCTGTTCCATTGCTCAGCAATGGAGCTATTTTAGCACCCGAGATGAAGCCATCTTCAGAGCCTGGGGCCAACTTGCTCAAACTGAGCCATAGTTGCGGGAGAGGAAGAGAGAGAGAAGGACAAAGAGAAGGAGGAGGGGTGGAGAAACAGATGGTTGCTTCTCCTGTGTGCCCTCATCGGGAATTGAACCCAGGACTTCCACATGCTGATTGGATGCTCTACCGCTGAGCCAACTGGCCAGGGTTACCACCTGTAAAACTTAATACATTTTAAAAGTATGACAAGTTAGAAGCATGTTTCTGATCAAATATATTAAAAAATCATTCTACATAAAACAGCAACACCTGCATGACACAACTGAAATTGTGACTCATGGAATCTCTGGGTAGAAGGAGTGTGTGATCACTGAGCACAGTTTTCTTCTGAGATGTGTGAAGCCCACTACAGCATCTGACAAGTGGTGACTGAACCTCCGCTCATCCACCTCCAGTGACAAGAACTTGTTACTTGCTACAAGGACACATTACCATTTTAAAATCAATTTCATTTATACAGAATTTACACGTATTCACTCATTTTATGGGTACAGTATGAGTTCTGGAAAATGTACAAGCCCATGTAACCACTCTCACATCAATTATATAGGCTATTTAGTTTTTGGGGGTTTTTTTTTGGTGACAGAGACAGAGAGAGACAGAGAGAGGGACAGATAGGGATAGACAGGAAGGGAGAGAGATGAGAAGCATCAATTCTTCGTTGTAGCACCTTAGTTTCTCATTGATTGATTTCACCTATGTGCCTTGACCAAGGGGGCTACAGCAGAGTGAGTGACTCCTTGCTCAAGCCAGTGACCCTGGGCTCAAGCTGGAGACCTCGGGGTTTCGAACCTGGGTCCTCCGTGTCCCAGTCTGACACTCCATCCCCTGCATTACCACCGGGTCAGGCTGTTTTTTTTTTTTTAATTCACATAAAAGAGAATCCCTTTTTGATCCCAGCTAAATGCCAACTTCTACAATGACTGTGAAATAATTCAGCTTTAATCCTGAGGTATTTGATTGCCCTTATATAACTTTCTTCACTTAATACTGAAGCAGATATAACACTCTTCTAATTCTAATCATTTTATTTGAGAACATGAAACCCAAACACAATCCCCCCCATAATGACTTCCTATCAGCATTACTGACACTCCTTCCCTTCTCAAAGAACACGTGCCTTTTCCCTGTTACAGCTTCATGGTATCCCTTCATTCTTATGTTATCCACCACCATCTTGACATTTTTAACACAATCCCTAAAAAGGTCCTTCAACAGTTTTCCTTCTACCATCTTGGTCAGAGACAAATGCAATAGTGGTTCTCACTCTTGAGAACAAATGCACCAGAACCACCTGGAGGACTTCTCAACACACAGACTCCTGGGCCCACGCCCAGGGCTCCTGATTCAGTAGGCGTGGGGTGAGGCCTGAGAACGCGCGTTTCTAATGAGTTCCTAGGAGTTGCTGATGCTGCGTGATGATTCCATGATCCCCACACTTTAAAAACCACTTGTGCATGTACATGGTGGGATTGAGGGCACGACCTCTGGCCAGTTGTCATGCATTCAAATCCTATAACTATCCCTGTGCCCATGAACAAACTACTCGGGTCTCCAGGTGTCGGTGTTCTCATCTCTCAAGTGAAGACAATGATATTTGTATCCCAGAGAGTGGAAGTGAGGGTAAAATGAGAAAGTGTCTGTGGAGCATGAGGGAAAAAACAGAGAAAGTCATTCTGCTCTGCCTAGGAAAGCTGAACCCCTTTCTTTCTTTTCTATCAAAAAATATATTAAACTTTTTCCTATGATGCTTAAAAATTCTAAAGCACTAAAATATGAGGTCTGTCTTAGCATTCATCCATTCAGTTATTTTCCTCAGACAATAGAACTGCTTTAATGTTAGCTCCCCCGCCCTCAGCCCCCAGAAGCGTTAAGTGCCAGCACTTGTCTGGGTTTCTGACACCCTATGATTGTTTCTGTCTGGGACATCCCCAACACTTTCTCTTCTCGTTTGAAAGTCTATGCTGGATGATAAATCACAGGTGTAAAACTCCACCATCAACTTCCATATCTTGATGAATTGGGGGGTATAGGGAAAAGAACCAACAGTCTACTTCCTCTCTGCCCCAAAAGAATTCCATCATGATGGGGAAGCCTACCAGGATTATGACCATTTCTGATACCCGAAGTGTGATCTCAAGACGTCAGGGAAATATCTTTCCTAAAAGGCTGGATATTGAAGCCCTATTACTTTTTAAAAATAGAGTAAAATTTAAAAATAATTTTATTTTAACATTTTTTGACAAAAATATTTTGGAATAACTGGAGGAAGGACTACAAAACAAAACAAAGCCTGAGACTGACTATTGAACTGCAGTGCTCCCCTCGCTGCAATCACTGGTGCTGCCTGAGGCCTGCCTCACCCGGGAGGGGCCCACACCTCCAAGTACTTACTCACTGACATAAGGAAGCTGCTCAAATGTGGCCATGGGAGTATGGCAGAGGACAGACCAGCCCCTGAGGGATCAACAGTCATCCCTCAGTTGTGCAGATCTACCTTTTCCTCCCCTCTTTTGCTTGGTTTGAATCCCAAACTTTGCCCGTTTCTTCAAATTCTGCTTCTTGAGTAGGAAGGACCCAACGACAAAACAGAGGCAGGCAGCTGGTGTCAGCACGAGCTGTTGATCACTGTGCACAGAATGACCAACTAGACTCCATTCAGAGCGAAATCTGGTCCCTACTCGTCCACTGTGTCCTTGGCTCTTCATGTTGGGCCAAACCACACATACACAACCTCATCTCAATGCCGGCAACCAAGCTCCTACCAGCAGTGGGTGCTCAGGAGCCTCCACACTCCATCTGCCAACCTCCCCTTTTTGCTTCTGACGTTTGCTTTCATCTACCTGGACTGCCCACATCTGACACTCTTCAAACTTTCTTCCTGACATTATATACTCTGGTGGTTTATATTTGATCTCCGCATTCCTTTCACAGTGAATTAAATCACTTATGAGGGTCACTGTAGTATTTCCCACACTAGAGTAATGCACAGACATTTTCCTTTTTAAAAGAAAAAACGTTCCAAAAGACTAATAACATATGAGAAACCAATCAATAAACAACTGAAGTGACACAACTATGAGCTGATGCTTCTCATCTCTCTCCCTTCCTGTCTGCCTCTCTCTTTCTCCCTCCTTCTCGCTAAAAAAAAAAAGGAAACATTAAATTAGGTTCTGTATCTGCCTGAAAAAATATCTGAATCATAATTAGCAGTGAAGAAAATGTGACTTATTAATATTTGTCAAAGAGAATGTAATTTGTGCATTTGAAATCAAACTTCAAAACTAATGAAGAACTGTTTTCCCCTTGAATGCTGCTGTGGAGAGTTATAGGCCCAGCATCCTCTCTATCAAGTAATACTAATACATGCAACAAATCCATTCCGAAATCCACTGACATAAAAAAATGCTCTCCCTTGAATAGTCTTGCTCCTAGTTGTGTAGCTTTATTATTGTGCTTGAACAGCTACAGGTTCTTTCAGAAGCTAGTGCCAGAACTCCAGGTATTCTTTATTACTGACGGAATCTCAGCCAGCTTTCGAGGCTAGGCCCCGATTCTCAGCTCCAGCGGGGTGTAATCTCGATCCTGAATCATACACAGTCACTACACAGAAAAGCCCAGAAACAAACAAACAAATGCAAAGACACACAGGATTCTTTTCACCTAGAAGAGACAATAAATGAAGTCGGTAAGTAGGATGTTGACAACAGGGATTTAGCAACAGGAAAAGGACTGTAGGCACTAGACTACTTAGACTAAAAGTAATGTTGGTAGCAAAAGTAGAATTCTAAGCAAGGAGTTTAAAGGAATCAAATAAAGGAAGTGAAAGTAGGAATGCAGCTGAGGGAGTAGAAGGGAAGGGGATGAGAAGCAATAGGTACTATTTCATTCAGTCTTACAATCAATTTTACAAAGCTCGTTACTATTAAATAATGTCCTGAAGGTCATATAGGTAATAAATGAAGGAATCTGATTGAATCCATCACAACCCAGTTTTTTTTTTTTTTTTTTTTTTTTTTTTTTTCTGAAGCTGGAAACGGGGAGAGACAGTCAGACAGACTCACGCATGCGCCCGACTGGGATCCACCAGGCACGCCCACCAGGGGCAATGCTCTGCCCACCAGGGGGCGATAATCTGCCCCTCCAGGGCGTCGCTCTGCTGCGACCAGAGCCACTCTAGCGCCTGGGGCAGAGGCCAAGGAGCCATCTTTGCTCCAATGGAGCCTCGGCTGCGGGAGGGGAAGAGAGAGACAGAGAGGAAGGGGGGGGGTGGAGAAGCAAATGGGCACCTCTCCTATGTGCCCTGGCCGGGAATCGAACCCGGGTCCCCCGCACGCCAGGCCAACGCTCTACCACTGAGCCAACTGGCTAGGGCCACAACCCAGTTTTTATGCATCAAGAAAACTTGATTTCAAGTAAATCAGAAAAAAACAAGAACTACATGATTCCATACATTGGTGGAACATAAAAACGAGACTAAGAGACATGGACAAGAGTGTGGTGGTTACCAGGGGTGGGGGGAGGGAGGACATGGGAGGGAGGGAGGGAGAGAGTTAGGGGGAGGGGGAGGGGCACAGAGAACTAGATAGAGGGTGGCAGAGGACAATCTGACTTTGGGCGAGGGGTATGCAACATAATTTAATGACAAAATAACCTAGACATGTTTTCTTTGAATATATGTACCCTGATTTATTAATGTCATCCCATTACCATTAATAAAAATTTATTAAAAAGAAAAAAAAAAAAGAAAACTTGATTTCAAAAGCCATAGGGAAGCAGGCAAAGTGTAGAGACAAAATTGGCCCTGCAGTGGGGGTGACATGCTATTGAGCAACTGACCCAGCATTCTTTAAATTCCCCTTGACTAGAAATAGGGCTGGTTCCACAGATATAGGAAAGAAGGCACTTGAGCAATAAAAACTGAAGAAAAATGACATATTAATTTATTAATATCTACTGGACCATACCTGGATCTCTCAATTGCTTTGCAGGTCCTTTTCTTAATGTGGTACAAATTAACATAACATAAAATATACAATTTTAACCATTTTTAAGTATACAATTCAGTGGCATTAAGTACATTCACAATATTGGGCAACTATCACAACTATCCTATAGGTTCTTTTTCATGCTATTCTCTACTCTTCATTGAGCGTAGTTCAGTACTTATGCACACAGAAAGTGCTCCGTAAATAAACGGTTCATTTGCCTAGACACTATCATGTCCGTGTGACGATAATGAGAGGATGTGGTTACTCTGGTTATGTTCCCAAGTCATTTGGTGCCTAAATGGAGCTTCTGTTGAGTCCTTGACGATGTGGTCATGAGAACGCAGTCACTCTGGGAATAGTAATCAGGGGTTCTCCTTTGGGCTTTTGCCTAATAACCATCTGTACAGATTATTATAAATAGGACATTTGTACAGAGCTATGGCTATAGCCAAGCTCTTCCTGCATGGACCTCCCTTAGGTTAGGGGTTAGGAGCTGCTTACATAACCTAATAGTGTATATAACTGTTAAATGGCCACGAACTCTTAATTTTCCTTTCATGCGTCTATGTCATTAGAAGGGAAATATATTTGTCCTGAATGAGAACTTTTTACATGTTTGTTTTTTAAATCAACTTTATTGAAGTATAGTTTACATACATTATGCTTCACACATTTCATATGTACATATCAATGACTTATATATATTTGTATAACCAGACTTGTACAGATTTAATAAGCTGCATTACATCAAAGATTATGCATTACAATAGAATAAATCTTGATTCTAAAAACAACAAATATTTGGGGATCCTTGTATCATTCTCTTTTATATACAAACTATTAACAGATTGTATAGCTACTAATCCAGAAACTTCAAATATTTTGCTTCTTCTGACTTAGAGGCATCAAAAATAAATGCTTTAAGCAATTTACTATATTCAATTTTAACCCTTTGAGTAGTGAGTTTTTTTCATGCTTGCTGACCCTTGGGAGTGAGTTTTTTTTTTCAAATAATGAAATTAGTTCCAGTTCCAGTTTTATTAACTTAAAATCATGTTTGTTTGATAACCAATTTATGGAAACAAGAAGAACATATATTTACTGCTCCAGCTCAATGTTTAAAGATGTACATGTACGACTGTACTCTGGATGGTCAGGAGGCATGAGGACGTATGAAGGTTTGTACTACTCAAGGGGTAAGCATTACATTAAAAAAAATCCACAAAGTAGAACAAGCAGAGTAAGAGACTAGTACTGAAAGCCTATACATCATATTCTAGAAATATTTATACATTAAAGAATCAGGGTGTTTTTTTGTTTGTTTTTTAAATTTTATTGATTAATTGATTGATTTGAGAGAGGGAGGGTGGGAGACAGAAAGAGAGAGAAAAACACTGATCTGTTGTTCCACTTATTTATGCATTCATTGGTTGATTTTGTATGCATCCTGACTGGGATCGACCCACAACCTCGGTGTATCAGGATGATGTTCTAACCAAATGAGCTACTCCACCAAGGCTGAGAATCAAGGGCTTTTAAAAGAAGAAACTACGGCCCTGGCCAGTTAGCTCAGTGGTGGAGTGTTGGTCTGGCATGCAGGAGTCCCAGGTTCGATTCCCGGCCAGGGCACACAGAAGAGCCCATCTGCTTCTCCACCCCTCCCCCTCTCCTTCCTCTCTGTCTCTCTCTTCCCCTCCCGCAGCCAAGGCTCCATTGGAGCAAGGTTGGCCCGGGCGCTGAGGATGGCTCTGTGGCCTCTGCCTCAGGTGCTAGAGTGGCTCTGGTTGCAACAGAGCAACGCCCCAGATGGGCAGAGCATCGCCCCCTGATGGGCATGCTGGGTGGATCCCGGTCAGGCGCATGCGGGAGTCTGTCTGACTGCCTCCCCGTTTCCAACTTCAGAAAAAAAAAAAAAAAGAAAAAAGAAAAGAAGAATATACGATGAGGTGGGGTACAGTGAGGAAGGATGATGTTGGTCTGAACTGGTTGAAAAACTCTTCTATGGAAAAAAGACAAAACTTGCTCAGCATATGGCTTCAGGAGGCAAAAGTACCAGAGGAAAGTTATTAGAGGGCAGAGTTCACTTTACATAAGGAGATGACTGAAATATAAGGTATCCCTGCATTGTAACCATTGAAAAATAAGCAAAAGACCATCTGTTTGAGAAACTGGGGCAAGAATAGAAGGGTTAGATTAGTTGTGCCCTCAAGTCCTTTTCAATTCCAATTCTGAGATTGTGTGACCTAGGATCTTGTTATAATTTAAAGCCAGGTGTCAGGGAAACCATAACTCAAAAAGTACAACCCCCAAGTCATAGTTTGGCCAAGAACAAAGAACTAAGCCTAGCCAGAAGCAAAAGCAGAAACAGGCTTGCTCCTGAATGTACATACATGCACACACACCTTCCCATAATTCCTGAGAAGAAAATATAACTTAGAAAAATAGTAACAAAATATATTCTATCTTTTCCACCAAATTGATTTTATGTTCTCTAATCCAGTGGTCCCCAACCCCCGGGCCGCGGACCAGTACTGGTCCGTGGGCCATTTGGTACCGGTCCGCAGAGAAAGAATAAAAAACTTACATTATTTCCATTTTATTTAAGTCTGAACGATGTTTTATTTTTTAAAAATGACCAGATTCCCTCTGTTACATCCATCTAAGACTCACTCTTGACGCTTGTCTCGGTCACGTGATATATTTATCCGTCCCACCCTAAAGGCAGGTCCGTGAAAATATTTTCTGACATTAAACCGGTCCATGGCCCAAAAAAGGTTGGGGACCACTGCCCTAATCTATGTTAACTGGCGACCTGATTATGCAGCATAAAGCCTTCATGTTTCTTATCTTTGACTTTTCTATCTTCCTCTGATTTCCAACCCAGAAATACCTCTCCGCTGTCTACTTTTACACAGTAGTCCCCCCTATCTGCAGGGAATACATGGCAAGAGCCCCAGTGGATGCCTGAAACTGAATAGTACTGAACCCTACATACACTGTGTTTTTTCCTAATCATACACATACTTTATGGTTTCTCTTTGGCATTTCCAAATTGCCAGCATCAATACACTTGCACTTTGTGGCCATTATTAAGTCAAATAAAGGTTACTTAACATAAACTTAGTGGATAAAGCGTTGACCTGGAATGCTGAGGTCACCGGTTTGAAACCCTGGGCTTGCCTGGTCAAGGCACATATGGGAGTTAATGCTTCCTGCTCCTCCCCTCTTCTCTCTTTCTCTCTCCCCTCTCTAAAATGAATAAATAAAATCTAAAAAAAACCCCCATAAACCTGCAGTGCTATAAACCAAGATGGCTGTTAAATGACTAAGGGCAGGGAGTGTATGTAGCGTGGAGACTACAGACAAAGGATGAATCACATCTTGGGCTGCATGCAGTAGAATGGTACCAGATTTCTTTTTTTTTTTTATTTTTTTATTTTTTTTTGGTACCAGATTTCATCATGCTACTCAGAATGATGTGGCATTTAAAACTCATTAATTATTTCTGAAATTTTCCATTTAATATTTTCAGACCATGATGGACCAGTGACTGAAACCATGGAAAGTGAAATCGCAAAAAGCAAAACTTCAGATAAGGGGGGACTACTATGCCTGTATTGCCGTTGGTCTTGGTGCAACTCGTGCAATGGACTCCTGACTTGTCATCCTGCCTACACTCCCCCCCCCCCAAGCCATTATTTACACTACTAACTGATCTTTCTGAAGCACAGACTGAATAGATCACACCACTCTAACCTGCTCAAAGGCTATACTGGCTCCTACAAAGTCAAATTCAAATTCTTTGGTATGACCTTAGTACCATCTCATCTCATCCTAACCCTCCCTGCCTTGTTGGGTACCTTATGCTCTGACGACACTGCAGAACTTGTCACTCCTGAAATGTACTGTCTTCCTTGTCTTTGCTCAGCTGGTTTCAAATGCACCCCCTTACTCCAACTGTGGACATTTCACTCAATTTTCAAGGCTCAAGTAAATTCTACCTAGTTTGTGGAGCTATCCGTAATGCTTCTACCTCACAACCCCTGCCTCCCTCCCTTGGAATGAATTTCTTCTGTGAGCTTATAATACTGCCCATCATATCTTATTTTTGCATGTAACAGTCATGCTTAAAATTTCAGTTTTGGGGATCCAAGCTTATCTCCACCCACTGTAAATCCTTGAAGGCAGAGAGCAGGCTTCATTTATTTCTATATCCAATGCTGTCAGGCCCCCAATGCCAAGGATCTAACTCAGTACCATTTATATAACAAGTGCTTAATAAATGTTTATTAAATAGATCTACAGTTTGAGAACATGGCTATCAATGGTCCAATAGCAGTCTTAAAAATTATAACTTCTATTAAAATTCTAATTGAGGATATAGAAGGAAAATATTTCAACATAATAAAGACCATTTATGACAAACCATCAGCTAACATCATATTAAATAGCAAAAAACTGAAAACTTTTCCTCTAAAATCAGGAACAAGACAAGGTTGCCCACTCTCAACATAGTGCTGGAAATTCTAGTCAGAGCAATCAGACAAGAGAAAGCAATAAAAGGTGTTCATATTGGGAAAGAAAAGTAAAGGTTTCACTTTTTGTAGATGATATGATCCTGTATATAGAAAACCCCAAAGATTCCACACAAAGACTATTAAAAACAATAAACCAATACAGTAAGTTCGCAGGATACAAAATTAATATACAGAAGTCTATTGCCTTCTTATCTGCCAACAATGAAACTTCAGAAAGTGAACTCAAAAAATAATCCCTTTTATGGTTGCAACAACAACAACAAAAAATACCTAGGAATAAATATAACAAAGAATGTAAAGGACCTATATAATGAAAACTACAAAGTATTATTAAAGGAAATAAAAAAAGATACAATGAAATGGAAAAATATTCCTTGAATAGGAAGAATAAATGTAGTTATTAAAATGACCATATTACCCAAAGCAATATACAAATTTAATGCAATTCCCATCAAAATTCCAATGTCATTTTTTAAAGAAATGGAACAAAAAATCATCAGGTTTATATGGAACTATAAAAACCTCAAATAGCCAAAGAAATCCTAAGGAAAAAGAACGAAGCTGAGGGCATTACAATACCTGACTTCAAATTATATTACCGAGCCACGATAATCAAAACAGCATGGTATTGGCAAAAAAATAGACACTCAGACTAATGGAACAGAATAGAGAGCTCAGAAATAAAACTACATACATATGGCCAAATCATTTTTTATAAAGGAGCCAAAAACACATAATGGAGAAAAGAAAGCCTCTTCAATAAATGGTGCTGGGAAAACTAGAGACCCACATGCAAAAAAATGAAACTTGACTACAGTTTATCTCCTTGTACCAAAATTTATTCAAAATGGATCAAAGACCTAAATATAAGACCTGAAACAATAAATTACATAGAAAAAAACCATAGGTACTAAACTCATGGACCTTGGTCATAAAGAACATTTTATGAATTTGACTCCAAAGGCAAGGGAAGTGAAGGCAAAGATAAGTGAATGGGACCACATCAGACTAAGAAGCTTCTGCTCAGCAAAAGAAACTGACAACAAAACAGCCAACTTCCAACAACACACAATGGAGAAAAGAAAGCCTCTTCAATAAATGGTGCTGGGAAAACTGGAAAGCCACATGCAAAAGGATGAAACTGGACTACAGTTTGTCCCCCTGTACTAAAATTAACTCAAAATGGATCAAAGATCTAAACATAAGACCTGAAACAATTAAGTACATAGAAGAAGACATAGGTACTCAACTCATGGACCTGGGTTTTAAAGAGCATTTTATGAATTTGACTCCAATGGCAAGAGAAGTGAAGGCAAAAATTAATGAATGGGACTACATCAGACTAAGAAGTTTTTGCTCAGCAAGAGAAACTGATAACAAAATAAACAGAAAGCCAACTAAATGGGAAATGATATTTTCAAACAACAGCTCAGATAAGGGCCTAATATCCAAAATATACAAAGAACTCATAAAACTCAACAACAAACAAACAAACAATCCCATAAAAAAATGGGAAGAGGATATGAACAGACACTTCTCCCAGGAAGAAATACAAATGGCCAACAGATATATGAAAAGATGCTCATCTTCTTTAGCTATTAGAGAAATGCAAATCAAAACAGCAATGAGATACCACCTCACACCTGTTCGATTAGCTATTATTAGCAAGACAGGTAATAGCAAATGTTGGAGAGGCTGTGGAGAAAAAGGAACCCTCATACACTGTTGGTGGGAATGTAAAGTAGTACAACCATTATGGAAGAAAGTATGGTGGTTCCTCAAAAAACTGAAAATAGAACTACCTTATGACCCAGCAATCCCTCTACTGGGTATATACCCCAAAAACTCAGAAACATTGATACGTAAAGACACATGCAGCCCCATGTTCATTGCAGCATTGTTCACAGTGGCCAGGACATGGAAACAACCAAAAAGCCCGTCAATAGATGACTGGATAAAGAAGATGTGGCACATATACACTATGGAATACTACTTAGCCATAAGAAATGATGACATCGGAACATTTACAGCAAAATGGTGGGATCTAGATAACATGATACGAAGCGAAATAAGTAAATCAGAAAAAACCAGGAACTGCATTATTCCATACGTAGGTGGGACATAAAAGTGAAACTAAGAGACATTGATAAGAGTGTGGTGGTTATGGGGGGGAGGGGGGAATGGGAGAGGGAAAGGGGGAGGGGGAGGGGCACAAAGAAAACAAGATAGAAGGTGACAGAGGACAATCTGACTTTGGGTGACGGGTATGCATCATAATTGAACGACAAGATACCCTGGTCTTGTTATCTTTGAATATATGTATCCTGATTTATTGATGTCACCCCATTAAAAAAATAAAATTATTTAAAAACAAACAAACAAACAAACAAAAAAACCAGCCAACTAAATGGGAGATGATATTTTCAAACAACAGCTCAGATAAGGGTCTACTATCTAAAATATACAAAGAACTCACAAAACTCAGCAACAAACAAGCAAACAATCCAATAAAAAAATGGGAAGAGGACATGAACAGACACTTCTCTCAGGAAGAAATACAAATGGCCAACAGATATATGAAAAGATGCTCATCTTCACTAGCTATTAGAGAAATGAAAATCAAAATTATAATGAGATACCACCTTACACCTGTTAGATTAGCTTGTATCAACAAGACAGGTAATAACAAGTGCTGGAGAGGCTGTGGAGTAGAAGGAACCCTCATCCACTGTTGGTGGGAATGTAAAGTAGTACAACCATTATGGAAGAAAGTACGGTGGTTCCTCAAAAAACTAAGAATAGAACTACCATATGACCCAGCAATCCCTCTACTGGGTATATCCCCCAAACTCAAAAACACTGGTACGTAAAGACACATGCAGCCCCATGTTCATTGCAGCATTGTTCACAGTGGCCAAGACATGGAACCAACCAAAAACCCTTCAATAGATGACTGGATAAAGAAGATGTGGTACATATACACTATGGAATACTATTCAGCCATAAGAAATTATGACATAGGATCATTTACGACAACATGGATGGACCTTGATAACATTATACTGAGTGAAATAAGTAAATCAGAAAAAACTAAGAACTATATGATTCCATACATAGGTGGGACACAAAACTGAGACTCAGGGACATGGACAAGAGTGTGGTGGTTACCAGGGAGAGGGGGAGGGAGTAAAAGGAGGGGGTGGAGGGAGGAGAGGGACATAAAGAAAACCAAATAAAAGGTGATGGAGGACAATTTGACTTTGGGTGATGGGTATACAACATACTTGAATGTCAAAATGATCTGGAGATGTTTTCTCTGAATCCATGCACTCTAGTCTAGTTGACCAATGTCACCCTGTTAAAATTAATTGTCTAAATAAAATAAAACAAAAATTCTAATTGAAAGCCTAGTGATTGAGAAAAGCCTTTTAATTATTTATCTAATGTCTAATATTTACCTAGTATCTTAGCCAAAAAGTTATATACTTACATGCACTAGGAGAGAGAATTCTGTGACCAGTTGGCTAAGTTCAACTAAGTCCTTAAAAAGAAAGAGAAAGAGGAAGTTACTTACTTTTATGCCTCACAGGTACCGAAAGGAAAGTAAGTTTTAACATACCGCTTCTAAGTTGTCCCATGACTCTGCAGCATTTTGATCCCGAGGAATTTCAGGCAATGCATACATCTGAGCCACACTCTGAGGATCAGCTTCAGCTTCTGTAGTGTGAAATGCCCCTGGGTGAACAGAGCCTCATGTTTAGAGTTTATCTGTTTTGTTAGAAAGGCAGAGAGCATGAACTGACTCTATAAAAAAAATCCTCATTTAAAATGCTAATTAAATTCAGGCTAAAAGTAAATTGATTATTCTATAAAAATAGATTTATCTATAGGCAGACTGTTCCCAGGTAAACAAATATATTTTTCTTTAATTATTCTACAAGTCATAGAGAAAAAAAAAAGGCTACAAATACTATCTACTCCATTGGAATAACCAGGGCTGGATGTGGAAAAAGCACGAAAGGAAAACTATTCTATTTGACCAACGTTCCATGAAGAGATACCCAGGTTTAACACGTTTCATTGCTAAATCAACTTTTTCTTTGGCCATTTTAGCAATAAATATCAGATTCTCAACCTGTTAAAAGTAGGAAAGTCATGTGTTTTTAGCAATGAAAACCAGTCATTTTTGGTAACAAATCTGTCATCAAGCTAACCCCTTTCCCATATGTGTATTTTTATACAGATTGTCACCTTACTTCTCTATAGAGTCATTTTTCTGGCCATACCTCCATTGCTCCAATTCTTTTCCGAGTTTAAAAAAGTCAACACCCCACCAAAGCTTTCCTCAGTAAACAGTTATGATGATGAATTAATTTATGCTCCACATTCTACCTTCAAGTCTTTCTATTTCCTTGTATTGGTTTTACCAATCAATCCTTCATTAAACTTATACAATGCCTACTATGTATATTCCGGTCAGTGTGCTAAAATCTTGGGGACACATGGTAAACCATAACAGTTCCAAGGGGTCAACCTAGGGTAGTGGCTAAGAGTATGGGCCTTATCAGATAGATTTGGGTAAGAATCCTGTTTGGCTATTAATTAGCATTTTGATTTGAGAAAGGGATTTCATCTCTCTGATTTATTTTCCTTATTTATAAAATAAGATGGTACTTTGCACTGTGTCTGGCTTACATGTCAAGAGTAAGTGGTAAAAGTTACTGCCTCTACCACCATTGCTACTGCTGCTAATATTCATGGAGCGTACCATGTAATGTGTGATATAGACATGCTAACAGACAAGGTCAGTATAGTCTGATAAGAACTGTGACATGGGTAAGTATAGAATGTTATGTAAGGACAAAAGAGAGATAGTTAACCTAGACTTTTGGAGGAGAGAGTGGCCGAGAAGGTTCTGAAGCTAAAGCCTGAGAATGAACAGAACTTATATACGTAACTGAACTCGGGCAAGATTGGAGGGAGAGGCAGAGAGTCTTCAGGTGAGGGAGAAATGTGCATAGGTTTGGGAACTGGAAGGAGCTCAGTATAGGTGAAGCACAGTCTATGACAAGAGAAAAGCAAAGGCTGAGGTTGCAAATCGAGGATGACATTACTCATGGCATTGTAAACAATGTTAAAGAGTTGTCTTTCTCATAAGATCACTATGGAACTATTAAAAGGAGTAGGAGACTATTGGGAAGCTGGAGAGTTCTAGATCAGATTTCAGATTTAGAAAGGGAATAGTATGAAGAACAGACTAAGGATGGAGTTCAAAAGTAAAAATAATTAGATGGTGAAAAACCAGTTGTAAGGCTTTTCAATATGTTTGGTGCAAAATGATGATGCTCTAAGATGGTGGCAGTAGAAATGTAAAGAAGAGATCTGAAGGTTTACTTCCCTTTTGCCCCCCCTTACTTCATGCTTTAAACACCTTCCACTTCAATGTTTTCTGAGCACTCATTATGTATTGTGTTGGGACCAGGAATGAAAAAGTAATACAAAGTAGCCGCTCTCAAGGAATTTATGTTCTAGAAGGATTAAACACGCAAGGAGACAACTGTAAAACAGTACGAGAGCTCATCAATATTTAAGTAAATAGATACAGAGACACATAGTACTTGTGGAAGTTCCAAGCTGGGGTGGTATCTGACCCAGCTTGGTGTGGTGTGCAGTTTATAGAACAGCTTCCTAAAAAATATTCTCTCACTAGGCAAAGAAAATAGAAATACAAATTCTAAGTAGATTCTATTCTTAATTTTTTTCAGGAACTGCCATACTGTCTTCCATAATGGCTATCTAGTTTATATTCCCACCAGCAGTGAATGAGGGTTCCTTTTTTTCTCTATAGCCTCTCCAACACTTATTACCTGTCTTGTTCCTCAAAAAAATTAAGAATATAATTATCACATGACCCAGCAATCCCTTTACTGGAATCTACCCAAAACACTTGGAAACACTGGTATACAAAGATACACGTACCCCCATGTTCATTGCAGCATTCGTCACAGTGGCCAAGACATGGAAACAATCAAAGTGTCCCTCAATAGAGGACTGAATAAAGAAGATGAGGTACATATAGACAATGGAATACTACTTAGCCATAAGAAATGATGATCTACTGCCATTTATAACAGCATGGATGGACCTTGAGAACATTATACTAAGTGAAATAAGTAAATCAGAAAAAGCTAAGAACTATATGATTTCACATAGAGATGGGATATAGAACTGAGACTCGCGGATGTAGAGAAAAGTGAAGTGGTTACCAGGGGGAAGGAGATGAGGGGAGGGGAGTAAAGAACAAATATATGGTGATGGAAAATAATCTGACTTTGGGTGATGGGCATACAACACAAATAACAGTCCAAATGCTATAAAAATGTTACCTGAAACCTATGTACTTTTATTGATCAATCTCACCCATTAAATTTAATTTCTAAAAATAAACAAATAAGCAAATAATTTCTAAGTAGAAAGACCAGAATGAAAAAGGCCCTCAAAAAAAATATATATATAGCTTAACCTAAAATCAACAGTTTGGTCTTGCCAAAGCATAATGTATAAAGGACATAAAGTTACAAGTTTAAGACATTATAGCTGGTAAGAAGGGGTCTTATAGTCCAGTTAAAGACTTTGGACTTTATCTGGTAGATAAAGAGAGCTGCTAAAGGGTTGTAAACAGGGAAATGACAGCAACATGTGACAGCTGATATAATCCTGAAAGTAAGTCATTATCATTATAACACTAAGTTCAACTTCTCTCTCAATTTCTTTTCCCATGCTACCCTATAACTGAACAGTATTTTATAAAACTGCATTGCTAGTTTACTGTCAAAGTTTATGAATGTGCTACCTCTCAAGGGAAAATAAACTAAATTGTTTAAGGGCATAGTCAATTGACTAAAAAGTAATTTGTAGGCTTATCAGAATTGATTGCAATCTTTTAATTTTGAATCTTATACAAATACATTTCCTTAATCTTAAAGGAAGAGCAAAAACATGAGATACAGAGTTAGCTTTACATGACAACATTATGGCAAGTATCCAATACTTTAAAAGCTCTCTATGATCTTTACAAATGCTTAAGAGTCATCTACCCCATGTCCTAACATCACATAAAACACTTTTCTTTTAACTTCAATCAAAATAGATGTTACTCTAACACCTTTCTTACACTTAATATTCCTACTATAAGAATTCCAACCTCTTTAATAGCAGATGAATAATGATAACTTCACTAACTGACCAAATGTAAAGCATAACTTCATAAGCACAGCACCCACTCTAAAGATTTTTTAAGGCATAATCTTTGTACTATTAGAGAAGATTTAAATACATTATGCAGGGTATTTAAAAAAACGAGGAGAAATGATCATATATAAATTCTTGATCTAAAAAATGAAGGGATGGGAAATGTTTGACATGTTAGGCAAACAATAAGATTTCCTTCAGTAAAAAATAAAAAAATGTGTAAGTCATTTACATCTCACTTAAAAGTAAACTGTGTATATATCTTAGTTCTAATGAGTCTTAGAACAAAGAAGTCTTTTCTCTTCCATGGAAAATCCTGCTGTAAATTTACAAGGCTAAACATCACTAATCAATTCAAAGCATGACTAATAATTAAGAAAGGAAAGCCTTTAATTACTACAACTTCCATAATTCATTTATTCCAGCTTGTATTAAAAATCTGTACCTCAGTGGTCATCCACTGACTCTGAACTTTTACAAATTGCTATGGACATGAGGAGACAAAACATTGAGATAGATTATAGCTGTGGGAGAGAAGGCTAAAGAACTCTTATTCTATCCACATGAGTCAAAATTGCTGTTGTTTTATATGACATAATAATCTCAGCTAGTTCTATGTATATGCAAACAACTATAAGTATAAAGGGTACAGAATATAGCACTCACCACTGTTTTTCCAGCTCCAGTTTTAAAACCTTATTATTGACCATAAATTCAAACATTAAGATATTTTTAGTTGAAGTGAGAAATAAGCTTAATAATATAGACATAAGACTTTTCTCTCTGTTTAAATACCCATCCATTCATTCACTCATTTATTCATACTCATTTTCTCCCTCTCCCCACCATCCCTTCTTTCTTTCTCCGTACTTCATGAAGGGCACTGATTCTACTAAGAATTACAACACAATATATAAAAAATTTCCACTAAACTTTACTACATTAGAAAAAGTGGCATTATAACTCTAAATTAATTCAAAAGCATTTCCTGAATTTTTCATGTTCTGACAGCTTAAAAATAGTGAAATTAATATACTGATCATCTACATAAACCTATATATCAAAAGAAAATGACTTTTTAGTCATGACTTAATTGTGAAAAAGGTTAGCTGTAAAGCAGAATTTTTAAGGAAATTAAAACCAATTGAAAAGACATTTTCTGAATAATAACAGAAAACCATCTACACGTTTTATGGAACAGTTCAGTACATGTATATACCTGTGGTAAAATCTAATATTTTATCAAATTCAATATGCTAGTCTGAAGTTCCCAGAAGTTTTAAGATTGGATTCTTTTCTTTTGTGAATATTTGTTTAAAATGTAATAAGATTCTGTTCCTATTGCGCTGGTAAAGTTGTGTGCTAGATGGTAAGAAAGACAAAGACAGAGAGAAGCAATGATTCACTCTGTATGACTTGATACACCTTTCTAAATACAAATCACATCAGTAGGCTCATCACTTCTCTTGGTGGGAAGCAATATGCTAAAAACGAAGCTAGACACACAAGTGAGACAGGAGGGAGTTTCTCAGATCAAGCAACACTGGCAGAGAAGATTTCCTTTAGGATCTCAGTAGCTGGACAAAAGAAATAGTAAAATCATCACAGGTTTTCCCTAAACTTAATAAGCTCCTTTCATTCTCCAGAGAACATAAATACCTTATTCTACTTGTTATTTCTATCTGTAACTGAAAAACTATTTTTGTATTTTGATCTCACTTGTGGAAATGTAGCAACATTGCTTCTGAATCTCTGCTGATGTTTCCAACCAATTTATTTAGAATCAGATTGAATTTTCAAAGAAAAAGTATTTTAAGGCACTTAACTTCTATGCAAATCAACCACATTTTTTTCTGTATAGGCTGTCACTACTATAATGAGTATCTAAAGCAAAAATAAAGAAAAACAAGAGAACACTGGGTAAAAACATGACAGAATGACAGAAAAGATTCTATAGCTAAAAGAAGACCACACATGGAGCAAATCCAATTCCTAACCCACTTCTAAAGTCTTATGTAAATTAGTGCTTTCTTTTCATATTCGTCTCCTCTTATCTTCTCAATTTAAAAAAAATAATATTTCTTGATTTAAGGCAACCTAGGAGAAATTCCCATATTTGGTGAAAAACTCAGGGACATAGTGAGATTGTTAATTTTAACTGCTTAATGTTGGCAATGAATTCAAAGTCAAAGCACAACTGACCAGCAGACCACTCAGAATTTGAAATTCTAATATTGTTTTAGATATAACTTAGGTGTTTCATTTTATAAATGGAATGATTACCTTAATCAAATCAGCACTGATTGCAGAGATTTAATTTTGTAGTTTCTCTCAGTGTTCAAGTGATTAGGTCTCAGGCCAATTTGGTGTTACAAGAATTGTGAAGTTTGAGAATCAATAGAATTGGAAAATAAATTTCATCTGTTATTTCTTCTCCCTCATATGATAGCTCTGCTCCAATATTTTTCATTTCCTATTTATTTACATATGCTTCTCAAATTTTCCCAACTTTTTTTTCCCTGCCAATCAGCTTCCTCTGGAGAAAGTTAACTGCCAGCAAACTGGGTAAACTGCCTTCTTCTCATAACCAACCAGTTCCTCTGATGATATATACTGTAAATCCAAGTTTGTTGAGCCCAAACAATCTTACTATTAGAAACACAAATAATGTAAGAATAAAATAAAAATTAAAACAAGTATTAGAGGCCCTGGCCGGTTGGCTCAGTGGTAGAGCGTCGGCCTGGCGTGCAGAAGTCTCGGGTTCGATTCCCGGCCAGGGCATACAGGAGAAGCACTCATCTGCTTCTCCACCCCTCCCCCTCTCCTTCCTCTCTGTCTCTCTCTTCCCCTCCTTCAGCGAGGCTCTATTGGAGCAAAGATGGCCCGGGCGCTGGGGATGGCTCCTTGGCCTCTGCCCCAGGCACTAGAGTGGCTCTGGTCACAACAGAGCGACGCCCCAGAGGGGCAGAGCATCGCCCCCTGGTGGGCGTGCCGGGTGGATCCCGGTCGGGCGCATGCGGGAGTCTGTCTGTCTCTCCCCGTTTCCAGCTTCAGAAAAATACAAAAAAAACCCAAAAACAAAAACAAAAACAAGTATTAGAATAGAATCATATTGTAAGAAAAATCTGATATAACTGAAATCATTTGTTTGCTGGTGATGAGAAATTCAAATATAAATAGCAAAAGAAACTGATGCCAGCAATGCTTTCCAGAAAAAAAACACCTATCTTCACTGTTATTACTGCCATCACAACTGTCAAAACGTCTGGGTGCATGAGATGGCCCCTTCATCACATGGAAGTATAAAGCTCGGATTCTCTCCACATACACATCAAGTATCAGTTTTACAAAATGATAAGAACAGCATTCAGCCCCATCAGTATGGTAGTGATAATTATATATGAACAGAATAATGTCAACAGTAAATATAAACTATCAAAAAGCATTCTTCTCAAATACTCCAACTAAAGATTAAGTGCTAACATTTCCTTCTCCCCCAAAACCATTTTAGGTACTGGTTATACACAGAGTAATATGATTATAGCACACCTGAAATTACAAAACTTCCCTGCCTGGTTGGCTCAGTGGTACAGCATCGGCCAAGCATGTGAATGTCCTGGGTTCGATTTATGGTCAGGGTACACGGGAGAAGTGACCATCTGCTTCTCCACCCCTCCCCCCTCTCACTCTCTCTCACTCTCTCTGTCTTCTCTCTCTCTTCCCCTCCTGCAGCCATGGCTCGAATGAGCAAGTTGGTATTGGCACTGAAAATAGCTCCATGGCCTCACCTTAGGTGCTAAAATAGCTCAGTTGCTGAGCAATGAAGCTGTAGCCCCAGATGGGCAGAACATCAGCCCCAGACAAGGGTTGCCGGGTGGATCCCGGTTGGGGCGAATGCAAGGAGTCTGTCTCTCTGACTCCCCGCCTCTCACTTGATTATAAAAAAGAAAAAAACAAAGAAATTACAAAACTGTCTCTAAAAATATATTTACTCATTCACATTTAGAAAACATTTACTAATGGTCTACTATGTGCCAAGCACTAGGTACTATCCGCTATATACTTCCTATGTGCTAGGTACTAAGGATACAAATAAAAGCAAGATTATCTGGAAGCTCCAGATGATGGCCTAAATGTTTCTTCCAATTTTTGTGTCCTACTTCCCTGTAAATTACTGGATTATTAACACTGAAAATAAAAGGTTAAAAATAATTAGGAACCTTCTATGTAAACGAAAGAGGAAAACTGGGCAGGTGTAGCTTATCTCAGATTCTATGTTAATTTGAAATTTACATCCACCTTTTCCATAAAGACTTAGGACAATTTAGAACATATATAAAATGTAACAAGATGGCATAAATTAAAGATTAAAAAGAAACTAAAACCAAAAGGACAGCAATTATAAAATAAAGCCAGGATGGTTTAAAAATTTGGCATTTGGTAGTTAAAATATTTGGATTTAAGCTTTTTAGTAGAGAAATAGTGATTCAATACCCATAAGATTAAAAAAAAAATTAAAACCATTTGCTTTGAGGTATTACTAATAGAATTAAACTAAGACTTTTTCTTCAGATTCCTTATAAATATATTATGATAATGCAATCAACAATTATCAATTACATCCTTAATAATGAGAAGTTTCACTGGGCTGTTTCTTAGAGTTTCACCGGGCTGTTTCATAAAAGTTGATGGTATAATCTCCACTGCAGATTTTTAAAATGCTGTCAGTTAAATTTAGAAAACTGAGTTGGGAGATACATTTCTGTGAAAATCAGAATGCCTAAGAATGAAACATGACAGAGCAGGCCACCCTTGTACTTGGAGATGAGGGACAAGTACTCTGTAAACAAGGATGACATTCTCTTTAGGAAATACTTTAAAATTTATTTTTAGAATATAGACAAATAGGTACTTGAAGCCCTGTAGTTCCATTTTATACAGCATAGCCTCAGAATTTTTATTCTGCAAAACTTCTAGAATATGCATTCCCAGGCACACTCAGGGTCCAAGAATTCAGTACACTGGAATAGGAGGTAATCCCTGGACATATACATTATCTTCAATATCTATACAAAGAAGTGAACTTTAATTAACTGTAACACTATGATAAAAAACAAGACTAGTACATTACCACCAACAGTCACAGATCTGGTCAAAGAAGGCTGCAATAAAGTTTCTTCATCCTTAAATTGCTTTTCGAGTTCATGCACAGATTCCAGATGGAGTTGGAGAAACTCTGCTGTTGCTGCTGACGCTTCTTCTTTAACAGGATCTATCATTCTCTGCAGAACTCCTAGGTCTTCCTTCCGGACTTTCAAACAAAGCTTCTCCATTTCTCGAATGTTGGAGCGGAGTTGCTATAAAAAAAATCATTAAAACCACCATATGTCTTATTATAATATATCTTTATTTCCAGAGGTAATTTGTGATAATGGTTATGTATCAAAATGGTTACAAGTATTCTGTAAAATAGAAGGTATGCATAATACTTTTCTATTTGTCATGTCTCTGACCAGACCAGCTTCTTTAGAACTCACATCCTCATACTTGAATTCATTTAGTGTTTTTCCTTCATTAAAAATGATTATTACAAAGGTAACAAATGTTCTCCATAATATATCAAAACTACAGAAACAGATAAATAAAAATTTAATGATTTTCCTACTTCACCAATCCCACCATAGCCATTTTCTTTTTTACAAAAAATGGAATACATAATGCACAATAATCTGTAATTTGTCATTCAACACCCCCACTTAACAATATCATCACGGATATCCCTCCTGGTCAATGGCTGTACCACATTCCATAATTTGGATGAACTGTAACTTATTCAAACACTCCTCCAGGGATCAACCGTCATTCATATTGTTTCCAGTTTTTAGTTATTACAAACTATGAAAGAAATATTCTTGACTAAAAGCCCTAATATACTATAACAGTATATATTAGTAATATAGTAAATACATACTATGTTTTGTACAAATGATTCCCAAAACTGAATTACTCAAAGGATAATGTGCATTTTTTTTTGAGATAGTGGGAGAGAGACAGGAAGGGAGAGAGAGGGTGAGAAGCACCAAGTCGTAGTTGCTTTCACTTTAGTTGTACATTGATTGCTTCTCATACGTATGTTATGTCCCCAGTTGAATTATAGTGTCCAGTGAAGAACTTTAATACTATGAATGAAGGGGAAAATATTAATGGAGAGACACAAAGTACCCACTGAACTATAAAATCTGATAGTACACAACGATGACAAAATTTTTATTAAAACTTGTTATAAGTTGTCCACTGTGCTGTTTTACCTTTTTATTCTTGTTTTACTTTCACTATTTATTTTTGAAATGGATATTACTATTATTCTCATTTTACAAACAAAAAATTAAAGCAAGAGATTAATAGTCCAGGATTATACTTCCAGTAAAAAGGAATGCCAAGAATCAAATCCAGGCTACACAGCATGTGTTTTCAACAACTTTACTATACAGGTACACCACCCAACAAAAATATAATGGAAACTGCAAATATAAGCCATATATGTAATTTAAAATTTTATAAGTCACATTAAAAAGGTAAAAAGATATATAATCTGTACTGTTTATAGATTTATGTTGTATTTTCTAGACCAGCCAACCAAATGAAAGGAACCCCAGCATAGATGGCTTCGCTGGCCAATTCTTCCAAGGATTTAAAGGAAAGTACACTAACTCATCAAGAGAACAGAAAAAGAACATTCTCTAACTTATTTCATGATAGCAAACCTTGATACCAAACTCAACAAGGGGAGTAAGAAAAGGGAAAAATTCAGGTAAGTCTCAATACTTGTGAATAAGAGGCAAAAATTCTAAAGAAGATATTAGCAGTTTCAATCCAGCATCACCTAAAAAAAGAATAAATAAATAAATAATGTTCATGGATTGGAGGACTCAGTATTGCAAAAGATGTCATTTGGATAGACATATAGACCAATAGAGTCAATAAATCTATTTAATCTATAGATTCAGTATCTACTAATTCAATAAATTCAATATAGATTCAATAATATATAGCTTCAATAAATAATATATTTGAAAAAGGTTTTTTGTTTTGGTGTAACTTGACAAGATGACTGTAAAATATATATGCAATATACATTTTATATTCCATAGGGCTGACACCAGCTTTTATAGAAGAAGGTAGAACTTCCCCTATTAGATTGCGGCTGATTATAAAGCCACAGTAATTAAGATAGTCTGATTTTGATGCAAGAATAGAAAAATACACCAATGAAACAGATAGCCCAGAAACAACCCAAACATAAATGCACTGGATTTTTGACAAAGGTGGCGCTACAGGGCAGTGCTGATGAAATGATCTTTCCAAAACCAGTGCTAGGTTATTCAGGTACCCATAAGAGAAAAAACAAAAGTTGGAAACACCACCTCCCACCATACACAGTAATCAATCAGATGGACTGTAGACCTAAATGTGAAAGGCAAAACAAGAGAAGAATAACTTCACGGCATAAAGAGCTCCTAGAAGTGGCACAAAAAGCATCAACCATTATTGATTGATAACTTTGACTGTTTTAAATTGAACGAACTTCTAGTCACAAGGGACACAACTGTCCTTTTTTTAAAAAATAAAAAGGAAAAAAATATTGCAACACATACACTGATAAAGGAATCATAAACAGAATAAAAAAATAAAGAACTCTTATTACTTTACAGATCAGTAAGAAAAAGACAACCTGTATTAATGTGGTCAAGAAACCTAAAGAGGCACTTCTCATAAACAAATGAAGAATTACTCAATCTCCTTAATGATCTGGATAAGTGTAAATTAAACCATAATTAGTTATCTGCTAAAATGAAGTCTGACTTGACTTAGTATTGGTGAGGATCTGGCAACCATAGGAACATTCACTACTGGAAGGAGTGTAAAATTAGTACAACTTTTTTGAAAAATAGTTTGGCATTATCAACTGAACTTGAAAATAAGGATGTCTGGTGAACCAGCAATTCTTGTCCAACAAATACACTCAACGGAAATATACACACATTTGTACCAGTAAAAATATCGAAGAATGTTAGTAGAAACTGAAAAACTGGAACGTCCATCAATAGAATGGATACACTATGATATAAACTCATACAATGGAATATATACAACAAAGAAAATGAATGAATTGCTGCTACAGACAAAAACATAAGTAAATTCTAGGCCAGGAATAAAAGATATATTTATTCTGTTTATCTCAATTTATGTAATGTTAAAAAAAAGATTAAACTACAGTTTTAATGACACATTTTTATTATAAAACTATACAGAAAAACTAGGAAGTAGTTACCATATAAATCAAACTAGTGAATAATTCTGGGGAGAGAAAGTTGGTTATAACTGGGAAGAGGCTATAAGGGGCTTCTAGAATGCTGGTACTTGTCTATTTCTTGATCTGAGTAGTGGTTACATGAGAGCTCACAGTATAATTTGTTTAGGTACATATTTATGTATTATGCACTTTATAGCATGTTATATTTCACAGTAAAAAGTTTTAATATATACATATATTTTTTGTGTGTGACAGAGACAGAGAGAGGGACAGATAGGTACAAACAGACAGTAAGAGAGAGTTGAGAAGCATCAGTTCTTTGTTGCAGCTCTTTAGTTGTTCATTGACTGCTTTCTCATATGTGCCTTGACTGGGGGGCTCTAGCTACAGCAGAGTGAGTGACCTCTTGCTCAAGCCAGCAACCTTTGGGTTCAAACCAGCAACCATGGGGTCATGTCTATGCCAGCGATCCCACACTCAAGCCAGGTGAGCCCGCACTTAAGCTGGAGACCTTAGGGCAGTAGTTTTCAAACTTTTTGCAGTTGGGGCGCATTTAAAATCCTACAAATAATTGTAGGCACACAATATACAAATTTCTGAGAAATACGTTATAATAATTAAGACAAATATTAGAGAAAAAAATATAATGTCCAAACATGCTTTTATGATAATTAAAAGGAATAAATAAGACAAAATTAAATTTATTCTGACATTAAAATACATTTTTATGTTATATTTTTGAGTTATGCTTTTTTAGAATTTGTAAAAAAGGGGGTTAAAAAATAAAAATAAAAAAACAACAAAAAAGTTATCTTTATATATATATAGATATATTCTTAGTAAGATTTAGTAAATTTAGCAGGTCCTGGTGTGAATGTGTTAAGTTTTTTCATTCTTGTGTTTATGAGAAACATAATGATGTGTCCTAGTGATTTCTTCAATGTTTGGGCATATATTTGAAAAGCAAACTCTCATTTCTTCGTCAATACATTGAAGAATTCTCTTTTTACTCTTAATTGTGTTGAGTGCAGAAAACCCCCACCATACATATCATCTTAACTTTACACCAAACAAAGGATAGAAGAAACTTGCCTCTAGTCTTTCCAGGGAACATGGGAGGTAGTGTAAACAATCCAGCACCACAGCTTAACAGCCTTTTGCAACCTAATCAGGCAAGTGAGGTGGGGTGTTGGGCAGACTGTCAGCTTACAGCCAATTCCCCACACCTCTGTCTCCTAAAAATCTAAACTCCAAAAACCCTGTTGGTTTTTTGGTCCCCAACAGGCATATATTTCTCTGGAACACCATAGGGTGCACCTGGAAATCTTCTAGGGCGCACCAGTGTGCCCTGGCACACACTTTGAGAACCACTGCCTTAGAGTTTCAAACCTGGGTCCTTTGCATCCTAATGTGATGCTTTATCCACTGTGCCACCGCCAGGTCAGGCAGTTTTAATAATATTTTAAGAAAATAATATACTAACTTGTATGGTCAATTAACCTAAGGATAGAAACAAGTTTGAAAGCACTGGGGTACAGGTAAATTGGGTAGCAGTCTCATTGTAGAAGTGTGTTAGGTGCCATCTTGCTGGATAAAATATATTAATTCATTAATTCAACTAGACTATAAGGTTAGTAGGAACAGAAACTATGCCTATTTTCTTCACCGTTATATCCTCAAGGCTGTGTTTGATCCCTGATACACAGTTTGATTCAATAAAACATGATAAATAAATGAATGCTTTCTTATTATTTTCTACAAAGTAGCAAAGCAGTGGTTCAACAACAAAAGGGATCACCAACTATCAAGAAGCTAGCTAGAGTGTCCTGGCTGGTGGCACAGTGCTAGAGCACCATCCTGGAGCACCAAAGTCACCAGTTCGATCCCAGGGACACTGCCTAGATTCCAAGGGCGCCGGTTGGACCCCAAGGGTGCCAGTTTGAGCCCGGTCAAGTGGAACGACTTGATGCTTTTCACTGTCTCCCCTCTCCCTTCTCTCATTTCCTCTCTCTCTCTCTCTCAAAAAAAAAAAAAAAAAGAAAAAAAAAGAAAGAAAAAGAAAAGAAAAAATGAAGGAAGGGAAAGAAAAGAAACTAGCTAGAATTCTTCCCTAGAAAAGCATAAAAGAAGTCCCTAGCATAGGAAACATTTCATCTTACATTAGTCAGAAAAAGTTAATGAAAGGAGTGACATTTTTGGAATTAATTCTGACATACAAGCATAAAATATTAAGTGGGAATGAAACCCATGAGAGAAAGTAATCATGCAGTCTTGGAATTCATACTAGTTACAGAAAGGAATACTGGAAATAGTGATACTTTAGGGAAGTGAATCAAGTTTATAGAGAAAATAGCTGTATGATGCTATAGTAGAAATTATATTGCAATAGGACTTTTTAAAAGGAGAGTTTTTAAAAAGTGAAATTCTGACACTGAAAAAATGTTCATCTGATAAGTAAATAAAGTGGCATCTTTAGAATCCAATCTAGTTATATAGGCGTGCTATCATACGTTTAGAATTTTAAGAGACTTAAAAAAAAAAGAAATGAAAAGAAAGGCATGTGAATAAGGATGAATACAAAAGAGTGGTGTGAAATGAGGAGAAACATGTAAGTAAAATAAGAGCCCAGAATGAGCGGAGGCTGGTGAAAAATGTTAAGAACAATAAAAAAGTTTTAAAAAATACACGTAGAGCAGGATGAACAGGATAAAAGGTTTAGGCCTACTGCTTGGGGCAGATGGTATAATGTTAACAGATGATGCAGAGAAGCAGAACTACTTAACTCTGATTTTGCTTCTGATCCTCTATTAAAGACAAATATTCAAAACGGAAAGAGGCATAAGAAACATGCTCAAAGGACACTTGAAACATCTAACTGTGAGGAGGTATGATCTGAGCTGCCCCTGAAGAAGAATACAGGGAAAACAGAACATCCTAAGTAGAAAGACTAGATTGGGAAAAGACAGAAGTGAAGTATAAGGGTAGAAACTTTCTAAATACTATATTTCATCAATATTAGGGCACAATGTCTTCTCTACATTTTAACATCTCTGAAATTGGAATTTATCTTCAAATAGATGGTAAAAAAGTACTGTGTTATTCTTAACTGGCGCCACTTTCTCTTTCTTCTAGGTACTCAAAATAAAGGTATATCTTACAATTGGTGCCTTGGATTTTACTTCCTCCCTAAGATTCTATAGTCAGAGTAAGGATCAAGGATCTTAAGTCTCAATTAATCACCTTGTGAATATTTAAAAGCAAAATTTAAGTTTAAATTTCTTTAAAACTTATCATTGAAAATAAGTTACCTTCTAATAGCATTCAGTTTGGTTTTTTTAAAGGCTTTTAAAAATTTATTGATTTTAGAGGGAGAGAGAAGTGGGGAGAGAGAAACATTGATTTGTTGTTCCACTTATTTATGCATTCATTGCTTGATTCTTGTATGTGCCCTGACAGGGGATTGAACCCACAACCCTGGTATATGGCGATGGTGCTCTAACCAACTAAGCTGTGCAGTCAGGGCAGCATTTATTTTGGAATCTACTCTCTTATATTCTCTTCCATTCTCTATCTGGCCTTGTTTCTCGCTAATCATTTCTGTTCTCCTAACTTCTGTCTACTGTTGTCACTTTTCCCTCTTTCCTCCTCATTCCCTCTCCTTCCTTTCTATTGCTTCTCCCTTTAAATTCTTTTATTTTTTACAAAGACAGGGAGTCAGAAAGAGAGAGAGATAGGGACAGACAGACAGGAACGCAGAGAGATGAGAAGCATCAATTATTAGTTTTTGTTGCAACACCTTATTCATTGATTGCTTTCTCATATGTGCCTTGACCGCGGGCCTTCAGCAAACCGAGTAACCCCTTGCTTGAGCCAGTGACCTTGGGTCGAAGCTGGTGAGCCTTGCTCAAACCTGATGAGCCCGCGCTCAAGTTGGCGACATTGGGGTCTCAAACCTGGGTCCTCTGCATCCCAGTCTGATGCTCTATCCACTGTGCCACTGCCTGGTCAGGCTAAATTCTTTTTTTTTAAGTTAAAAAAATAGATAGCTCAGGTATTCTATATTCCTTCTAGTAATATCATGAATGTCACATTTTACAAGTTCCACTGACTTTTCTGTATTTATGCTACCTTTGAAAGAGTGATAGACTTTCTGTACAGTATTATCTTTCTAAATGTAGCCTGAAATCTACCGAATCAGAATTTTGAAGGTGGCCAGAAACCTGTATTCTCAATGAGTTCTGCATCACCACTGCTATGGCAGACTAGGCTGATCGAGTTTCTCTAAAAGTCAGCTTAATATTCTTTAGTGAATCATTACAGTAATAACAAATTTCTAACTTTTTCACTTCTTTCAAAATCTGATCACAAAATCTTTTTCAATGCTAATACTTTCTTATCCCCAAGAAGAAAATCTATTCTACTTGCAATTTCATAATAATTGACTGACTGTAGCTTCTGCAGAACTTGCAGAGCAGAGTACTGGAGAGGTGAGAGCAGTGCAGAAAGAGAAACCCCGGAGATATGCAGAGAACTGATCAGAACATGGAGATGATGCATATAAGGAAACTGCCCAAGGCTGGGAGGGAAAAAATGATTCAAAAAGATTAGAGGGCCCTGGCCAGTTGGCTCAGTGGTAGAGCGTCGGCCTGGCGTGCAGGAGTCCCGGGTTTGATTCCCAGCCAGGGCACACAGGAGAAACGACCATCTGCTTCTCCATCCCTCTCCCTCTCCTTCCTCTCTGTCTCTCTCTTCCCCTCCCGCAGCCAAGGCTCCATTGGAGCAGAATTTGTCCGGGCGCTGAGGATGGCTCTGTGACCTCTACCTCAGGCGCTAGAATGGCTCTGATTGCGGCAGAGTGACGCCCCAAGATGGGCAGAGCGTCGCCCCTGGTGGGCGTGCTGGGTGGATCCCGGTGGGGCGCATGCAGGAGTCTGTCTGACTGCCTCCCCGTTTTCAGCTTCAGAAAAATACAAAAAAAAAAAAAAAAAAAAAAAAAAGATTAGAGAGAACAGTGCCCAGCAGTCACTCAAAGCTGGAAACACTGTCTGTTCCCATCACTTAATCTGGAAAAACTCTTAATTCACAGGGCATGGGTGACCTGTGGTGGCGCAGTGGATAAAGCGTCGACCTGGAAATGCCAAGGTCGCCGGTTCGAAACCCTGGGCTTGCCTGGTCAAGGCACAAATGGGAGTTGATGCTTCCAGCTCCTCCCCCTTCCTCTCTCTCTATCTCTCCTCTGTCTCTCCCTCTCCTTTCTAAAATGAATAAGTAAAAAAAAAATAGTTAAAAAAAAAAAAGTAAAAACACAGGGCATGGGTAGAGCACTCAGAAAGGTTTTACTTCAGTAGTAGAAAAATAATTAGCCCTAGACTGAACATTACTCCAGTCAATCCTAATAAATCATAAAAAACTTAAAAAGATTAAACTGTTCCCAAGTAACTATATTCCAAAACAAAGCTTAAGAAGATTTATAAGAACACAAAAATATCTAGCATCCAGCCAGGCAAAGGTCACCCAATCAAAAAGTTACCAGTCATGCAAAGAAATTTTAAAAAATATGACCCATAATGAGGAGAATAATCAACTGAAACTGATCTTGTATTGACATAGATATCAGAATTAGCAGAGAAGGATATTACAACAGTTATTATAATTATATTCCCTATGTTCAAAGGGGTAAGCAGAAACACAGAAGATATATTTAAAAACACCTTAATCAAAATTCTAGAGTTGAAAACCACAATATGAGAGATAAGAAATACACAGAATAAACAGAGTAGACACTGCCGCTGCTAAGACTAGCAAACATGAAAGCACAGAAATAGCAACTATCCAAAATGAAAGACACAGAGAAAACAGAATAAAAAATATTTAACAGATCATTAATGAGCTGTGAGATAACTCCAAACAGCCTGACACGTGTGTAGTTGGAGAATCTGAGGAGGAAGAGAGATGGGAGAGGACAGAAAATTATTTGAAATAGTGGCCAAAAGAATTCCAAATTTGATGCAAACTATAAACCTAGAGATCCAAGAAACTCAACAAATTCAAAACACAAAAAATATGATAAAGGGAAAATCATAAAAGTAGCCAGGGAAAAGATACATTACATACAAAGGAACAAAGATAAAAATGAAACAGATTTCTCATTATAAACAATTCAAGTAAAAAGACAGCTGAACATCTTGAAAGTACTGAAAGAAAAAAAGTCAAAGTATAATTCTACATTCAGCAAACTTTCTTTTAAAAATAAAGGCCAAATAAATAAAGGCTTTTCAGTTATCCAAAAGATGAAAAGATAATCACTAGTAGAACTGCCCACCAAGAAATGTTAAATTAGTCTTTTAGGTAAGAGAAAAACAATATGAAATGGGAATAAGGGTTTACACAAAGACATTAAGCACATCAAAAATAGAAATGGCCCTGGCCGGTTGGCTCAGCGGTAGAGCGTCGGCCTAGCATGCGGAGGACCCGGGTTCGATCCCCGGCCAGGGCACACAGGAGAAGCGCCCATTTGCTTCTCCACTCCTCTGCCGCGCTTTCCTCTCTGTCTCTCTCTTCCCCTCCTGCAGCCAAGGCTCCATTGGAGCAAAGATGGCCCGGGCGCTGGGGATGGCTCTGTGGCCTCTGCCTCAGGCGCTAGAGTGGCTCTGGTCGCAACATGGCGACGCCCAGGATGGGCAGAGCATCGCCCCCCTGGTGGGCACAGCGTCGCCCCTGGTGGGCGTGCTGGGTGGATCCCGGTCGGGCGCATGCGGGAGTCTGTCTGACTGTCTCTCCCTGTTTCCAGCTTCAGAAAAATGAAAAAAAAAAAAAATAGATTTGACACAGGTAAATATATACAATATTATCCCTTAATATATAAATTACTTGAAAATGATAACCAACTGTTTAAACATTACAAAGTATACAACATATAGTATAAGTAAAATATATGACAATAGCCGCATAAAGACTGGAAAGGGAGAAACAGAAGTATATTTTAAGTTTCTTAAACATATGTAAACCAGTGTACTATATCATTTGAAGATAAATTATAAGATGTATTCCATGAACTCTAAAGCAACCACTAAAATAAAAGATTATAGCTATCAAGACAAGTAAAAGGAAATAAAAATACAATTAATTAAAAATAAAATGGAAATATAATTAATCAAATAAAGATTAAAATTACAGATGCCAGTAGAGATTATTAGAATAGGTAAAATTAAAGACTAACCATATCAAGTGTCTACTAGGATATGGAAGAACTGGTGGGAATATAAAATGGTACAGCCATTTTGGAAAAAGAGCTTGGAAATTTCTTTAAAAGTTCAAGAATAACAACTACTATATGATCCAGCCACTCCACTTATAAATACTGATTATAAATAAAGAAAAATGAAATCCTTTGCTCATACAAAGTCTTGTATTCAAGGCATCTTTATTAATAATAACCCCAGGCTGGAAACAACCCAAATGTCTGTCAATAGATGAATAGATAAACTGTGGTATATCCACACAACAGAATATTTACTCAACAATAAAAATGAATGAAATGCTGATAAACATTATAACATGGATAAACCTCAAAATATTTATGCAGAGTGCCTGACCAGGCGGTGGTGCAGTGGATAGAGCACTGGACTGGGATGCGGAGGATCCAGGTTCAAGACCTCGAAATCATCAGCTTCAGCGCGGGCTCATCTGGCTTGAGCAAAAAGCTCACCAGCTTGGACCCACGGTCGCTGGCTCCAGCAAGGGGTTACTCGGTCTGCTGAAGGCCCGCAGTCAAGGCACATATGAGAAAGCAATCAATGAACAACTGAGGTGTTGCAATGAAGAACTGATGATTGATGCTTCTCATCTCTCTCCATTCCTGTCTGTCTGTTCCTATCTATCCCCCCCCACCACCTCTCTCTGTCCTTGTAAAAAAAAAAGAAGGCCCTGGCCGGTTGGCGCAGTGGTAGAGTGTTGGCCTGACATGTGGGAGTCCTGGGTTTGATTCTCCGCTGGGCACACAGGAGAGGTGCCCATCTGCTTCTCCGCCCCTCCCCCTCTCCTTCCTCTCTGTCTCTCTCTTCCCTTCCCGCAGCCAGGGCTCCACTGGAGCAAAGTTTGCCTGGGCGCTGGGGATGGCTCTGTGGCCTCTGCCTCAGGTGCTAGAATGGCTCTGATTGCGGCAAAGCGACGCCCCAAGATGGGCAGAGCGTTCTCCCCTGGTGGGCATGCCGGGTGGATCCCGGTCAGCGCATGTGGGAGTCTGTCTGGCTGCCTCCGTTTCCAGCTTCGGAAAAATACAAAAAAAAAATACACACACACACACACACACACACACACACACACACATATCTATGCAGAGTGAAAGAAGTCAGACCAAACAATGGACTGCATATTTCATGAATCTATTTATATAAAATTCTAGAAAACCCAAACTAATGCATAGTGAAAGCAAGTGAGTCAGTGGTTGCTTAGGTGGGAGTGTGCGCGCATGTGTAGAGAGAGGAAAGGAGTAGAGAGAGATGTGGAGGAAGAAGCACGGCCGAGGGTTACAAAGGGGTATAAGGAAACTTTTGGAGGCAATAGGAAGATTCATTATCTTGACCGTGGTGATGGTATCATGGTGTATACATGTGTCAAAACTTATCAAATTGTGTATTTTTATAGTATATTAATTTTACCTCAAGAAAACTAGAAAAAAGCATAAAAATACAAGAATAATATTATATATAATTTATATATAGTTATATATACAGTAATGATAAATAGTTAAATCATGGGAAAAGGTTTCCCTCAAATGAAGATAAAAACAAGGTAATGGAATTAAGGAAGAGAACACAGGGGACTACAGTGGTGTTTCTAAAATTTTCTTCAAAATGGAAGAAATTGTGTCATGAAAGAAAGTGTGGCAAAAAGTTAAGATTTGACAAATTTGGGTAATGAGTAAATAAGTGTTATATTATTTTTATTATTTCCTACATTTTTGTACGTTTGAAGTGCCTGTGTAATTTTTCAGCAAGGTACTTCAGCATTAAGGCTGATGTCAGAGTAGTTTCTTATTCCTTTGTCTTCCTTGTGAGTTCTGAATTATATATTTACCAGGGCTACAAAAAGAATAGTTAAAAATCTATCATATTAGCCTCCTGATATTCTATACAAATATTGTAGAATATCAATATTGTCTGCACATGTGTTTATCTGCATATTTTCTGTACATAGTATGCTGATTATTAATTAGCCACCTACCTGGTATTCTTGCTTCTATCCTTGCCCCCTTAGAATCTACCCTTTTCATAAGAGTCAAGGTGATCTTTTAAAGCCCTGTCAGGTCATCTTCTACTCAGAACCTTCCAAAGGTTTTCTACTCAGCCTCAAGTTACCATATCCTGCAAGGTCTTCCATAATCAGACCCAGCTGATCTCTCTGACCTCATCTCCTTGCTCACTTCAGCCATAATGACCTCCTTACAACTCCTTGAATATGTCATACATTCTTACCTCCCAGTGACTTCCCCTCTGCCCAGAACAGTATATTCCTCATGGTTGATGCCTTTACTTCTTTCAGCTAGCTGCTCAAATGTCATGAGAAACATTCCATAACCACTCTCTATATTAAAAAGTCATTACCTTCTTTGCTCCCGTTAACCTGCTCTACTTTTACTTCACGGCACTATAACCATCTAAACATATATTTATTTATTTTAAAAATGACCTATCTCTACTTTTTACACTCATCACTCAGATTATAAATTCAATGAGAACAAGAATTATTTTTTGTTTTGCTCACAGCTATATTCCATTGTCTAGAATAGTATCTAGAACATAGTAAATGTTCAAATGTTTCTGCTTTTCTAATAATCAGGTCAGAAAAGTAGATGGTATGCCAAGTTCTAAAAATTTGCAGAAATAACCACAAGTTAGACAAATGGGTCTATAATCAGTGCAGTATGTTTAAGAAAAAGAGAGAGTATACTAATTCAGTAATTAACAAGCTTTGCATTATGCAAGTAGTAAACTGTAAACTACGGTAAAATTTCCAGTAAAATAACGGTGACATCTCTCTCTCTTCAGTTTTATAACTAAAAAAATTTCTTTTTTTGAAATGAGAGGCAGGGAGGCAGAGAGACAGGCTCCTGCATGTGCCCCGACTGGGATCCACCCAGCAAGCTCCGTACAGGGCAATGCTTTGCCCATCTGGGGCAGCTGCTCTGTTGGTTGGCAACCAACCTATTTCTGCATCTGAGAGAGGCTATGGAGCCATCCTCAGCACCCAGGGCCAACTTGCTCGAACCATTCGAGCCAAGGCTGTGGGAGGAGAAGAGAAAAAGAGAGAAAGAGAAAGAAGGTAAAAAGTGGTAGAGAAGCAGATGGTTGCTTCTCCTGTGTGCCCTGACAAGGAATCAAAACCAGGACATCCACATACCTGGTCCATCTACCACTGAGCCAAATGGCCAGGGCATGACTAAATTTAATAAACAGTTTTTCACAGGGCATGGGTAGAGCGCTCAGACTAAATTTTATGACTTTTTTTCCCCTTCTTTCAGTAATATCCTGAACTTTTTGTCTAAAGAGTAAAAGATATGTTTAAATATATAGTTATGATATATATACCGATAACACTGGGGAACAAAATTTTTGTTGCATCCACAAAAACACTTGTTCTTATCTAATTCAAGTGTGCTGATCTCAAATATGACATTAGTTTTTCTCTGTAAGCTACAATTTTTTTGTATTTCAAGATTTTAGGTTTTCATCTTATTGTAAAATTTTCAACATTTAGTTTAACATAATGAAATAGAATGTATTCATGGGCATCATCTTTGTGAAAATATAATAATTTATATAATGCAATAAATACACTAATACACTAAAAGGTATGATTGCATCAGAATTTGTCTACAATTTTGAAATAGAATATATCAAAACATTTATTTTAATCATAAAATTTGCACAAAACTTAAATTCTATTCAGGCAAAAATTTGTGTTTGTAGCTCTTGCGTTTGTGTACTTGTTGAGGACAATCTCATTTGATGCTCCAGCAGTAGTCTGCTCATCACTAACAGCTCCAAGATTTTCGGGAAACTTATCAAGGTGACTGTTCAGGAAGTGAATCTTAACACTCATGTTACATCTAATGTTGCGGAAAGCCAACAGCATCCTTTGAACCAGAAGTTCATAGTTTTCTGTTTTGTTGCCAAGGAAGTTCTTTGTACCTGCCACAAAAGACTGCCATACTGCTTTCTCCTCCGTATTCATCTTCCTGGCAAATTCTTCATCATGTATGAGGGTTTGAATATGAGGTCCATCGAATACACCTGCTTTTATCTTCTCGAAAGACATGGCAGGAAAAGCAGAAATAATATGTTGAAAGCATTCACTTTCTCTATTCAAAGCCTGAACAAACTGCTTCATTAAGCCAAGTTTGATGTGAAGTGGGGGGGAAATGATCCTGTCTCGATTAACTACAGGTTCATTTATAATATTTTGCATCTCTACTTCCAGAGCTTCACATTTCTGCCACTCCTGTGTCCAGTGTTTCTCCCGAGCTTGGCTGTCCCACAAACACAGAAAGCAAGGATACTTCGTGAAATCTCTGTTGTCCTAGCAGAAAAATTTCCATTTTAAGATCCACACAAATGATCCAGTTGCTCCTCATAATTCAGTAAGTCAAGGACAATTTTTATGTCATTATAATCTTCTCACAGATGAGTTGAATAACCAATTGGAACCACTGCATAAACATTACCGTTGTGTAGGAGAACACATTTCAGACTCCGTTTAGAACTGTCAAGAAATAGCCACCATTCTGTTGGACTGTAAGTGGTAACACCTAGCTGGCTGAAAAGACTACTGATATCATGACAGTAAACAAAGTGTTTGTCTTCGGAAAAAAAGTCCACAAAAATTTGTTCACGCTTCCTGAAATGGGATACTTTAGCTGACTGGTGAAGTACATTTTTTTCTTGAAGCCTGGAGGCTAATAACTCAGCTGCTTTCTTTGCTAGGCCCAAATCTCTTACTAAGTCATTCAATTCAGGTTGGCTTAAACTGCTGAGGGTTTAATGACTGCTTGGCATCAGAAGAAGATCCTTCAGATTCTACAACCATTTCCTCATGAATCTTATCAAAATACACTTGATCACCATGTTCACTTTCTTCGTCCTTAGAAGAAATAAAACCATTAAAAACTGGAACCGGGAGTGTCTCAGAATGTGGGATAGGTTGTATTGCTGAAGGAATATTAAGATATGCGATCATATGCCGTTTTTTCTTGCCGATGCCCTTTGTATGGATCAGACAGAAATAACAGTCACTGCTGTGGTCCTTAGGTTCACGCCAAACCATGGGAATACCAAAAGGCATTTCTTTGCGTTTTCCTTTTGTCCAGTCATGAAGCATTTCCTCACAATTATGACACACAATATGAGAAGCCCAATTCTTGTCTTGATTGCCAAGGGGAACTTGAAAATAGGCAATATATGCACATGTCACAAATGATGAAATATTGCGCCTTTGATGTTGAAGTGTGTAACAGTCACATATATAACAGAAGGTGTCAGGGCTATTTTACATTTACACCTACTCAAAGAAGCCATGATTCAATCTTAAAACAAAATAAGAGGGTGTTTTTATCAGATAATAATTTTTTACATTTAAAAACAACTACAATTATTTAAAAGTGATGTTTGTAAAGCATTAATTGCCTTATGGTTATGTTCAATCCAAGAGTCGTTGCTCTTTAACTCCAATTTAAAAACCAATGCATGCCATTAACTGTAACAAAAAGAACTTAAAATTGCATAAAAACTACAGCATACACCAAAAAATGGATTTCAGATTTGGAATCAGTGATGCAGAACTATATAGAAACAGTTCTAAAACCTCATGTAACAGAAAATGAAAAAAAATTGTTCCCTAGTGATTGGAGAAAAGTAGTTCTGAATTAATTAAAATTCTGAAAAATGGCTACTTACATATTTAATAATTTAAAAATGATTATGCATATATTTGCCTTAGTTAAACATTGATTAAAGGATTCCTAATGTGTTTTTACAACATGTAATTTTGAGAGCAAAGTGTCTATTGCGAAAAACATTTGGTAGCATAATAATCTGATTTCTTTACAAACACAGAACACAAACATTTAAACAATTTAGAATAAACACTACAAGGTCATAGTTATCAAAACAGCATGGTACTGGAATAAACACAGTCTAGATGTCATATAATTTATTAAGTGCTCGAGTCATAACTATTTAATTAAGATAAATCTGGACTTTTTTTTACTTGTATAACCTAACTATTACTCTAAGGTATCGACAGTAGTGTAATGACTTCACTCTTATTTCAACATTAAAAGGCACCAAAAAGAATATATACAGCTTAAAAAATAATAATTGAACTACCAAAAGCAGTAAAAATCAAAGGAGAAAAAGGCCTCCATTCATTTATTCAACAAATACCTAGTGAGGACCTACTTATATAGGTATTAAGTGCAGTATTCCACTTCCTATCCACCTGAGTTAATATTAAAAATAATTCCAGATTATATTCCTGCACTACCACTTATTACGGCCTTGTTCTTTAAACCAGCGATTTTCAACCTTTTTTCATTTCATGGCACACATAAACTAATTACTAAAATTCTGCAGCACACCAAAACATGTATTTTTTTCTGATCTGACAAAAAAAAATAGGTATAATTTTGATTCATTTACACCAGATGGCTAATGTTGGCTATTGTTTTTTTTATTTGACAATCTAAGGTAAAAGAGGTCAGTGCTCCTGACTAAAATAGGTATTGTGTTTGTTTAAAAAATTCTTGCCGGCCCTGACTGGCTGGCTCCGTGGATAGAACACTGCCCGACATATAGATGTCCCAGGTTTGATTCCTGGTCAGGGCACACAAGAGAAGTGGCCACCTGCTTCTCCACCCCTCCATATCCCCCTTCTCTCTCTCTTCCTCTTCCGCAGCCAGTGGCTCAATTGGTTCGAACGTTGGCCGCACACTTAGGATAGTTTGGGTTGGTCCCAGCATTGGCCTCAGGTACTAAAATAGCTTAGTTGATTCAGGATCAGCCCTAGGTGAGGGTTGTTGGCTGGATCCCAGTTAGGGCACATGTGGGAATATGTCTATCACCCTTCCTCTCACTTAAAAAAAATTCTTGCAGCACACCAGTTGAAAATTGCTACTTTAGACAAATACTACATTTCTCTGTTCCTCAGCCTTCCTTTATCTGACGAGTGAGGCTAATACCACCTTTACCCAGCATTCAGATAGCTGGCACTCTATCACTTCTGGGCTCTATAATATATATTTGACAATCACATACTGACTTATATTAATTCTTTTACTAAAGTTTTAAACTATTATTTAAATATTTTAGTTAAGTTTTCATGAATTCTCATCTAGCTAAGTTCCCTCAAAGCCAAAACTGTGATATAGTCTTTAGAATCCTTTATTATCAGCTAGCATTATTACTATATGTTAAGTACTTGGGGCACGGGGTAGGGAAGACTAAGATTTTTAAATATACATTTTATACTTTTCTACGACAAGCCAAACAAATTGGGGGGAAATGATGAAATAGTATGTGTTTTAAGCAAACAAAAAATCCAAAAATTTTTTAAAGCTTGATATAGCAGTTAAAAGTGGGAGCATCAAATCAAGCTTATTACCAATTCCTCTCATTTACTGAACATCTACTGTATGACAGGAGCTATGCAGGCACTTTGCACACATGATCAACAATCTTTACAACTACCCTGGAATACAGTAGAATGAGATTGCACTTTCAGAAAAAAAATATGTATAATTAGTATTAATAATTCCTTTGCAGAGACAGCTACTATCATTTATAAGATCATTTTTTTAAAAGATAAATTTGATCAAACTTGTTTATAACCAACTGTTTCTTCCAGTAAACAGACTGAAAAAAACCACAAGGAATCAAAACAAGAAAGAAATCAGGAAAAATGGGTGATATTATAAGAGAAGAAAAAGACTACTCAAAAACAAAACAAAACAAAAAAACAACAAACCAACCTATGAAGTCCAAAGGGATTTAGACCAATTAGTAGCAATAACAAGAGTTTTTAAAAAATTGGCCATTAGCTCTATGCATGAAAATTAATCATATTTCTATATATATAGCAAAAGTTAGAAAGCATAATTTATTTTTTAATTTTTATTTTTTTAAATTATTTTTATTCATTTTAGAGAAGAGAGAAAGAGATAGAGAGAGAGAGAGAGAGAGATAAGATAGAGAGAGAGAGAGAAGGGAGGGAAGGAGCAGGAAGCATTGACCAGGCAAGCCCAGGGTTTTGAACTGGCGACCTCAGCATTCCAGGTCGACGCTTTATCCACTGCGCCACCACCGGCCAGGCTAGAAAGCATAATTTAAAAGAAAAACATTTAACATCTCTCTTAAACACACACACACACACACACATTCTAAAATGGTAAAGTAATTAAGAACAGATTAATGAAATAGACAAATAAAAAAATAAGTACAAACTCTGCATGTATTTCAGTCATCTGTTGCTGTGTAACCAATTCCTCCATAAGTTAAGGGTCTAAAACCACCCTTTGATATTGCTAATAATTCTGCAGACCAAAAATTTAGGAAGTCCTCAGTTGAGCAGTTCTCACTTGGGGTCTCCCATGCAGCTGAGTCAGATGTAGACTGCAGCTGAAGGTTCAGCTGCAATAAGTGCCTAAGATGCACTCATGTGGCTGGCACTTCAGGCTGGAAATTCCTAAGAGCTCAGCTGTAGCCATCTCCCACATGAGGTTCTCAGGATACTCGGACACTTCACATGATAGGTAAGTTCCCCCAGACCAAGCATCCTGACAGAAGCTGTCTGGTCTTTTCTGACCTCGCCTCATAAATCAACAGCATCACTTTGGCCTCAGCCCAGTTTCAGAGGGAGGGGAATTAGATTCCACCTGTTAGTGGAGGAATAGAAAAGTCATATTGTAGAAGACCATGTAGAATGGAAGACATTTCGCATATATCTTTAAAAAGTACAATGTAGCACAACCTGTATGTAGAAAACTATAAAGATACACAAGTTTTAAAGAGGGAATAAACAAGTGCAAGAATCCTACTAGAAATTGTAAATGTGTTGATTTTCTATAAATAAATAAATAAATCCAATGCAATTCCAACATTCCCAATAAGATTGTATATGGACTTTGAAAACCAGATTTGAAAATTTAATGGAAGATTTGGCCCTGGCCAGTGGCTCAGTGGATAGAGCATTGGATTGGCGTATGGACATCCCTGGTTCGATTCCTGGTCAAGGTACAGAGGAGGAGTGACCATCTGCTTTCTGCCCTCCTGTCCCCCTTCTTTTTCTCTTCCCTTTCTGAAGCCAGTGGCTTGATTGGATTGGTTCGAGCGTGGCCCTGCGCACTGAGGATAGCTCCTTTGGAGCGCACCACCCTCAGGTGCTAAAAATAGCTCAGTACTCAAGCACTGAACCCAGATAGGGTTGCCAGGTGGATTCCCGTTGGTGCATGTGTGGGAATCTGCCTCACTATCTCCTCTCCTCTCATCTAAAAAAAAGATAAATTTAAAAAAAATTATATGGAAGACTAAAGAGCCAAGTATAGCCAAAACTCTTGAAAAGGAAGAGTAAAATGGAAGTATTGTCCTATAAGCTTTATTATAAGACTGTTTTAAGGTAATGTGGAACTTGATGGAGAAGTAGACATATTGATCAGTGGAAGGGAACCAAAATACCAGAGACAGAATCATGCATATATGGAAGAATCAGAAACAGACTCATGCATATATGGAATTAAAACTGAAGAAATCAGCTGATAGTGAGAGACAATATGTTTTCCAAATGGAATAAAATGAGATTTTATTTATATCTACCTCATACCATCAATTCCACATGGATTAAAGACTTAAATGTTAAAAGCAAAAAATTTAAAACATTCAATAGGGAACACAGGAAAATATCTTCTTGATGTTAGGACTGACAGCATTCCTTGAACAAGACACCAAAAGCATAAATAATAAGAGAAAAGACTGATAAATTACACGACATTTAAATTAAGAACCCCTTTCCAATGGAGACACTTCAATAAAAGAGAAAAGACAGCTCTTACTATATAAGTTTAATAATGATAAATCTAGAAAATCTATGATAATTCATTATATTGTCCAAAAATAAGTTTTACACAAACTAGTAAAGAACAAACCCATATACAAAATTCAGGGCAGATATGAATGAAAACTAAGCAAATACCTATATCTAACAGTAGTTTCAATCACACTATTTTAATGACACACACATCTTTTGTGCCAGATGGAGACCTATAATGTAAATCTATATTTTAAAAATGAGTAAACAAACACTTTGACCATAACAATAATCTCAAAAACATTAACTGGTTTTTAATGATATATTAAACAGTAAAGACGGTAAGAAATACAAGTCATAATAATCTCATTGACAGAAATGTGCTTAGAACCATTCAATAAACACTAATCTTGCTGAGTACTAGGTACTGTGGGATACACAAACAGCGGAGATACTGTCCCTGATCTTTAGGCCTATAAATTAGTTAGCAAGCAGTACAACACAGACAGACAGACAGACAGAGAGAAGTAAAATTTCTATCTAGGCCTGACCTGTGGTGGCTGAATGGATAAAGCGTTGACCTGGAACAATGAGGTTGCTGGTTCAAAACCCCTAGGCTTGCCTTGTCAAGGCACATGTGGCAGTTGACGCTTCCTGCTCCTCCCCCCTTCTCTCTCTCTCTCTCTCTCTCTCTCTCTCTCTTTCCTCTCTCTCTCTCCTCTCTAAAATGAATGAATAGAAACTAAACCCTTAAAAATTTCTATCTAGATCTTAAATCAGTCTGTTTTTCTCCACCTCCATCATCTCTGTAACCCCTCCTGAGTGATCTCAGGCATTCACCTCATTCTATCCCAATCTAGTCACTTTACAGCAGGCAGCTATAGTAACCTTTTTGAAATGCAAGAGGACCAGAAATGCATTCTTCAGAGAAAAAGATTCTAGATTTAGAAACACCAGCCACAGGACTAAAAGAAGCCTCTGGATACTGAAGCTTGGAGATTTATGTGAAAGCCTCTACTGAACAACGAAAGCCCAGCAGCCTTCATCCAACCTGCTTCTGAAACTGAAGAATAAGTACTTACTTGCCCTATGGGGAGAATGAAGATTCTTCTTTAGAAAACTAAACTAAAACAACCTCTGGATACTAATACTTGGAGATGCCTCTAAGGAAAATGCCAGTCTGCCAAAGCACCTTGAAGTCAAGTCCACCAGCAGACAAGCAATCAGCTCTTCAGTGTCTGCAAAGAGCAGGAGAAGTTATCATATCAGAAGACAAAAGATTATGAAAAAACAAAAAAACAAGAAAAAGGTCTTGGTAATTAAATAGCAGAAATAAAGAATTCAGTAGAAAGACTGAACATAAAACTGAGGAAATCTCCCAGAAAGTAGAAGAGAAAATTAAATAAGCAATCCAAGAGTCCTAACATCCAACAGAATAGAAATCAGCAAACTTTGGCTGCAAAGGGCCAGAGAGTAAATAGTTTAGGTTTTCCAGGCCATATGGTCTCTGTTGCAACCACTCAACTCTCCTGCTGTAGTGTAAAAACAGCCAAAGACAACGTGTAAACAAATGGGCAGATAACAGGCCAGATCTGGCCTGGGAGCCATAGTCTGCTGATTCTGCAAGATCAAAAAAGGAAGAAAAAAAGAGAGAAAGAAAGAGAGAGAGAGAACACAGAGGAATAAACTATCAAATAAGTAACTTAAGAAAAATTTCCAGAACTAAACAATATGTTTTTAGAGTAAAAAACACATAATTACCAAATTTCAGAACAACAGGGATAAACAGGTCACAAAAGTTTCAAATGAAAAAAAAAAGTTCCTAAACAAAGACTGGAAAATTAGATGATATCAATATTTAAATTTTTTTTATTTTTTAATTACAGTTTACATTCAATAGTACTTTGTATTAGTTTCAGATATACAGCAGAGTAGTTCAGACAGACAATCACATACCGTATTTTACAAACTGTTTCCCGAACTTTCCAGTACCAACTCAGCATCAGTTCTTTCAATATTATGGACTATATTCCCAATGCTGTAGTTTACATCCCCATGACTATTTTGTAAATACCAATTTGTCCTTAATTCCTTTACCTTTTTTACCCAGTCCTCCAACCCCACCCGCTCTGACAACCATCTGTCTGTTCTCTATATGTATGTCTGTTTCTCTCTCTTTTTTTTAATTGAGCTTATTTGGGTGACACTGGCTAATTATTTATATAAGTTTCAGGTGTACAAGTCTAGAATACATCATCGTATATTATACTGTGTGTTCACTAACCCAGTCAAGTCTCTTTCCATCACCATTTACACCCCCTTTACCTTCTTCTAACTCCCCACCCCCTTTCCCTCTGTAAAAGTCTGCTTCAATTTTGTTTGTTCATTTATTCTGTTTGTTAGATTTTTTTAAAAAAATATTTTTTATTTATTCATTTTAGAGAGAAGAGAGAGAGAGAGAGAGAGAGAGAGAGAGAGAAAGGAGGAGCAGGAAGCAACAACTCCCACATGTGCCTTAGCCAGGCAAGCCCAGGGTTTTGAACTGGCGACCTCAGTGTTTCCAGGTCGACAGTTTATCCACTGCACCACCACAGGCCAGGCTCTGTTTGTTAGATTTTACGTGTTAGTGAAATCATGGTATTTGCCTTTCTCTGGCAAACTTATTTCACTTAGCATAATGACTTCTGGATCTATCTATACTATCACAAATGGTAAGATTTCATTCTTTTTTGTGGCTAGTATTCCACTCTATATATGTACTACTACTTTTTTGTGTGACAAAGACAAAAAGAGACAGAGAGAGGGACAGAGAGGGACAGACAGGAAGGGGGAGAGATGAGAAGCATCAATTTTTCGTTGCAGCACTTTAGTTGTTCATTGATTGCTTTCTCATATGTGCCTTGAGCAGGGGGCTACAACAGAGCGAGTGACCCCTTGCTCAAGCCAGTGACCTTGGGCTTCAAACCAGCGATCTTGGGCTCAAGCCAGTGACCATGGGGTCATGACTATGATACCATGCTCAGGCCAGTGACCCCACGTTCAAGCTGGTGAGCCTGTGCTCAAGCTGGATGAGCCCGCACTGAAGCTGGTGACCTCAGGGTTTCAAACTTGGGCCCTCCGCATCCCAGTTCGACACTCTATCCACTGTGCTACCACCTGGTCAAGCTGTACCACTACTTTTTTTGTCCATCTGTTTATTGATGGGCACCTGGGTTATTTGCATATCTTGGCTACTGTAAATAATACTGCAATAAATATTGGGGTACATATATCCTTTCAAATTAGTGTCTTGGGTTTATTTCCAGAAGGCGAATTTCTGGGTCATAAGGCAGTTCCATTTTTAATTTTTCGAGGACCCTCTATACTGTTTTCTACAGTGGCTGAACCAATTTGTATTCCCACCAACAGTGCACAATGGTTCCCTTTTCTCCACATCCTTGCCAACATTTGTTAATTTATTGATAATGACCATTTTTGACAGGTATGAGGTTATGTTACCGTGGTGTTGATGTGCATTTCTCTGATGATTAATGATGTTGAGCATCTTTTCATATGTCTACTGGCCATCTGTATGTCCTCTTTGGAGAAGCGTCTTCAGGTCCTCTGCCCATTTTTTAATTGGATTGTTTGTTTGTTCAGTGTTAAATTGTATAGTTCTTTAGAAAAATTTGGATATTAACTCCTTATTGGATGTATCATTGGCAAACATCTTCTCCCATTCAGTAGGCTGTTTTTTTGTTTTGTTGATGGTTTCCTTTACTGTGCAAAAACTTTTAGTCTGATGTAGTCCTATTTATTTTTTCTTTTGTTTCCCTTGCCTGAGGAGATATTTCAGAAAAAATATTGCTAAGAGAAATGTCAGAGGTTTTACTGCCTATGTTTTCTTCTAGGAGTTTTATGGTTTCAAGTTTTATATATCAGTTATGTTTTTATATGGTATAAGAAGGTTGTCTAGTTTAATTCTTTTTTTGCATGTATCTGTCCAATTTTCCCAATATAATTTATTGAATAGACTAGACTGTCTTTACCCCATTTTATGTTCTTCCCTCCTTTGTCAAATATTAATTGACCATATATCTGTGGGCTTTTTATTCTTTTGTTCCATTGATCTATATATTTTTTTATGTTAGTACCATGCTGTTTTGATTACTATAGTATTGAAGTATGATATAAACATTTTTAAAAGCAATACAAAACTAGAAAGCCTAGAATACCTTCATAACTGAAAATAATTTTTAACTAGAATTCTCTATTAAAATTAGCAATCACAAATGAGGGGATAATAAAGGTATTTTTCAGTTAGGTAATAACTTAAAATTTTACCTCCAAGGTTCCCTTATTTACAGAGCTACTGAAAAATGTACTCAGACAAAACAGTAGAATAAACCAAAAATTGAGGAAGACATGATGTCAAGGCAAACAGGGACCCAACACTGAGGAGCAGCTCAGGAAGCTCCAGAATATCATCTGCGCAACAAACCATGAGTGAGTCCAGACTGGAAATGAGGAAAGAAGGGCTTCAGGAGAGAGTCTTCAGGATAAAGAATAGAAGTGATGCGTTGAGCATACGAAATATTATTGCTAGTATGTGGCAGAGATGTGCAGCATTTAGGGAAAAAAACTACAAATATACAGGAAGCTGGGCAATTAAAAATAATAAGGCAATTATTAACTTCAAAATATCACAATGGTATACTTTATTTCACTAATTAGGCTGAGCAAGAAACTATATCTTTATATTCAAATAATGAGATGCCAGTAACTAATTTAACCAAAAGTTTTATGTAATTATATAAGGGGAAGGAGCAAGGTAGAAAGCTAGGTCTCCACCTATTATGGCAAGAAGGGAAGAAATCATACCTAAACCTGGTTAAGAAAACCAGTCTACACATGGTATTTAGGAATAAAGAGCTAAAGCCAGGGAAAATGACCCAAAGGATTAAAAGTGGTTTCTTCCAAGTAGGACTTGGAGATAGATAAGGGTAGGGTTTTATAAGTCTTTTAATTTTATTTGGCTTTTAAGTATGTAAGTATGTGATTTTAAAAAATTAATTTTAAATAATTAAATTTTATTTATCAAAAAGCCAATAACTAGCAAAGAATAATTACAACACTATATTAATTCAACAGTATTATAGGCAGAAGATCAATAAATTATAAGGAACTCTTACAAAAGACAACATAATTAATACATGCAAGGGGCAGGAATAATTTACAAAAGAAATATTACCATCCAAGGTGCATATGAACAAAACCATTCACACTTCAAAGCAATAAAAGAAAAAAATCCAGATTAAACAAATAAAAAATAAAATTATTTTAATCTATTAATTAGCAAAAATTTGAGAAATGGGTAATATTAATATTGGTAAGGTTTTTGGAAAATGCCATGATCATGAGAATGTAAGTAGATATATAATTTCTGGAGAAAATTTTGGTAATATGAACCAAAATCTTAACAATATATATGACGTTTAATTCAGTAATTCCTAGCAAAAATAAATCCTTAAGAAATAGTTACAAATATGTATAAAAGGATTTAGCCACCAGGTATTCATTTTAGCAGAATTTTCTGAAGCCCATCTTTTTCATATTGATTAGAAACAGCCTTACCTGAACTGTACGTCCTGCATTGATATGCTCTTCATGCAACTTGTCCCAGATTCTGCATCTCTGATACTACAGAAAAGAGAAGGAAAAGATACTCACTTTTTTAATCACTAAAGTGATTATTTCTAGTTACCACAAAATCCCCAGTCACCTCCCTAAACTTAAACATACCAGCAAAAATGTCAGTGACTTAGTAATGATAGTTAACTCTCCAAAGACTGTACTAAAAGGAAGTTTTCAAAAACATTACATACAAAATTCTGGTAAATGGTAAATGATAAAACACACAGAAATTCCTAGATACTCCTTATTTTATTGAGAGTATGAACTTTGTCTATTTTTTATCTCCAAAGAGTTTGCAATTGTAAAGAATGAGAATGTAAAAGTATGTGAAAAATAAGTTTAATAGCATTCATCAGATATTCTTACTATACAGAAAAGATTTTGTCAATGATAGTGTCAAGTATTAAAAATTAAAATCTGATTTTGAGAAAAAGCAACATTGCAAATGGAAAGTTTATAAAATGAGAGTGAACATTTAATATACGTTTCAGTTTTTGCCAGAGCAATGTTTAGCTTTCAGAATTTCATCTAAGAACCTTTATAAGCATGATAATGAAAACGGTTCCATTTGACAGGAACTATAGCAAAATGTGATAACATTATAGCAGAATACTTTACAGAATAGAAGCATCAACACCAAACATCACATATTTTTGGCTGACATAAAAAAACCAAATAATTAACATGTCAGCTGGTGTAAATAATGACATTAAGCACATTTTTTGTATATATCAAAAAAATAAATAAATCTAAAAATATCTGAAAGGACATATGAAAATGCCCCATGTATGCATGGAAAACATAATAGGTTATAAAAGTAGAGCTCTAAAAAAATTTCAATGGCATTTTTATATTCCTTATTCTGTATAGTCTTTAAATTTTGTAGTGAATAATACAGCAATAAAAAATAAAAACTCTTGAGCCCTAGTCAGCTAGCTCAGTGGTAGAGCATTGGCCCAGTGTGTGGAAGTCTCAGGTTCAATTCCCGGCCAGGGCACACAAGAGAAGCGCCCATCTGCTTCTCCACCCTTTACTCTCTCCTTTCTATTTCTCTCTTCCCCTCCTGCAGCCGAGGCTCCAATGGAGCTAAGTTGGCCCAGGCGCTGAGGATGGTTCCATGGCCTCTGCCTCAGGTGTTAGAATGGCTCCCGTTGCATGGGAGCAACACCCATGTGGGCAGATCGCCCCCTGGTGGGCATCCCGGGTGGATCCCTGTAGGGCGCATGTGGGAGTCTGTCTGATTGCCTCCACCCCCCCCCCCCTCACCCTCGGTTCTCACTTTGGAAAAATACCAAAAAAAAGCCACTTTTATATGTATTAATACTAACCTGCCATGATATCTTTAAAAACATTAATATTAAGGAAACAGAGTTAAGAATTCAGGGAGCAGCTAGAATTCATGGGCCGAACATCAGAGAGGAGAGAGGAGAGAGCTGCAGTGAGAGCAGAGTATACCGAGAGAGCACTCCAGAGAGCTGTACGGTTTTCTCGTCAAGTCTCAGTCAGTACAAATCACCTGCACACGTGGAAACTACCTGAGGTCAGAAAAAGAACCACTTAAAAGGAAGGGATGAACTCATCCACAAAGATCACACAAGGCCAGAAACAGTTCATGTGACCATAAGTTGGAATGGAAAAACCTTGCAATATACACTGGACATCATGTAGAATACTAAGGTATTGCCCTTTATGGTGAAGAATTAGCCCTAAAGGCTGTTCTGATCCTATACAAGCAAGTGTAAAAGAAAACTTTAAAAAGATCAAATTGTTCTCAAATAAATTGTCTCAGAATAAAGCTGAAAAATACAAAGGCTATTTTAAATATTGTACCCATCAAAGTATACAATGTTTGTATACAATGTTTGTAAACAATTACCATCATGCAAAAAATGATATGCAATCATAAAAATCAACACATAATAGAAATAATGGAATTAAAATACAAGGATATCAAAAGTTATTAGGATGGGATGTTGAGAATTACTCATGTAATGAAGAAAAATAATAATACCTGTCCCATGGTATAGGTTAAAGTGATTCACCTCACAGTGCCTACCAAATATCAAAAATATAAAACCCCAAACAAACACAAAGGATATATCCCAGGAATGCTGTGAATCTCCTAAAGCTTTAGACGCTATTAACTGCACAGTGCCAATGCTGAGTTTGTGAGTAGGCTAATTTACTTAAGTAACCCATTTCCAAATATCAATCTTGTAGTCAGGAGTTTTTCCACATATCTTAATCCTCACAATAACCCTATGAAGAAGATTTTAATTTTACTTTTACAACTCTAAAGATCATGGGCATTTGCAGCTTTTCCCTGAATAGTTAAATTGGTAAATACTAAATCTGTGAACCTCAAGGTCCACTCACTACACAGTGTTGTGTGGAGATGGTATGTTTATATCTGACTGGGAATGAAATTAATCAGCCCATGTTCTACACTAATTAAGTAAATTGAGATTTTAACAAAAAAGTGGATAAATGTTGTGGATATTGCTAATAGGTGTAGGAGAGAAAGAAAAAGTATTCAACTCTCTATTTTTTCCATCTCTCCTCCTCATTGAGGAAAATGATCCTAAAAATAGACCATTCTATTATACAATAAACCGGATTTAAGGGGAAAACGTAAACCAAGAAAGAGCAAGAACAAAGCTAGAGTTCAAGTGAACAGGCCCAGAGAAATTACATCTGAATGAGCCAAAAGACTTTGCAAATGTGATCACAGAAACACTTTTGCTTATTTATAAGGAACCACAAAGAATTGTAAAGGCTCCTACAGACCAGCAAATATTGACCCAATTTTTGCAAAAGAAAGTATCTTTAAAACACTGCAGACTGTAAATCTTTGAGAAAATTCTATACCAGATTATCATAAAGATGGCTTAAGAGAATTTTAAAAAATGGTGACAGTATATCACAGTGCTGTCCCCTTTCTGTCCAACATCTTTCATCAATGCCTTGAAAACAAAGAATGTATAATTACCAAATTTTCAGATAACATAAACTAGGAGGAATAATTACATAGATGAAAGATCACAATTCCACAGAGTAAGAAGAAATGTAACAATGACAAATGTAGACTAACATTTAAATTAAAAAGAGCAATTATACAAGTATAAGAAATAGGTGTTGTCTGGTTCAACAGCTGAAGTTCATATAAAAAAGTCCTATGGGTTTTATTTAGTTGACTACAAAATAAAAAATCCAGAAATAAAAAGTAGCTTCTAAAACAATTGATGTAATCTTAGGCTGTATACATGCATACATATATTCATTCATTCAACACACTTTCATTAAGATAATGCTATGTTTCAAGCATGACATTAGAAGTTTAACACATTTACTAACATAGTGATCTCAAGAAAGTAATTTAACTACTCTAAGTCTCAACCTAAAGAAGGAAGTAAAAAATACAGCCCATCTAGAAGGATGTTGTGAGGATTAAATGACATGATATATATAAAACCCCCTAACATAGCACTCAATAAATAAAAACAAAAGCTATTACTTTTGTTATTATTTGCTCACTTGTCAAGTCAACTGTAGAAGATATTAGTGTCTTCGATAGAGACTGAACTAAATGACCTTATCTTTTATAACAATAAAATTCTAAGAGAGAAGGAATAAAATAGTTCAGATTTCCTACTGCTTGCTACACAATTTTGTATCTAAATTAGGTTACATTATTAAATATTTGGAGGTGAAGAAACTCAAAGTTATTTAATATATGTGAAAAAAATTATAAGAACTCCTTAAACAGTTAGTTAAGTTGGGGCCAATGACAAGCATATCTAAACTGCACTGTTTTTACAAAGTATTATTTTGTATTGCCTATTTATGCAGCAGCACTCCAGAGATAGCTTAAAACAGTGCTATAACTTGAAGCAATCAGATGCTTTTGAAGGCAAATAACAAAAAACTCAAATTTTTTAAATGGCTTTCATAATTGGAACTATCTCACATAAGAAGGAGCCCAGAAGTAGGATAATTCCAAGGTGGTTTAGTTCAATAGCTTAGAAAGTCATCAAGCATCCAAATTCTTTCAGCTTTACTATCTTCAACAGAGATCTGTCCTAAGACTTGTCTCCTACTGGCTGTAGTTCAAGATACAACAGGGATACACAAGGCCAGTAGAAGCAGGGATTGTCTCCTCTCTCATATATCTTCATAACAGTAGAAAAATATTTTTCAGAAATTTCAATGTCTCAAACAGGCCTTTCCCCTCAAGTCTCATTAGCCAGAATTACAGGGTATGTCTATTGTTCACTGCTCATCAAATACTGACAAGAATGAAATTAGCCCCGTTAGACTCTCTCTCATTCACCACCTCTGCTGAGGCTTTCCGATCCTCAGAGAAACAGAGAAGGCAACCTGAATCAGGGTTCTGTTAGAAAAAAAGAAAAAGGGGGGGGGAGAAATGTGGTTAAAATATTGAAATAAACAACCTCAGACTAAAAAGAGAAATTGAAAAGGTTTTTGTTGTAATTACAAGTTAAAAAACAAATCAATAAAAACAAATCAATCAATAAGATTGACTTTGTCTGATTTTGTACCATATAGTTCAGGCTTCATACTTCCTGAATAGTCCATGCTACTCATTTTCACATCTAATTATATGTTGCCTCTTATCATTCTCTAAATATTTCCTATCTGTTCTAAATATTTCCTATCTTATTTCCTAAATTGGACTGTAAACTTCTTAAGAATTAGAAACCAAATTTTTATGTCATTTTCAGTGCTAACAGTACAAGCAAATAACAAACACCAACAGTTTTGAAAAGCTAACCTATATTTATTTCTTGTAATACATAATTTCCCTTATCAGGACACCTGGCAGATTGAAACATTCATTTCTGCTCTTGTCCAAAACCCAACTAAAACGACAGTAAAGAACTTTCAAAGGTATAAGTTCACAAGAATAATAAGAATACAACAGAAGATATCAGTGACAAGAAATTTTAACAAAATTTTGGAAGCTGAAGAGTATGGATATGCTGCAACTAACCTACCTGACTAGAGAAAGCTGAAACCTAAGGCTGCAGGAGGGGTGGGAGGTGGAGGGTGGAGGAGAGAGGCAGTAAGAAGCAAGCTAACAAGCACAGCACTACTTCAGAAAGACTCAGTAACCAGGGGTACCACCTACCCAGTAATCAGGCATATGTATTCAGTGGCGCTAAAAGCAGAAGGACTGGTTGAAGTTTATGTAAGGAACAGGTAGTCTACCAGAGGCCCTCTCCCCAGGCCCAAGCAACTGCACTGCCCCTGTCACCACAGAAGACCCCACTCCAGAAGAGTACATGGTGGTTCCCCATTAAAATAGATCCTCACCTATTCATCCTCCCAGGTAACAAGGCCCCCACTGCTACCCTGCTAGACACATACCTTTTGATTAGTACTCTTAAATATCAACAGCTAGCCAAGAAAGCCTGTAATTCTGCAGGTTACCACCAAAAAAAAAGAAGGAAGGAAAAAGAAAGGGAAAGAGAAGGGAGGAAGAGAGGGAAAAGAGTAAAATAAAAGGAAAGAAATTTTTTTTAAAAGGGAAACAAGAAAAACAGACAAGGAAGCAGAAGAAAACTTAAAAAAATAATACTGTCCCACCACAGAGAGATGATATGATATTGCATGGTGAAACAAAGGAGAGAGAGAGAGAGAGAGAGAGAGAGAGAGAGAATACTGAAAGAAAAAAGAACACATAAAAATATTATTCTGCTTATTTCACCTATGCTGGAATATGGACGTGAGAGTCAGAGCTGGAGCTCCCATTTTACATACAAGACAGAAACAGGAGGATCGAACAGCCAGTTAAAAAGAACCTGGGTCTTCAATGACTTTTGGGGTGCCAGTGTAGCCCTAGGCTGTCTCCATAACTATTAGATTAAAAATAAAAGCAAAACCAAAGGACCCCTATTTTATTTCATACACTATTTTGGGAAGTCCTGCCACTTGTACTCTAACCATATACTAACTACATGCTACACAATAAGTTTTTCCTCAAACTCTTAAAATATGCAACAAAAAAAATTATGCTTCAAGCTTACTACCTTATTGTTCCCATTAACTATGCTTAGGTCTATCTTACTTTACCAAGAAAGCTGAATGCTAACACAGATTTCAGGATTGCATTCTAATCAAGTCTATCATGTGTAATAAAATGTAATGCTGAAGGACCTATGGAATATAGTCCCAGGTGTCCACAACACACTACTCTCTTTGTTTTCAGATGTTGCAGAATCACTCCACTAAGGCTTACCTTCAATTTCCCTTCAGTCTGACTTTTAAATTCATATTGGATGACTGATGCCTAACATAATGAATATTTTATCTTTCTACATTCGTGCCCCAGGAAGAATATGCCTTTTTGAAAGTGAAGCACCATTAGACACCTGAAGTCCAAAATTAGTTCTTAACTCTTTTGTCCACAGTGAACAGTGCTGCTTTTAAATATTTTTACACTGCTATAAACTATCTACTAAAATATGCTATTCAATCTTATATAGATACAAAATCACTTTCAAAACTAAACTAGAAATCCTAGAGACAGCATAATGATCAAAAATACGGAATAAAACAGAGATCGGTATGAGTTTAACTGCTTAGCTTAAGACAACGTCATCTATATTGTAAATCATTGTTATTCTGATATAGTCTAACATTTTAACAATAAGTAAAAATTTCACAAAAAGTCAAAAGAACACTGTTCTGGTAAAGAAATATCAATATAACTCTAAAATAATCTTCTTATAAAGTCTGATACAACTAATCAAATCGATAATAGACCCATTCCTATCCCTACCCACCTTTCTCTCAGGATTCTGACTTTTCCCCTGATGACCGGATGGTACACATGGTTAATCTCTGAGGGTAATGACTGTAGGCCCCTTCATGTAAAATCAGTGTAAAAAAAAAGTCTAAAACATGCCAAACCTCAAATGTAAAATAAGACAATAAAGGGGAAAAACGGTCTCAGTAAATCACAGTCTACTTATTTCTGCCTTTCAGAATAAATTCTGCCAGATTCTTGTCATCTTTGTAACCAAACACTTCAAAATGAGCTCAGGACTTTGAAATGCATCTTATCAAACCTCCCACCCAATGTGATCAATCAAAAGTAAACAACTCTAGTTCTATAATGTTATATAGTACTAAAAGAATCAGCATTGCTCATCAATCAAACCATGGAACCCTTTAATTTGTTTCTACTTGTGACCAGAATAACTGGTTTACTAGATAACTCCCCCATCCTTAAAAGCAGGGGTCGGGAACCTATGGCTCGCGAGCCAGATGTAGCTCTTTTGATGGCTGCATCTGGCTAGCAGACAAATCTTTAATAGAAAAAATAATAACGTTAAAAATATAAAACATTCTCATGTATTACAATCCATTCATTTCCTACCGCTCATGTTCATGGTTGCGGGTGGCTGGAGCCAATCACAGCTGTCCTCCGGACAACACCAAATTTTTATTGGATAATGTGTAATGTACACATGTCATTGTATGGTACTTACGGAATTACATATTAAAATATGTGGCGTTCATGGCTCTCTCAGCCAAAACGGTTCCCGACCCCTGCTTAAAAGTCACAGTGGCCTAGTAGGGATGCTCAATGGATAGAGCACTGTCCCAGCATGCCAAGGTCACAGGTTCAATCCCCAATCAGGGCACATATTATACAAGGAGCAACTAATGACTGCACAGCTAAGCAGAACAACGAGTTGATGCTTTTCTCTTTCTCTCTCTCTCTCAAATCAATGGAAATATTTTAAAAGTCACAGTACTTACTGTTTACGGATAAAGAAGAAAGAAATGAAGGGATGACAAAATATTAATCTTGAATTTTGGAGAACTTATTTGTTTGGAAATTTTCATCATAATATAGAAAATAAGCAGTTTTCTATAATTTTTATAATTTTTAAAAATACTTATATACTAAGAAGATAGATGGTACCTATGGAAGAAAATGTTGACATTCTTCTTACTTGTATAAGGTCGTCAGTTGAGGGTGATATATATTGTTTATACAAAAAGGCTTATCCACCCCCCATATCCCAATCAATAGAGGGCCACACAACTTAAAATTTACACTGGGGGAGGTGCTTTTGAAGGAGCAAATACCACTGACCTGCCTCACAGCAAATAAGACAATATAACCTATTAAAATCAATGTTTAATACTCAATAAACCTCATAGTCTCATAAATGCCACTATCATTTCACCAGACACGGGCCAGTCCTGAGTCTATTCAACCTCCATCATAGTCCCTTGCTTATCTCCTAAACTGACCTCTAGACCAGGGGTCCTCAAACTATGGCCCACGGGCCGCAATCGGCCCCCTAAGGCCATTTATCCGGCCCCCACCGCACTTCTGGAAGGGGCACCTCTTTCATTGGTGGTCAGTGAGAGGAGCATAGTTCCCATTGAAACACTGGTCAGTTTGTTAATTTAAATTTACTTGTTCTTTATTTTAAATATTTTATTTGTTCCCGTTTTGTTTTTTTACTTTAAAATAAGATATGTGCACTGTGCATAGAGATTTGTTCATAGTTTTTTTTTTTATAGTCCGGCCCTCCAATGGTCTGAGGGACAGTGAACTGGCTCCCTGTGTAAAAAGTTTGGGGACCCCTGCTCTAGACAATATTCCTTAATTTGGGGCTTTCCTCAAAGGGAGGCAGTGAAGTTGGGAAATTCCCTCACATCACACAGTGATTTGCCTCTTTAATCTATATGCACCTGAAGAGGTTAAGAGTTACTACTGATTGAGACACACTCAAAGTTCAAAAACACTTGCCGTGAGGTGAATGAAATTAAGGCAGGCCCCTTAGCCAAAGCTTGGCACCTTCACATTTTAGTGCACTATCAAAATGTTTGTATTTTAATTAACTGCTTAATATGTTAGTATGTACTACCAAAACGATGCAGATTTTATTATTATATCCCATCCTAAAAAAGGAATGAGATGTATTTGTAGAACAACAAAACGATAAAAGAATAATGTTGCTAAATCAACAGAAGCTAAATGTTTTAACAATCTCTTAACATTCTGAATTTAGCTAAAATGTGCAACAAATATAAATCAGAATATGTAACTGTTTTCTTGTGATAGAAATGAAAAAACTTACCTTCTCAATATTTATCTGGTGCTTTCTTAACCTCTCCAGGTCTGTTGGGATTACTATTTTAATGAATTTTTGAATAGCTGGTTCAAGTCGGCGTAATTTCACTTTTTCTTCATCTTCAGACATCCTAAAAAATGTTGTGTTACTTCTACTTGCAATAACAGTCTTCTCCACTCAAGTAGAAAACCTAAAATGGAAATATTTATTTAAGAATGTTTTTAAATGAGTTCCTATTATTTTTACAAGCCAAGTATTGGATAATTTTATAAATTGATTCTAAATACATATTCAACTTAATGCTAAACTTCAGTGACTTGTTTTTTTTTAATTTTATTAATTTTAATGGGGTGACATTGATTAATTAGGGTACATAGATTCAGTGAAAACATCTCCAGGTTATTTTGACATTTGATTATGTTGTATACCCATCACCCAAAGACAAATTGTCTTCCGTCACCTTCTATTTGGTTTTCTTTGTGCCCCTTCCATCCCCTCATCCTCACCTCTCCTCCCGTCCCTTCCCCCCTGGTAACCACTGCACTCTTATCTATGTCCAACTGAGATGTGTCCCACCTATGTATGGAACCATATAGTTCTTAGTTTTTTCTGATTTACTTATTTCACTCAGTACAATGTTATCAAGGTCCATCCATGTTGTCATAAATGATCCTATGTCATCAATTTCTTATGGCTGAGTAGTATTCCATAGCGTGGGTGTGTATGTGTATACACACACACACACACACACATACACACACACACACCACATCTTCTGTATCCAGTCATCTATTGAAGGGCTTTTTGGTTGTTTCCATGTCTTGGTCACTGTGAACAATGCTGCGATGAACACGGGGCTGCATGTGTCTTTACGTACCAGTGTTTTTGAGTATTGGGCTTATACCCAGTAGAGTGATTGCTGCGTCATATGGTAGTTCTATTTTTAATTTTTTGAGGAATCACCATACTTTCTTCCATAATGGTTGTACTACTTTACATTCCTACCAACAGTAGATAAGGGTTCCTTTTTCTCCACAGCCTTTTCAACACTTGTTATTACCTGTCTTGTTGATACTAGCTAATCTAACAGGTGTGAGGTGGTATCTCATTGTAGTTTTGATTTGCACTGACTTATTTTTTAAAAAACCTTTTTCTCTGTTCAAATGTAACATATATTTCTTTTAGAATGCTTAGAAAATATAAAACAAAGAATAAAATAAAATCAATAATCATCTGCTTTCCCAAAGTCAAATACTTTTTCCATTTTGTCTTTCCAGGTCTTTGTATATGTGTATGTAAATACCCTTTTTTTTTTTTTTTTTTTTTTTTTTTTGTATTTTTCTGAAGCTGGAAACGGGGAGAGACAGTCAGACAGACTCCCGCATGCGCCCGACCGGGATCCACCCGGCACGCCCACCAGGGGGCGACGCTCTGCCCCTCCCGGGCGTCGCTCTGTTGTGACCAGAGCCACTCTAGCGCCTGGGGCAGAGGCCAAGGAGCCATCCCCAGCGCCCGGGCCATCTTTGCTCCAATGGAGCCTCGCTGCGGGAGGGGAAGAGAGAGACAGAGAGGAAGGAGAGGGGGAGGGGTGGAGAAGCAGATGGGCGCTTCTCCTGTGTGCCCTGGCCGGGAATCGAACCTGGGACTTCTGCACGCCAGGCCGACACTCTACCACTGAGCCAACCGGCCAGGGCCGTAAATACCTTTTTTAAAAAAGCTAGATGTATACTGCCCAAGTTTTCATTTCCCAATGTATCTCAGACATTAAATAACCTTCTGAAAAAGGTGTCAAATGGTAAAATTCAAAGAAAATATTTCATTCTTAACATCTATGCTTGTATCACACTTCATTTATAATGTCATCATAATGTGTCTATGTAATTATATACTTTAAATATAACATAGTATTAAACTCTTATTTATGTCCTTTAAACCGTCTCTTCCCTTTCTTGCAAAGTGATTAGCATTGTCTACAACCAATACAAATAACCAGTGACAGCTGGAATAAGAAGCCAGTATTCCTTAGTACAAGCAAATGCTCTAATTCACCAGTAGTTTTCTATCAGTGTTCCAGAAAGTCCAAGGATATGCCTTTGAGGTACGAGAGTAGGGATAGGCTCCAGCACCCCACAGCCGCTCCAACTGGAGAGAATTTATTTATGTCTATCTCATAAATTTGAGTTTATTAGATTTTATATAAAGGACTCCACTGCTTAACCAAGACTGAAAACCACTGTTGTGCACTATGGTTCCATACCATCCCATTAGCCATAACTTCTTCTATATTTTTTAAAATTAAATTGACCATGTTAATCCCACTGGGCTCTAATGTCTTAGACCAGGGTGCAAACAGATAGGGGTTCATAAAAAGATTTTGTGGAATCACTGAATCTTTATAAAAAATTGTGAATGCATTTTGAGTTCTTTTGGAGGACAGATCCATTGCTTTCATTAGATTATCAAAGAGATCTATCACTCCAGAAACATTAAGAACTATTATTCTAAATAATGTTCTGTTTCTCTTTCTTTCAAAGTTGAAAATTTTGAAGTGCTGGTTATTCAGACTATCTTATTTACTTGTAATTTGGATTTTATGTTTGATGTGAGCTCAAAAGCAAAAATGGAAAAATCTCTAGACACCAAGAATGAGTCCTACAGTAGTGAGTGGGAATTGGAGACACATGGAGAAGTTAACTGCCTAAAGGGTTAGCCCTCAGACACAACAAAACAGAAAAATTCACAGCTAAGGGACTTCATATAATAAATTAATCTAAACCCCCCCACTAAAATAGGTATATTTTAAAATATTCAAATATATAAAGGAAGGAATAGAATTTTTAAAAATTAGATAATGTTGATAATGTTATAAAGCAGTTAACAGGTCAATCTAAGAAGTCTACTTAAAAAATTCTATTCAAAAACCTCAAAAGATGGGTTAAACAGTAAACTCTGTAGCTGAAGATAGATGTTTGTTTGTAAGATGTCGGTCAGAACACAAAGGAAGAAAGAGGTACAAAATATTTAAAAATAATAAGGGACATAAAGGATAAAATGAGAAGTTTAGCAACAAACAGGAGTCCCATAAGGAAAGAATAAGTGGTGAAAAGGAATTATTCAAAGAGAACATGCTGAGAATTAAGGCGTAGGACCTCAAATCGAAAATGCATAAAGCCCCAAGTAGCATTAAACAAACAAACAAAAATTAAAACAAAAAACACCCCACCAAATTTACCTGAACACATGGAAGGGAAATTGAAGAACATCAAGGACAAGGAGAAAAATCTTAAAAAGCAAACTAAAGATAAAAGACAAATAAACTAAATCAACAAAGCAGTAAACTGTTCATCAAAGCAAGACCTCAAAAGACAGGAATATCTTCAAAGCGCTGAGGGAGTTGGTATCTACACAGGGAAATTATTATTTAGAAGTGAAGACAAAATAATAATTTTCAGACATACAGAGTCTGAGTTTATTACTAAGCCTATTATTAAAAGAACTACTAAAATGTATACTTTAATAATAAAGAAAATAAATCCAAAGGAGTGTAATGGCAAGGAGCATCAATATAATGAAGTATAAAGTATACAGTTACTGGGTAAATGAATGAATGAACAAAGAAAGAATTTATTTTGAATAAGCTGATTAAGTATAATAAAAATACTGTATTGTCATTTAAATTAGTTTTTCTACAACACATCTTTTATAACAAATCGCGTTACTTGACATAGATGTTCCATAATTTAACTAATTACTTATGATTGGCTACTTAGGTTATTTCTAATTTTCCACCATTATCAACTATGCCACAGTGTAATCACTCTCCTTACACATAAGCCAACCTACTATCTAAAATTATTTCTTCAAATACCTGGAAAAATATTTAGTAGGTATACACATTTTTTAGGACTTTTGATACTAAACATCCTCCCAAAAATTGTGCCTATTTACATTCCCACTAGCAACATATTGAAATGTCCACTTATCCACACTGAAACCAATACTTGGACATTTGATGGTGACAAAAATGGTGCCTAAAATTATTTTACTTTTCAATTCTTAAATCACTAATGGGATTGGTTTATTAGCCATTTGTATTTTTTCTCTCATGAATTGCCAGCTTGTATAACAGGGGTTGTGAACCTTTTTGGCTGAGAGAGCCATGAACACCACATATTTTAAAATGTAATTCTGTGAGAGCCATACAATATGTTTAACACTAAATACAAGTAAATGTGTGCATTTTATGTAAGACCAACACTTTTAAAGTACAATAAGTCTCTGAATTCTTTTTAATAATGTTGTTATGCTGTTGCTAACCAATGATGAATAAAGTACTTCTTACCATTAATCTGACTTCTGGTGCTGCATAGTTTTGCTGATGGCTTTGTAGTCTGGTTGATATGTGGTGAGGTTAAGCTTCATGCAGGCGTTGAGACTTCCATCTGTTAAACGTGATCGTAGGTTGGTCTTAACATTCTTTAGATGTGAGAAAGAGTGCTCACATGCATACGTAGAGCCAAACATTGTCAGTACGGCAATACTCACACTCTGCAGTGTGTGGTACGTGATGGGAAGTGCGTGCCAAGTTTTGACAATCAGCTGGTCCACGGGTTGAAGTCTTTTCATTTTTCCCCACTTGTGTTTGCTCGCCAACTCTGCTTGCTGTTGTGCAAGTCTTTTCAAATCTTCATTCAGTGACTTGAACTTATTCACCACATGTCTGAGGCCTTCAGGTCAGCAGCTTGTAGCTCAAAATCTCTAATGGAGACACCGGGGATGTAACTCAGGTCGGCGCTGTCCACTGCACACTCATGTGGATGGGTGATGAACTTAAAAAGACGAGTGCGCTCACAAAATTCTCCAAAGCGCGCTTTGAATGACTGCAAGAGATTAGATGTGAAGCCTGCTAGCTGCTGGAGATCAAGATGTTGAGCAGGGTCACTTGCTGTGCATGCATCTTTAAACTCTCCCAGTTTTTCAAAGTGTAGTAAACGACCTGTTTCAATGTCAGTGATGAAGAGTTCCAGCTTGTTTTCAAATGCAAACACTATTTGTTGAAGGGATACGACTGTATTTCCAATGCCTTGCATTTTCACATTGAGCTGGTTCAGATGTTCAGTCATGTCCATGAGATAGTAGAACTTCAGGAGCCATTCAGTGTTAGCTAACTCAGGATGCTCGACGTTTTTCATTTCAAGAAAAGTCCGAATTTCACTCAGACAAGCCACAAAATGGCTGAGCACCTTCCCTCTTGACAACCAACGCACATTGCTGTGCAGAAGCAGACCAGGATAATTATTCCCAACTTCACCCAGCAGTGTTTTAAACTGGTGATCATTTAAAGCTCGGGCAACAATAAAGTTGACCACCACTCAAATGACCAGCGACATCACCTCACCAAGCTGCTCGCCACACATCTGAGCACAAAGCACCTCCTGATGTAGGATGCAGTGAAAACTTAGGATGGGTCTCTTTTCATGTTCACAAAAAAGCGCTATGAATTCTGTTTTTCCCCACCATGCACGGAGCACCATCAGTACACACCGAATTAAGTTTATCCATCTGTAGATTTTTTTCTTTAGCGAACTCAGTGAAAGACTTGAATAAATCCTCCCCTTTGTTGTCTCTTTCAGACAAAACAGCAAGACTTTCCTCATGTAGTGTGTCACCAATAGCATAATCACGCTGAACTGGGATAAATGGCTTACGTCTGTTCACTCATCCAAAGCGAGAGAAAAGAATGGTGCTGCATTTATGTCCTTCACTTGTGTTGCCTCAATTTGATTGCCATTATGATGGTACGATTGTGAACAGTTCTTGCTGACAGAGGCGTGTCTTTTATTCATTTATCTTGTCTTTATCCAAAAAATCATCAAAAAGTTCATTGGCAACATGAAGCATGAATGTTTTGGCATACTCCCCATCTGTGAATGGCTTTCCATTTCTCACAATTGCTAAAGCACCAGCAAAGCTAGCCAAATTCCAGTCACCTTGTTGGGTCGAAACAGAGTTGCTGTTGACTAGCTTGCACTCTGCACAGTAGCTCTTGACATGATTTCCTTCTGCTGTACCCCACTGGATATTTCGATGAAAATGTAGTATGGTGTGTGTGGAAGTGCCGCTTTATATTTGACCGTTTCATCGATGCAATTTTATTATTGCATATTAGACACACTGCAGAATCTGCTCTCTCCACAAAGGCGAATTTCTCTCTCCATTCCTGCTGAAAAGTATGATACTCCTCATCTTTTTTTCTTTTAGCCATCTTCTTCGTCAAAAGGGTTTCTGCAATTAGTTAGCTGACTACTTGATTAAAAGGAGGAAAGTTTACTTCCTGACCTCACAATGACCCGTGTACATTACTCATTATCCAATAAAAATTTGGTGTTGTCCCGGAGGACAGCTGTGATTGGCTCTAGCCACCCGCAACCATGAACATGAGCGGTAGGAAATGAATGGATTGTAATACATCTGAATGTTTTAATTTTTAACATTATTTTTTTTTTTTAAAGATTTGTCTGCAAGCCAGATGCAGCCATCAAAAGAGCCACATCTGGCTCTCAAGCCATAGGTTCCCAACCCTTGTTGTATAAAATGTGTTTTACTACAAGGTAGATCTTTTTATTATATTCAATATATAATAGACTCTTATAAATGATCAACTATTTGTCTGTTTCCCTGTTTATCACACTGCCTCTTGTGTTTTCTTCTACTCTGCAGAGTATATACTATAGGAGTACATCTTTATTCTTACCACTTTTCCTATCAAATGTTTTTAAACATTCCTGGTGCTAATAGCTGCTGATAGAACTAAAATAATTCATGTTCCCTTTCTTCACCATTTCTAATCCTATCATTCTAGTCAAGCAGCACAAAATGCACAGCACATGACAACAGTGTCTTCCTTTGCCTGCCTTTAGACACTTTGCCCTTTCCAACCCCCCCCCCAATTATTATTTACCTAAAACATCAACTGCAATATGTCCTCCTCTGAACAAAACTTCCTAGTATTTTAACAAGAAAATACAATGTTCATAAGTAGATCTACCCTTCTACCTATTATCACCCAATCTCTACTTTGGGCTTTGTACCAATGTTCCCTCTGTCTAGAAGTTCTTTTATATTCCATCTGCTTCTAAACTTTATGTATCATTTGAGATATAACTCAAATGATTCTGCCTTCTCTTCCACTAATAAGGTTATAGTACTCAACAAACTCTGGTTATTGAGTACTTGGCTTATTTTCACTGTTGTCCTATGTTATGCTGTTAAGTTTTCTTTTTTGAGTTTCAGAGTGATATTTCCAGGTCAGGGTTATGCATGACTCTGCCGCTCAGCTTTTCATGCCCAAGGAAAACCTGAGGCCTCGTAAGGGCCATCTCTCAGAGACCATCTGCCCCAAGAATCTCCCAACTTGTTTTCCAACTCTTGGTCACCTTCTTGTCAGTATTTTTTTCTACTCTCCACCATTTGCATTTTTATATAATTATAATAAAATGCCTATGTAAAACTCAGAAGAGGACACTGAAATAATTTCATAAATCATGTTACGGAAACAAATTTGGCAGTGGCTTTGATTATAAAGTAGCTCAAATGTTTATAAGCTTTTCAGGGAAGATCTTAATTCAATATACAAAATGTAGTTTAAAAGTGAGATTGAATAAGTAATTTTCAAAAATTCTTGGTTTTTCAGTCAGAATATTGGAACACATTACTTATATAAACACACACAAAAATATGTTATATTAACACCAAATTATGTAAAATATGCCTATGAAAAAGATAAGGAAAAACACAAAAATGCCTAGTTTCCCAAACTTCTGTAGAGTTGCTGTCTTTTTGGTTTTAATTTATTTTTTATTTAGACAATTAAATTTAACAGGGTGACATTGGTGAACCAGATTACATAGATTTAGAGAAAACATCTCCACATCATTTGGACAGTCGATTATCCTGTATATCTATCACCCAAAGTCAAATCATCTTCTGTATTTTGTTTCTCTTTAACCCCTTCCCCTTCCTCCCACTTCCTACCCTCTCCATCCTTCCCTTCCCCCTGGTAACCACTGCACTTTTATCTATGTCCATGAGTCTCAATTTTGTGTCTCGCCTATGTATGGAATCATACAGTTCTTAGCTTTTTCTGATTTACTTATTTCATTCAGTACAATGTTATCAAGGTCCACCCATGTTGTTGTAAATGATACTATGTCATCATTTCTTATGGCTGAATAGTATTCCATTGTATATATTACCATATCTTCTTTATCCAGTCCTTCATTGAAAGGCATTTCAGCTGTTTTCATGTCTTGGCCACCGTGACCAATGCTGTGATGAACATGGGGGTGCATGTGTCTTTATGTACCCATGTTTTCAAGTTTTGGGGGTATATACCCAGTAGAGGGATTGTTGGGTCATATGGTAGTTCTTAATTTTTTGAGGAACCACCATACTTTTTTACAGTTGCACCAAAAACAAAAACAAAAACAAAAAAACCCTAGGAATAAACATAACAAAGAATGTAAAGGACCTATATACTATACTGAAAAATACAAAGCATTATTAAAGGAAATTGAAAAAGACACAATGAAATATAAAAATATTCCTTGTTCATAAATAGGAAGAATAAATATAGTTAAAATGGCTATATTACCCAAAGCAATACACAAATTTAATGCAATTCCCATCAAAATGCCAATGTAATTTTTTAAAGAAATGGAACAAAAAAATCATCAGGTTTATATGGAACCATAAAAAACCTCAAATAACCAAAGTAACCCTAAAGAAAAAAAAAAACAGAGCTGGAGGCATTATAATACCTGACTTAAAACTATACTGCATTGCCACAATAATCAAAACAGCATGGTACTGGCAGAAAAATAGACACACAGACCAATGGAACAGACTAGAGAGCTGAGAAATAAAACCACATTCTGTCTTAGTTTTAACATTGTTTTTTTTTTTTTTTAAAGAGTGTAATGGAATATTTGAGGTAATAGAATTGTTCTGTATCATGGCAGTAGTGATGGATGTACAATTATATGCATTTGTCAAAACTCATAATACTATAGACCACAAAGTGAATTTTTATAAATTAGAAAACAAAAATAACAGTATGCAGGAGAACCCAAATGGAATACAAACTGTATAGAACAAAACTAACTGTATGACAAATGAATAGCATAGCATACACACTGAAAGAAGTGGGAGAAGAAAATAACTAATCTAGGTAACTTTACAAAACGGTATTTTAACTGGATACTACAATGTTAAAGACAAAAAGAACTACATACAACTACCCTGTACTCTAGTTGGTAAATTTATTTCTCATAGGAGTATGGGTTAGAAATACTGAAATTACCCTGGCTGGTTTGCTCAGTGGAATAGAACATTGGCCTGGCATATGGACAGCCTGGGTTCAATTCCTGGTCAGGGCACACAAGAGAAGCGATCTGCTCTCCTCTTCCCCTTCTTTCCCTCTTCCCCTCCTACATCCAGTGGCTCCATTGGTTTCAGCATTGGCTCTGGCTTCTGTGAATAGCTTGGTTGGTTCAACATTAGCCTCAGGCACTAAAAATAGCCCAGTTGATTGGCACGTTGGCCCCAGGCAGGGGTTGCCAGATGGATTCTAGTGGGGCTACATGTGGGAGTCTGTCTGTCTCCCTTCCTCTCACTTAAAAAATACTGAAATTATGTATATTCTAGAATTGAATAAAATATTTTGTAGAAAATGAAAACCAGATTTCTCCCTGTCAAAGAAAGAAATTATAAGTGGCAAGAATAGAACGAGTCCTTTAGTGTTATATTAGAATTAGAGGTATCAGAATAAATTTTTGTTTTAAAAAAATATATTTATAAACAGCATGTACACAGACTTATGTACAGATATATGTCTATACAGATAAATAAAATATAAATCTTTGTGCATGCACGAATGTGTGTATATATATTTCCCTATATGTATATAGATCTCCATATATGTAAACATACACAGACATACAGGGTGGGGCAAAGTAGGTTTATAGTTGTTCATGTGGAAAATAATATAATAAGTAATAATCCAAGAATGCATGTGTATTTGTAAATACAGTGGTACCTTGAGATATGAATTTAATTCATTTTGTAACTGAGCTCGTAAGTCAGTCAACTTGTATATCAAACTGCCGATACTGGACCCGTGCGCCAACGGGCCAACTAGCGGCAGCTTCCTGAATCACGACTCGTATCTTGAAATTTCTCTTGGATCTCGAACAAAAATACGGACCGAGTAGCAGCTCGTATCTTAAAAAAGTATGTTGGTATGTTCGTAACTCAAGGTACCACTGTAAATTTATATATTGCTCTTCATATATGTATATAGATTTATACATCTCTCTCTATACATACATATACATAAAGGGTGGGGAAAAAGTAGGTTTACAGTTGTTCATATGGAAAACAATACAATAATACAAGAATGAACTGCTTCACATACTCACAATTGTAAACCTTCTTTTACTCCACCCTGCATATCTCCAGATATATATAGCTTATATGTACATACACACATATACATGCCTATATGTATACACACACATATACATGCCAGGCAGGGAAGTAATGATGCCCTACTAGCAATGAGCATACCTACTACCTAGATCAGGGGTCCCAAACTTTTTACACAGGGGGCCAGTTCACTGTCCCTCAGACCGTTGGAGGGCCGGACTATAAAAAAAACTATGAACAAATCCCTATGCACACTGCACATATCTTATTTTAAAGTAAAAAAAAACAAAACGGGAACAAATACAATATTTAAAATAAAGAACAAGTAAATTTAAATCAACAAACTGACCAGTATTTCAATGGGAACTATGCTCCTCTCACTGACCACCAATGAAAGAGGTGCCCCTTCCAGAAGTGCGGCGGGGGCCGGATAAATGGCCTCAGGGGGCCACATGCGGCCCGCGGGCCGTAGTTTGGGGACCCCTGACCTAGATCTTGGTGTTTAAATACCACTCTTCAAAAAATGAAACCAAGGATCCTTGGAGAAGTAGTTGATGCCAGGGCCGAGGCAGGGAAAACATAAGATAACCTTGGAGTATCTTACAGTGCCAGAAAGTAAGTTCTCAAAAAAAGATGGGGTTTTGTCAAAAGGGCACAAGGAGCACCTGAAAAAACTCCCAATGCCCAAAGCTGGAACATTTTGAGCCTAAAATAAATAAGTGTAGGATAATAACCAATAGGAAAATAAATGAGTCCCTACTGACACAAATAAATAACTGAAAATAAATGGGAAAAAGGAATAGCTTTTCCTTACAGATGAACTCCAATTAATAAAGAAATGAGGGAAACAAAGTCACCATCCTAACATTACGGTAATAATTACTGAAGGCAAGATCCATCAATGGATACTAGAATCATTAAGTGAAAGTTTGAGGAGAAACAGGATATTTGCATAGTTTCTAAGTTCTCTCCCAAGATATCGATAATTACCAAAGGGAAACATAGTAACTTTATATGAGAGAATCACAGCCTTAACTAAGCTATCAAAAGTAGTTTCAAATGCAGTGTGCCACAGCATGCACCCCCTTAAGTGATTAGCTGTGAAGGGCACACAGACTTCTGTGGTATTGACAAACATGCATCACCTTAATCAAATCATGAGAATGGTTCATACAAAACCCAATTGTGGGGCACATTCCAAAATAAGTGAAACAACTGACCAGGACTTTTCTTTTTTTTTTTCTTTTGCATTTTTCTGAAGCTAGAAACAGGGAGAGACAGACAGACTCCCGCATGCGCCCGACCGGGATCCACCTGGCTCGCCCACCATGGGGTGGCGCTCTGCCCACCAGGGGGCGATGCTCCGCCCATCCTGGGCGTCGCCATGTAGCGACCAGAGCCACTCTAGCGCCTGAGGCAGAGGCCACAGAGTCATCCCCAGCGCCCGGGCCATCTTTGCTCCAATGGAGCCTTGGCTGCGGGAGGGGAAGAGAGAGACAGAGAGGAAGGCGCGGCAGAGGGGTAGAGAAGCAAATGGGCGCTTCTCCTGTGTGCCCTGGCTGGGAATCGAACCCGGGTCCTCCGCACGCTAGGCCGACGCTCTACCGCTGAGCCAACCGGCCAGGGCCCCAGGACTTTTCTAAAACACAAAGATCATGAAAGGAAAAGACTGAGCTGTCAGAGGGGAGGAGACTAAGGAGCCACGCCAACTAAAGGCAATGTGGGATTGTAGATCGGCTCTCCGCACAGAAAAAAGGTCATTAGTATTAGTATTAAAAAAAAAAAAAAAAAAAGATGAACTCTGAAGAAAATTGGTATAGTACTGGACCTATGTTGATTTCTTATTTTTGACCATTGTACCAGTTATATCAGGCGTTAACATTAAAGAAAGCTATAGACTCTGTATGACTTTTGTAACTTTTCTGTAATGTAAAATTATTCCAATATAGTGGTTTTTAAAAATGTGTGAATTGATTTTTTACATAAAAGGCTAATATTTACATGTCAGAGAACTGCCATCATATTCACGGCACTATCACGGGGCGGGGGTGGGGGAATATAAGGGAGTTCCAGATGCTACAAACTCGATCATTTAGTACTTGCAACTATCAGCTGAGTACCATAATGCTCGTTTCCCACGAGGAAAAAATACTGGGACATTAACTAAATTACTTAAGAGATCATTTATAACTGAAAAGCCCCATTTCTTAGAAAAAGACTAGTATCTCTGGAACACCCCCACCCAACCAAAGTGATGAAAGCACCTTCCATCAGCCTCTATAGGGGTCCCACATTACCCGCACTGGTGACAACGAACTTCCTCGGGCACGTCGCCCGTGTTTCTGACCAGGGGAGGGGGTTTTGAATTTGGAAAGTCAAGGCCTTTGGTCCTACCATATGGTCTCCTCTCGGAGTCTCAGAGTCCGAATTTACTAAAGGAGGGAGAGGTGGGACCCCTGAGACCCACCTCCCGGTCTGACGGGCAGGAGGCTCCGACCTCGCGCCCGGTTCTCCCCTCACTACCCCGAAGCCCAGTCACCCCTTGCAGTGTCACCCTCGGCGCACCCGGGCCACACACACCCCAAACGCCCCCACCGGAGAACGGATGCACGGGCCAGTCCCGGGACCGAGACGCCGGGGACCCCGACAGTGCGTCACGGGCAGGGCAGACGCGGGGAACTTTTTCGCCTCGCGACCCCGGGAGGCCATCACACTCGTCCCGTCGTCCGCCTCCCTACACCCAGTTCAAATAGTGCTTCCAAAAACGAAACCGCCACTTCTGGGAGTCGGGAGGAGTCCTCCCAGCGACCGCATTTCCAACCTGATTCCCGCTTCTCGCGGGGCGCCTCATCCGCGCGCCCCGCCCACGGTACAGATCCGGGCCCGACGCCCCTGAGGCGACCTCCCGTGAGCCCCTTACCTCCCGCCGGGGCTCTCTGGGGGCAGTCGGTGCGCACGGCGCAGGCGCGAGAGCGACGGGGCGGAGCGTCGGCTTAGGCCACGCCCCCACCCGCTCTGTCCGGGCCTCGCGGAGTGTGGCCAACGCGCAGGTAAGAGCAGATGCGGGCGAAATCTTTTTTAAAAAGTGGTCTTGATTTATGCAGTGTTGAAATACTAGGAGCCAGGAAGAAAAAGATGCATAAACAGTTTTTACATCAGTTTATGTTTTAAGTAGAAGACAATTCACATTTGTATAGCCCTCTGCATCTTGCAGAATTTTTCTGTTCGTTTTCCTCTATTCTTACAGGAATTTTATTGACGGGCTGGTCGTGTGTTCATAGAAATTGAAGCTCAGAAAGCCTTCTCCGTCTCGTCCCCCCACCCACCAAAAAACCCTGTGAGGTAAAGAGGGTACAAGTCTTAATTGTAGCAGGCGCAGAAGCTGAAGCTCAGACAAGTTGTGATTTCCTCCCCAAACTGGTGGAACCCTTAAGGCCAATGCCTTTATTCCAGTGTATGGCTAATGACAGGCTCCAGAAAGATTGTTAAGTGACTCAGTCCAGTACAGCTAGTTAATGAGACTTTGAACTCCAACTGTGGTTTGCCAATTTTCTTCCCAAGTTCTTCCAGTTATACCAGCTCCTGTCAATGAACAAGCAGATGATTGGCCTTGAAGCCCTGTCTGGGTCACAGGTGATGGCCTATCTTCCAGACCCAGTCTTTATAATATTTGTTTGTGAGTATTCAGATGGCTTGCCAATGGTATTATGCTCAGAAGTCATAAGGATGTTCAAGCCTAAGGAAACTCAGTTCTTAGGGACTTCCAATGGAGTGGGCATAGAGGTAGAAATTGCAGACCAAGAAACTGCAGAAGATTAAGGGCCTATATATAAAAGCCTTGAAAGGCAATTTCTAAAATAAATCCAAAAATCTAAGCAATTTGGATTTTCTTTGTGGGTATAATAAAAGCTGATGTTTGTTTTACTCTAGGAATGAGATGGTTATAAAATTTTAATTCTAAAGTATTAGGTAATATCATGGGAAAATGTTTTTTAAACAAAGGTCAGTTAAACAAGATCTTTTTTTATATTTAGAAAATTAATTTTAACAGGGTGACATTGATCAATAAGTGTACATAGATTTCAGGCAAACATTACTCCATCATTTGAATAGTCAGTTATGTTGTATATCCATCACCTAAAGCCAGATCATTTTCTGTCATTTTATATTCGTCCCTCTTTACACTCTCTCCCCAATCCCATACCCCCACCCCTAAATCTCTCTACCCCACCCACTTCTTTTTGTACTCTTCTTTGTGAACTTCTTTTTGTACTCTTCCTCTGGTCCCTGAAGTTGTTAGGAACAGGCCTGCTGCTACTAGCACTCTTATCTATATCCATGAGTCCCAGCTTTGTATGTCACTTATGTGTGAAATCATACGGTTTTTTGCTTGTTCAGATTTACTTATTTCACTCAGTATAATGTTTTCAAGGTTCATCCATGTTGTTGTAAATGACCCTATGTCATCATTTCTTATGGCTGAGTAGTATTCCATTGTATATATGTACCACATCTTCTTTATCCAATCCTCTATCGAGGGGCACTTTGGTTGTTTCCAAGTCTTGGCCACTTTTTTTTTTTTTTCTAATAAGATCTTTCGAAGTAAAGGTCATGTGAGTTAAGTTCTGAAAAAGCTATCTCAGGTACATTAGGGAGGCATGGCATTCAAGGAGTCTAAATTTGAATCAAACCTTCTAGGTTATTATATCCATGTTTGCTGCAAGTTAGGTGTGTTGTGGTAGCAGGATAGAACTTTTTAATCTAACAGTTTGTTAGTTTGATTTGCAGTCTTTAAATTTATAAATATTTGATGTGTGAACTTCTTTTTGTACTCTTCCTCTGGTCCCTGAAGTTGTTAGGAACAGGCCTGCTGCTACTAGCCAACATTTTGAGGTCCTAACTGAACCAGGAAGGGCAGTGTGTGTGTGTGTGTGTGTGTGTGTGTGTGTGTACAAATATATACACACATATATACATACATTTACATATATTTATAAATATACACATATACATAACATGCAACAAATTTGATAAAGTGTCTAGAGAAATAAACAGCAATTGTCATTATAAAAATGTGAGAGAGCCTGACCAGGCAATGATGCAGTGGATAGAGCATCGGACTGGCATGTAGAGGACCCAGGTTCGAGACCACAAGGTCGCCAGCTTGAGCACGGGCTCATCTGGTTTGAGCAAGGCTCACCAGCTTGAGCCCAAAGTTGCTGGCTTGAGCAAGGGGTCACTCGGTCTGCAGTAGCCCCACGGTCAAGGCACATATGAGCAATCAATCAATGAACAACTAAGGAGCTGCAACGAAGAATTGATGTTTCTCATCTTCCTTCCTTCCTGTCTGTCTGTCCCTATCTGTTCCTCTCTCTGACTCTGTCTCTGTCACAAAAAAAAAAATGTGAGAGAAAAGATCACTTTCAAAAATAGTTTAATCAAGTTTGTGTTTATAGGGAATTACAGAACCTATTTGAAGAATTAAGGATAAAAAAAATTAAGGATAATAGCTAAATGGAGTGAAGGCAGAGGGAGAGATTACAAAGGGGCATGAGGAAGCTTTGGGAGTGGTGGAACTTTTCATCATCTTGATTGTGGTACTAGTTCCATGGGTGTATACATATGTCAAAACTTACCAAATTGTACACTTTAAGTATATGTGTGTTTATTGTATGTTTATTATACTTGAATAAAGCTATTTCTTGAGGAAAGGTATATACAGGATGGGGCAGAAGTAGGTTTACAGTTATTCATATGGAAAATAATACGATAATTAATAATGCAAGAGTAAACTGTTTTGCGTACTCACAACTCTAAACCTACTTTTGCCCCACGCTGTATTATGTTTTCTTAGAACCCAGCACAGTTCTTGGAACAGATTAAGAGAACAATATATATTAACTATATGAAATAAGAAATGATTTTTCTGGTGTCATAGAGCGAGTATATGGAGAACCTGAGAATCAAACTCAGATTTAACACCATAATATAGATCTCCTAGGTTATCTTCCCAGCCCATATCTTTTCTGAGAACCACTTCTCCCCACCAGATCTGTGTGCAATCGGTTACAAGCTTCTGTGTGCAATCATGTACAGGCATGAGCCCACACTCCAGACCATAGTGTATTGGTCCAGGAGCAGACATCTGACTTTGGAACAATAAGATAACTTTCCAGGAATTTGGGGTTAGGACTAGGATTCTAGCTTTAGTCTGGTTGGTTTCTTGAGTGGAAAAGATGCTCACAGCCGAGCTCTTGGGGGTTTGTGTTTTTCACTCTGTAGACTGGTGAATCAGAGAAAGCCATACTGCTCATACATCTTATTTGTAAGTGTGGAGAGATGAGTATGTCTGTCCTAGTAATAGCGAAAAAAACAAAAGTTGTTTCTTTACTGTAGGTCATGTTCAAAAACATTTAAATGCCATTACCTTCACTAGGTAGCTGTGAATTATTGAAATATCTACTGTAGTTCTGAATTTATTGTTTCTTTGTGCATTCTATAATCCCAACCCTCTTGTGAACTGAGATGAAAAAAGGTTAAAAATAAGGTGATAATAATGATCTCTTATGGAATGGGATTAACTGGGAAAGAGCATGAAGTAGCTTTTTGGGGTGGTAGAAAGGCTCCGTGTGTTGATCTAGTGTGATTTCACATGTGAAAGTCCATCACGCTGTACTCCTAGAATTTGTGTATTTTATGTAATTAATACCACAATAATAAAGGAAATAAAGAACTAAAGTCAGCCCTGGCCAGTTGGCTCAGTGGTAAAGTGACAACTTGGCATATGGAAGTCCTGGGTTAAATTCCCGATTAGGGCACACAGAAGAAGTGACCATCTTCTTCTCTATCCCTCTCTCTCCCCCTTCTCTCTCTCTCTCTCTCTCTCCCCCCCTCCCCCTCCTGCAACCATGGCTCGAATGGTTTGAACAAGTTGCTTGGGCACTGAGGATAACTCCATGACCTTACCTCAGGTGCTTAAATATGTAGCTTGTTTTCCAAGCAATGGAGCAGCAGCCTCAGATGGGTAGATCATTGCCCTGTAGGGGCTTGCCAGGTGGATCCCCATCAGGGCACATGCGGGAGTGTCTGCCTCCCTGCCCCCCTGTCCCCTTGCATCTCCGCCTCTCACTTAACAAAAAAAAAACCAGAAAAACGAACTAGTCAAATGAGGCTATTCTCTGGCCCCCTTGTTTCTCCTCTAAGGGGGTCTACATAGGACTATCGACATGCCAGTGGAAGAAATGTTAAAGGAGGGTTCGAACCACATTACCAGCAATACGAAAGGTCAGGGGGATCTAAACTACAATATGAAATGTCAGGGGTCTAAACTACATGACTAGCGATATGCTAGGAAAGAAAAGGTTACCTTGGGTATAAGGTCCCATCCTACAATACTTGTTTTCCCAGTTTTGCCCATTACTAGACACTTGGGGTTTTTCATTCTGCTGACTTTCTGTACCTGGCCCATCCAAATCACCCTCAAAGCTGCTACTTTAGAGTGACAAGATAGCCACAGAGTAGGCGGATGTTCCAGCTCCTACCTCCCAGAAACAAAGTGGATTACAACTTAATTTAAAGAACAGTCATCTTGAAAAACCAACTTTGGACTAAACTAAGAGGATTTTATAACCAAGGACCACCGAAGAAACCACACTGAGACTGGTAGGAAAAGCAGAGATATGGAAAGGGCTGCCCTGCTCCCAGGAGCGAGCAGCGGCCCAGAGGGACTCTCGTGGAGAGGAGGGTTTCCCGGAGAGTTGTGGGTCCTCAGACCCAGGACCAGAGCGCCAATCTAGAGCCCCAGAGCCTAGAAAAGGCGTATGGACAGTATTTAGCTGAGAAAAGCGGCGAGATACTGTTTGCGAGAGAGAGACAGAACTCTCAGACCCAGGATCCATCTTAAAGAGACCACGCAGAAAACCTTGCTCACAGCCACTTACCCAGGGCTAAGGGAGTGGGGAGTGCTGAGAGGACTGGAGTTGCCAGAAGAGAGTGCAATCTCGGAGGCACAGAGAAAGACACTTTGAGGGACAGCCACCCTAACTCCTGGGCTGAGTCACTCCCCAAATCTAAAGTGACCATTTTTCCTGGGAGCAGGAACACCAGCAAAGGGAAGAAATTACCCTGCCCATTGGAGGCTCTCCTGCTCCAGTTAGAGCAAAGAGGCACTTAGAACCGGGGAGCACATTAGGGACAGAGGTAGTGAATGCTAAGGTCTGAGCTACATCGCCCCCCACGCTGCTGAGTATTCACTGGGGGGCAGGTGGGCTGGCAGCCGGTGGGGCATGGCCACAGGGGCTAGGATGGTTGGAGCGCACGCGCACGCATGGGAGCCCAACCATAGAGGCAAAAGCTGTGGTGGCAGCGACAGTGGTCTGAGCACACATGCGCAAGCCCGCCCACAGCAGCGGGCTGGTGCCGGCAGTGCCCGAGGCTGAACGCCCAAGGCAGCAGCAGTGATGGCAGCGGGCCAGTGGACAGACCACACATCGGGAACACAGAGGCCACACCCACTGGACTCCTGTGGCCACACCCTTCTGAGGGTTGAAAAAAGAAGAAAAATAAGTAAATAAATAACTAAAAAATAAAGTCTGGATAGAATGACACCTGAGGCTAAGGGGCAAGCCACATCCAATACCGTACCTAATCTCTGAATTACAGTACTGAGCCCAGCAAGTAGCCAGCAATGAGAGGCAGCAGAAAGTGAATCTCAGGGGAACTTGAACTTTTAAATGAACTTCTCCCAGGCCAAGAGTAGATAAAAGCTAGCCTAGGACTGCAGCTGATATTTACAATGGCATCTGGACAGCAGAGGCAGCCACAAGATATGGATCACCTGTAGCTCCAAAAAGGTTGATAAGGGCCAGTCATAGGCAGTGACCCCCACTGATCTGCACCAGACTCTGGCCAGGGAGGTCCAGGGCGGGCACAGCCAGCAGCCAGATACAAAGAGCATCAGTTCAGGACCTAACAACCCTTGTTAGTGTGGTATCTTAAGGAAGGGCTCCTCACACCTGACCCACCTAAAACATAGAAAATACCGACAAAAATAGCAAAAAGGACAGTGACAGCAGACAATTAGCCCACAGTGGATAACAAACAGCAGCTGAATCCAACCCAAGAAGATATAGAAACAACACAACTGGAAATTGGAGGCAGACAATACCAACCCTAAATTCAGCTAGCTACACAAAAAACACACCCAAAGGAAGAGTCTATACACAGAAAAAATGGAAGACAGAGAAATGAAATCCAAATGAATCAACAAGAGAAATCCCCATAAAAAGAACTGAATGAGATGCAGAGTTTAAAGTAATGATTGTTAAGATGCTCAAAAATCTTAGAGCAACAATAGATGGACATAATGAGCACCTAAATAAAGAGATAGCAAGCATCAAAAAGGACATTGAAATCATAAAAAAAGAACCAATCTGAAATGACAAATACAATATGAGAAATGAAAACTACACTAGAAGGAATTAAAAGTAGACTGAATGAAGCAGAGGATTGAATCAGTGATTTAGAAGACAGGATAAATGAAAGCATGGAAGCGAAGCAGCAAAAAGAAAAGAGGCTCAAAAAGTCTGAGGAAACTCTAAGAGAGCTCTGTAACAACATGAAGAGAAACAACATCCACATCATAGGGATTCCTGAAGGAGAAGAGAAAGAACAAGGGATAGAGAACCTGGTTGAAGAAATCATAGCTGAAAACTTCCCTAAAGTGATGAAGGAAAAAGTCACACAAGTTCAAGAAGCACAGAGAGTCCCATTAAAGAGGAACCCAAAAAGGCCTACACCAAGACACATCATAATTAAAATGCCAAAATTAAGGAATAAAGAAAGAATACTAAAAGCTGCAAGAGAAAAGCACTCAATTACCTACAGAGGAGCCCCTATAAGGCTGACATCCAACTTCTGAACAGAAACACTAGAGGCCAGAAGGGAATGGCAAGAAATATTCAAAGTAATGCAAAACAAGAGCCTACAATGAAGACTTCTTTATCCAGCAAGGCTATTATTTAAAATTGAAGGAGAAATAAAAAGCTTCCCAGACAAAAAAACAAAACAAAACAACAAACCTCAAGGAATTCATTACAACCAAACCAATACTGCAAGAAATGTTAAGGGACCTGGTGTAAACAGAACAAAGGGGGAAAATATAGAAAAAGAAGAATGTAGAATTAAAGAATAAAAAGGCAATAAACAAGTACATATCAATAATAACCTTAAATGTAAATGGCTTAAGCTTCAATCAAAAGATAGGGTAGCTGCATGGATAAGAAAACAGGACCTGTACATATGCTGTCTACAAGAGACCCACCTCCAAACAAAAGAGACACACAGACTGAAAGTGAAGAGATGAAAAAAAAATATTTCATGCAAATGGAAAAGAAAAAAATAAAGGTGGGGTAGCAATACTTATACCTGACAAAATAGACTTTAAAACAAAGGCTATAGTAAGGGATAAGGAAGGTTACTATATAACGATAAAGGTAGCAATCCAACAGGAAGATATAACCATTATAAATATCTTTGCGCCTAATATAGAAGCACTTTAATATATAAAGCAGATTTTGATGCACATAAAGGGTGAGATCAACAGCAATACTATAATATTAGGGGATTTTAATACCCCACTAACATCAATGGATAGATCCTCAAGAAAGAAAATTAACAAAGAAACAGCAGCCTGAAAGGACACACTAGATCAACTGGATTTAATAGATATCTTCAGAACCTTTCACCCTAAAGCAGCAGAATATACATTCTTTTCAAGTGCTCATGGTACTAGACCACATACTAGGACACAAAATGAGTCTCGATAAATTTAAGAAGATGGAAATCATACCAAGCACCTTCTTTGATCACAACGGCATGAAACTAGAAATCAACTACAATAGAAAAACTGAAAAACATTCAAACACTTGGAGACTAAACAGCATGTTATTAAATAACAAATGGGTTAACAATGAGATAAAAGAAGAAATTAAAAATTACCTTGAAACAAATGAAAATGAACATACAACAACCCAAAATTTATGGGACACAAAAAGCAGTCCTGAGAGGGAAGTTCATAGTATTACAGGCATAACTTAAGAAGCAAGAAAAAGCCCAAATAAACAACCTAACTCCACAGCTAAAAGAACTTGAAAAAGAACAACAAACAAAGCCCAGAGGAAGTAGAAGGAAGGAAATAATAAAGATTAGAGTGGAAATAAATGACATAAAAGCCAAAAAAAAAAAAAAAAATACAGAAGAGCAATTAAACCAAGAGCTAGTTCTTTGAAAAGGTAAACCAGATTGATGAACCTTTAACCAGACTCACCAAGAAAAAAAGAGAGGACTCAAATAAATAAAATTGGAAACGAGAGTGGAGAAGTAACAACTGACACAGCAGAAATACAAAGGATTGTAAGAAAATACTATGAAGAACTGTATGCCATAAAATTAGACAACCTCGGTGAAATGGACAAATTCCTCGAAACATATAATCTTCAAAAATTATTCTGGAAGAATCAGAAAACCTAAATAGACTAAATTTATCAAATGAGATTGAAACAGTTATCAAAAAACTCCTAACAAACAAAACTCCTGGGCCAGATGGCTTCACAGGTGAATTTTACCAAATATTCAAAGAAGAACTAACTTCTATCCTTTTCAAGCTATTTTAAAAAATTCAAGAGGAAGGAAGACTTCCTAGCTCCTTTTATGAGGTGAGCATTATCCTCATTGCAAAACCAAGCAAAGACACTACAAAGAAAGAAAACTATAGGCCAGTATCCCTGATGAACTTAGATGCTAAAATTCTCAACAAAATATTAGCAAACTGTATCTAACAATACATGAAAAAAATCATACATCATGACCAAGTGTGATTTATTTTCGGGAGGCAAGGCTGGTACAATATTCACAAAACAATCAATGTGATTCATCACATAAACAAAAGGAAGGACAAAAATCACATGATAATATCAGTAGATGCAGAAAAAGCATTTGATAAACCCAGCACCCATTTATGATCAAAACTCTCAGCAAAGTACCTCAACATGATAAAGGCCATCTATGACAAACCCACAGCCAACATCATACTCAGTGGGAAAAAATTAAAAGCAATCCCCTTAAGATCAGGAACAAGGCAGGGGTGCACCCTTTCATCACTCTTATTCAACATAGTTCTGGAAGTTCTAGCCACAGCAGTCAGACAATAAGAAGAAATAAAAGGCATCCATATTGGAAAAGAAGTAAAACTATTATTATTTGTTGATGACATGATACTGTACATAGAAAACCGTAAAGTCTCAGTCATAAAATGACTGGACTTGATAAATGAATTCAGTAAGGTGGCAGGATATAAAATTAATATTCAGAAATCAGTGGCATTTTTATACACCAACAATGAGCTGTCTGAAAGAGAAATTAAGTAAACAATCCCCTTCACTATTGCAACAAAAAAAACAAAGTACCTAGGAGTAAATTTAAATAAGGAGGTTAAAGACTTATACTCGGAAAATGATAAAACATTGATAAGGCCCTGGCCAGTTGGCTCAGTGGTAGAGCGTCGGCCTGGCGTGCAGGAGTCCCGGGTTTGATTCCCGGCCAGGTCACACAGGAGAAGTGCCCATCTGCTTCTCCACCCCTCCCCCTCTCCTTCCTCTCTTTCTCTCTCTTCCCCTCCCGCAGCCAAGGCTCCATTGGAGCAGGGTTGGCCTGGGCGCTGAGGATGGCTCCATGGCCTCTGCCTCAGGCGCTAGAATGGCAACAGAGAAACGCCCCAGAAGGGGAGAGCATTGCCCCCTGGTGGCCATGCTGGGTAGATCCCGGTCGGGCGCATGTGGGAGTCTGTCTGACTACCTCCCCGTTTCCAACTTCAGAAAAATACAGAAAAACAAAAACAAAAAACATTGATAAAAGAAATCAAGGAAGATACAAACAAGTGGAAGCATATACCGTGTTCATGGATAGGAAGAATAAACATCATTAAAATGTCTATATTGCCCAAAACAATCTATAAATTTAATGAAATTCCTATTAAAATACCAATGTCATACTTCAAAGATATAGAACAAATATTCCAAAAATTTATACAGAACCAAAAAAGAACACGAATAGCCCCAGCAATCTTAAAAAAGAATAAAGTGGGTGGTATCACACTTCCTGATATCAAGTTATACTACAAGGCATTGTATTCAAAACAGCTTGGTACTGGCATAAGAACAGGCATACAGATCAATGGAACAGAACAGAGAACCCAGAAATAAACCCACAGCTATATGGACAATTGATATTTGAGAAAAGCAGGTAAAAGCATACAGTGGAGTAAAGACAGTCTCCTTAACAAATGGTGTTGGGAAAACTGGACAGGTATTTCCAAGAAAATGAAACTAGACCACCAACTTATACCATACACAAAAATAAACTCAAAATCAATAAAATATTTAAATGTAAGTCGTGAAACTATAATCATCTTGAAAGAAAACATAGGTAGTAAGCTCTCCGACATCTCTCGCAGCAATATATTTGCTGATTTATTTCCATGGGCAAGTGAAATAAAGGACAGGATAAACAAATGGGACTATATATCAAGCTAAAAAGCTTTTGCACAGCTAAAGACAGTATGAAATAAATAAAAAGACAATCCACTCAATGGGAGAACATATTCGATAATATATCTGATAAGGAGTTAATAACCAAAATTTATAAAGAACTTGTAAAACTCAACACCAGGAAAGTATACATCGCAATAAAAAAAATGGGCAAAAGAACTGAATAGACACTTCTCCAAAGAGGACATACAGATGGCCAATAGGCATATGAAAAAATGTACATCACTAATCATTAGAGAAATGCAAATTAACACCATAATGAAATATCATCTCACACCAGTCAGAATGGTGCTCATTAACAAAACAACACAGAATAAGTGCTGACGAGGATAATGAGAAAAGGGAAACCTCCTGCACTGCTGGTGGGAATGCAGACTAGTGCAGCTGTGGAAAACAGCATGGAGATTCCTCAAAAAATTAAAAATGGAACTGCCTTTTGACCCAGCTATCCCACTTTTAGGAATATAGCCTAAGAATACCAAATCACTGATTCAAAAAAAGAAATGTAACTCCATGTTTACTGCAGCATTGTTTATTATAGCCAAGATCTGGAAACAGCCCAAGTGTCCGTCAGCGGATGAGTGGATTAAAAAGCCATGGTACATATACACAATGGAATACTACGCGGCCATAAAAAAGAAGGAAATCTTACCTTTTGCGACAACATGGATGGACTTGGAGACTATTATGCTAAATGAAATAAGCCAGGCAGAGAAAGAAAAATATCATGATCTCACTCATATGAGGAATTTAATGAACAATGTGAACTGAGAAACGGAATATAGGTAGATAGAGGTGGGATCAAAGGGACCCGGAGTGGTCAGAGGGACAGGGGAGAAGAGGATGGGATCAGAGAAGGGAAAGAGATTAGTGAAATTATATGTACATAACACAGCATTATAGAGAGCAGGACTGCAAATCCTGAAGGGAAGTGGGGAAGGTGTTAGGGGGAGGGGTCAAAGGTGGTATCAAGGGGAACATGGGGGTGGGGAGAGGAGAGATATATTTGGTGGGACACTTGAATCTATGTAAGCACAATAAATTAAATAAATTTAAAAAGAAGAAAGAAATAGAAAGCTGCAACTTTACACCATGCTTGCAATTAAAATATGGTAAACATACTTAGCATTAGAATCATATTAAATGCTATTTACACATTGGCAATCACAGGGCACCTTGAATTTTGTAGTACTTTAGTTGTTATTATAATGAATGGATATATCACATGGTTGATAGACATGAAAATTGATAGATGTTCCACATGAGCTGAACCTTGCTCTCCAACTTTATTTCCCATTATAGTTGGCCCTCCGTATCTATGAATACAAGACATCTTCTCAACCACTGTGCTTGAATGTGTTGCAGGTATGTGGAGACAATTTCCCCAGCTCCCAGTGCAACTGGGCCAGTGGCAGAGTCTGAGAGCAGCCTTCTCTCTTAGTTTTGCTTTATAAATATCATTTTCTATTTGTGTCATGACAGGAAACAGGTTGAAAAGCACTGGAGGTGACAACAAGACACATAAATCACTGTAATAAAATTTTTGACAGTGATGTTTCAAAAAAAAAAAGATCACATTATAAGGTAGATGTTTGGAAGAGGGAGGCATTAACTCTAGAAATTTTAGAAATAATAAGAGAGGTCATATTTGGGGTGGACAAGGAAAGACAGATTTGGATTTATGGAGTGGGAGGGGCAATTGGTAGAGAATATTCGAGGTGAAAGGGCCAGGGTGGGACTGGGGGAAGGACTGGGATGAAGTATACTGAGGAGTGCAGTTTGAGTAGAGCAGAGGGGATGTGGAGGGGAGCACAGTTGTCCCTTGACATCCATGGTGGGGAACTGGTTCCAGGACCAGGGGGGTCAGGAATGGATGCCAAAATCTGAGGATGCTGAAGTCCCTTATGTAGAATGGCATAATATTTGCATATAATCTATGCAAATCCTTTTGTATACTTTAAATCAGGGGTCCCCAAACTACGGCCCCCTGAGGCCATTTATCCGGCCCCCGCCGCACTTCCGGAAGGGGCACCTCTTTCATTGGTGGTCAGTGAGAGGAGCATAGTTCCCATTGAAATACTGGTCAGTTTGTTGATTTAAATTTACTTGTTCTTTATTTTAAATAGTGTATTTGTTCCCGTTTTGTTTTTTTTTTACTTTAAAATAAGATATGTGCTATGCTCGCTTCAGCAGCACATGTACTAAAGGAAGATATGTGCAGTATGCATAGGGATTTGTTCATAGCTTTTTTATAGTCCGGCCCTCCAACGGTCTGAGGGACAGTGAACTGGTCCCCTGTGTAAAAAGTTTGGGGACCCTTGCTTTAAATCATCCCTAGAGTACTTATAATATCTAATACAATGTTAATTTTATGTAAATAGTTGTTAAACTGTATTATTTAGGGAATAATAACAAGAAAAAAAAGTCTGGGCGTGTTTAATACCAACACAACTTCCTAGGCCTAACTACATAGTACACATATTTTTCTGTTTTTGTTCTGTAGTTAGTTGAATTTACAGATGAAGGACCTACAGATACAGAGAGCCAATTGTAATTGAACAAATGACAAAATGTTATCTAAATTTGCTTTTACAGGGTTCTGAGGGCTTCCAGGTTTAGCTCTGACATGTAACGAATTTGAAAGTTGTCAGTCATGTCCTTACCAAAAAACAAAAAAAACTGAACGAACAGAAAACCAATTACTTTTCTTGGACTCATCAGAGCAGGGGTCGGGAACCTTTTTGGCTGAGAGAGCCATGAAGGCCACATATTTTAAAATGTAATTCCATGAGAGCCATACAATGACCCGTGTACATTATGCATTATCCAATAAAAATCTGGTGTTGTCCCGGAGGACAGCTGTGATTGGCTCCAGCCACCCGCAACCATGAACATGAGCAGTAGGAAATGAATGGATTGTAATACATGGGAATGTTTTATTTATATATATATATATATATATATATATATATATATATATATTTTTTTTTTTTTTTTTTTTTTTTTTTTTTGTATTTTTCTGAAGCTGGAAATGGGGAGAGACAGTCAGACAGATTCCCGCATGCACCTGACCGGGATCCACCCGGCACACCCACCAGGGGCGAAGCTCTGCCTACCAGGGGGCGATGCTCTGCCCCTCCGGGGCATCGCTCTGCCATGACCAGAGCCACTCTAGCGCCTGAGGCAGAGGCCAAGGAGCCATCCCCAGCGCCTGGGCCATCTTTGCTCCAATGGAGCCTTGGCTGCGGGAGGGGAAGAGAGAGACAGAGAGGAAGGAGGGGGCGGGGATGGAGAAGCAAATGGGCGCTTCTCCTATGTGCCTTGGCTGGGAATCGAACCCGGGTCCCCCGCACGCCAGGCCGACGCTCTACCACTGAGCCAACCGGCCAGGGCATGTTTTATATTTTTAACATTTTTTTTTTTTTATTAAAGATTTGTCTGCAAGCCAGATGCAGCCATCCAAAGAGCCACATCTGGCTCGCAAGCCATAGGTTCCTGACCCTTGCATCAGAGGATTGAGATTGCAGGGCAAACTACCCCCCAGAATCTGGAGAGACAGACAAATACATAGAATTACAGCCAAGATCAGCTTAAAATAGGAGTCTCTGGAGCCTGGTAAGAACATTTAAACAGTAACTCTGACAAATTATTGGAGGTGGAGTGTGGACTAGTGTGTGAGTGAGAAACTGCTGGGGGCTGTTTTAAAATGTAATTCCGTGATACATTATTCTATACATAGTCATAGGGGAACCCAACACTTCCATGGATTTTTACCTCCAGGAACCTCACCAGATCCTCAAGGTGAAGAGATAGTGAAAAAATTCTCATGTTTCTGGCAGAGGAAGGGAAAATAAACCATTTTGAAATATACCCAGGGTCTTCTTCCGTAAGAAAAGCCTACTCAGCAGGGGAAAAGACAACCAGAGACTAGGGGGAGAGGGTCATTACCTAACTCCAGCTCCTTCTAGCCTTCCTGTCTGTTCTAATGGGGGAAAGGATAAGAAACACTTTTAAAGGTCACAGCCCAAGGATACAGGCCCACTAAAGACTGAAACTTCATCATAAGATTATAAAATGTGGCCCTGGTTGGTGGCTCAGTAGAGAGACTGGCAGCTAGGAGTATGGATGTCCTGGGTTGGATTCCCAGTCAGGCCACACAGGAGAAGTAACCATCTGCTTCTCCTCTCCTTCCTCTCCCCCTTCTCTCCCTCTTCCCCTACTGCAGCCAGTGACTCAGTTGGTTCAGGCATGGCCCCAGGTGTTGAGAATAGCTCGGTTGGTCTGAGCGTTGGCCTTAGGTACTAAAAATCACTCAATACTTGAGCATTGGCCCCAGGGTGGGGTTGCCAGGTAGATCCTAGTCCGGGCACATGCAGGAGTCTACCTCACTATCTCCCCTCTTCTCACCTAAAAAAAAAAGTATAGAATGCTGTCCCTCCCCCTTAGTTTACCACCACATCCACGGGGCTCCAGTAAACCAACTGGATTACAGTTGAAAGAACTGCAAGGTACAGTCTCCATATAAGAAATATTTTAGGAAAATTCAAAGACAACAAGGACTCTAGAGGAAATTGAAGACTCAAGTATCTACTGGTAGGGCAAATATTAAACACAGCCCAATTCCTAAACAGATTAACGTAAAACCTGACTTTAAAAGCTTATTTACTTCAGTTCTCACTACCAGATACACTGTATCTTGTTTTCAACCAAAAATTACAGGATCTACTAATAGGCAGGAAAAAGCGTAGTCCAAGATGACAAAGCAAGGATCAGAATCAGACTCCGATATGGCATAGATTTTGCAATTATCAAATGGAATTTTAAATAACCATGATTTATATATCAAGGGGTCTAATGGAAATAGTTGACAACTTGAGAGAACAAATGGGTAATGTAAAGAGAGAGGTGGAAACTCTAAAAAAGAATCAAAAGGAAATGTCAGGAATGAAAAACACAGTAATGAAGAAGAATGCCTTTAGGAACTTGTCAGTGGACTGGCGGTGTAAGAAAGAAACAAGCGAGTTTCAGATATATCAATAGAAAATTCCCAAATTGAAATGCAAAGGAAAAATAGGACAATATGTAAGAAGTGCGAGACAACTTCAAAAATGTAACATATATGTAATTGGAATATCAGAAGGAGGGGAGAAAGAGAATAGAGCACAAGAAATATTTTAAGTAATAATGCTCAAGAATTTTCCGAAATTGATGACAGATACCAAACCACAGCTCAGAGAGAACCAAGCAAGATAAATGCCCCAAAAATCTACACGTAGGTATGTTGTATTCAAACTCAAAAAACCAAAGACAGTGAGAAAATCTTGAAAGAAGCCAGGGGAGGGGGAAATACCTTAGGAAGAAGGATAATAATTACAGCAGAATTGTCATTACAGACCATACAAGCAAGGGGGGAGTGGAGTGAAATATTTATAGAATGTTGGTAAAACAGCAACAAAACACAAACCTAGAATGTGTTATCTAGCAAAATTATCCTTTGAAAGTCAGGAATAAATAAGGAAAAGAAAAAGATGGAGTTCATTTTCAGCAGAACTGCTCTGCATGAAATGTTAAAAAAAAGTGTTCATAGAGAAGGAAGATAATACAAATCATACATTTGGATCTACGAAGGAAGGAAGAGCCCAGAAGAAGGAATAACTGAAGTTAAAATAAAATATTTGATTTATTAATTGATCTAATAAATGTTCAAAGTAATAATAGTAACAATGTCAATAAGTACTTTAAATATGAATGCTCTGAATATACCAATTTTTTGTCAGCAGGACTGTCAAGAGTGAACAAAAAATGACCCAACTGTGTTTTCTGTAAGAAACCCACTTTAAACAGAAAGCTTAGAAGTAAAGGGATGGAGAAAGGATACCATACTAATACTAATCAAAAGAAGGGTGTTGTAGATGTATTAACTTCAGACAAAGCAGACTTCAGAACAAGTAAAATTATCAGGGATAAAGAAAGAGGGCACATTACATAATGATAAAGGGATTAATTCTCCAAGAAGATGTAACAATTCTTAATATGTATGAGCCTAACAATAGAACATCAAAATAATGCAGCAAAAGCCAATAGAACCTCAAAAAATATATATATATCAAGTGCTTTACAAATAAGGTATGAGAACAACAGTTCAACAATTTTTTAGCTCATGAAAGTTGCCATTTCTTTCAGGGGCAGCAAGATTGCTATAGAATAACTAAGAGAATAAAACAATAGGGCAAAATGATTTTTAAGATACCAAATACATCTAGATTCCTGTTGGAGAAGCTGCCGGAGCCCTCTTTTATAGGATTACAGAATCTACTCTCAATCCTTTGACAATTGACACTCTCACCAGTAAACCTTTTAATCCCCCAACTAGTGAAATACATTTCAGGAATTGGAAATCAACAAAGTGCACAAAGAGCCCCACCCTCCCTCTTTGCAACCCAGCAAGCCCCCAAATCCCATTGTCACACCCCCTAGGGGAGTTTTTCCCTTCTGTAGGCCTCAGTGGATTTCAGGGGCTTTTTGAGTGATACTATATTTCCACTAGCCAAAAACACATTAACTTTAATATTTCCTTGGCAGATTATTACTAAAGAAAGAAATATTTCTTGCTATATGGAAATAAATTGATAAATTCAGCAACTGCGACTTTGCTTACATAAGTGAAAACTTCAGAATATAAATGTTTCAAGCCTGAGAAAATGGTTTCAAATGTGGGAAAATTTTTCCTGAATTTCTGTACTCAAAACATAAAAGGACATAATTGTTAAATTTGAATCTTTCCAACATCCTGTAAGTGCTTTCCCATTCATTCAGACAGTAAGTCTGCAAGGCCAACATGCCAGCCATGGTGCCAAGTCCTAGTGATTGAAAGTTAAAAAATCCCACTTCTGTCCTCTAAGGTCTTACAGTCTGGAGGGAAAGACAGACATCTCAGTGAATACAGTACAATCAGCAAGCAATGTTATTTGCTATCCCTGCAAAAATGCTATAGGAATGAAGCATAGAGAAGGTAACTTCAAAGTTTGGTCAATACATAGAAGTCATCAAAGGAGGAAGGACAGCGCATTCTGAACAGAGAATTTATGTAAAAGGCACAAAGAATGCAAAAGATGTATGTTCAGGTCCCCAGGGAAGTGGGGGCGCTTAAGCAGAGAAGTGGTTACCAGAGGGCAGAATGAGTAACTGACTCAGATGTATTTATCAAAGTTCATGTTAATCATGTTCTTGTTTGTTTCAGATGGTCATGGAGCTATTTAGTTTTAAACCTTTGTTGTGGTCCCCTGCATCTAAGACATTATTCAGAGTCCCAGAACACCTGTTGATTTTTGTGGGGGTTTCTGAGGCCCTCCAAATTTTCATTTAAATTTCCAGCCTCATAGCTCTTCATTTACTGAAGCTCCATCAGGTTCCTGTAATTTCCTAATATCCCATCCACTCCCTTGCTTCTGTGTCTTTGCTCAAGCTATTCCTCTCTTTAGAGTACTATTTGTCTCCTTCCCATTGACCAACACTTGACCCCTAAAAATCCACCTCAAATCCCTTCTCTCCCCCCACACCTTTCCCATTTTCCCAGCATGCTCCCATGGTACCTCAGTTTAATTTTCCTCTACAGTACAGCTGTTCAGTTATCTGTCTTTTCAACAAGAGCAGAAACTCACTGAGGGTAGGCATCTTGTGTTATTTATTGTGTGTTCCCAGCACATGACCTGGAATGTGGTGCTTCATAAATATTTGTCTTAAATGACATGTCTCATCACCTTTGTGATTTCATTGGTCCCTTCAGTTTAACAACTGAGTTCTTCCAGCTGGCAAACCTTCTGAAGCTCAGTTTGCCACCGAGGGTGAGATCAGAGGAAGGATAAGGACACCACGTGAGGCACAGACTCACAGCCCTTATGGCACAACAAAGCCACTTGGGGACCTTTTTAAAAAATAGAGTTCCTTGGCCCCACCTTCAGAAATCATGACTTATTTGGTCTGAAATCTATATCAGGCATTAATATATGTTTTTCAAATTCTATAGGCAATGCTAAAGTGTAAGCAGTTTCAAGAACCACAGTCCTGAAGGGCAGGTGGGAAATAGTCCCCAGGCCCCGGATGTGAATGCGAACTCACTTTTCTCAAAAGGTGATGCTTTCCTCAGGAAAACATAGCCAGAAGAATGGAGGCCACGGTCTCGTGACGCTGACCTCTTTCTGAGTGAAATTTTGCCACACAGTCTGAGTTATGCTATGGGAGGAATCACACATTGGACAATGCACTGGTCCTCATGGTCCCACTTAGTATGTCCAGAGAATCCCATTGTGCCCCACACCTACACAGACATTTTTAAAAGAAGTTACAGGAAGCGGTTAAATGAACTGAAGTAGAAATACCAAGCACTAAATCATCAAAGGAGTTATGAAAGCCTAACAGTTTCCAGTTCTCTTGAGGGTCTTCAACATGTATATCCCCTGTGGCACACAGTGGAATGGTGGGACAGAGCCAGACAGAAAGGGGAGGACTCCATTCACACAACTCTGAGGACACCATGCACATTGCATTCCATGTGAAGAGTGTTCCTTAGAATTGTGTAATGCCACATCTTGACATAAGAATTCCTGTCCTTAGACACAGATTCCTGGTAGTGGCCTCCATCTTGGTTCTGTTCCTCAGCCTTCTGGCTTGAAACTGTCACTCTGAACCAAGGTGAGGAATAAAGAGCCTTCTTGTCAAAATACCTGTGCTGACATCTTTTCCTCCCTGGTGATGTCTTCATCAGAAGTTCCCCCAAGTGACAGTTCTCATCAACACATTCTTGATCCACCAAATGTGTTACACCATCCTGCTGAACTCCAGCCAGAATTGGCCCCTAAATCAGTCACTGCAGCAGAGTTTCAGAAAGGATGTCAGTTCCTTCTCTGCATCACTACCCCCTTTTTTTTTCATTAGTCAAAGTATCCACAGAGAAGGAAAATATATTATTTCTAGAATTTGGGTGGAGTTTTTTTTTGAGGGGGGAGAAGAATCAGATTTAACACTCTAAGAGCAAAGAACAGGTGAATTGGAGTAGCATTATCTATAAAAAATTAGCCCAAAACCTGGCAGAGAGCAGGGACCTAAAAAATGTTAAGTTTCTATTGTTCTTGGAAGAGGATACCATGGCTTTTTATAATTTTGAGTGTGGAAATAGCAGCAGGGTCTTCAGGGTAAGAAGAGGATTCATGTTTTTCTCAAATAAGTTGTGAGAATGAGAGAGAAATAGGAATTTAGCATGATAAAGTGTTTTGTAAATTGTAACAGTATATAAAATGTATGATGTTATTAGCAAGTGTTATAAGAAATGTACAAATCAAATGCTACAAGGTTTTGAAGGAGAGGAAGATAGCACACCCTGTTGTGGAAATCAGGAGAAAGTGGCATCTACCACTTGATAAGGGTGTACCTTCTACACCCTTCTACATTGTAGAACACAATCATGATTCCCTACTTAGACCCACAGAGCAAGCTAGTTCTGAGAATAGATTAAAATATCTGTGTCCCTGTTCGATTAGCTGTTATTAGCAAGTCAGGTAATAGCAAATGTTGGAGAGGCTGTGGAGAAAAAGGAACCCTCATACACTGTTGGTGGGAATGTAAAGTAGTACAACCATTATGGAAGAAAGTATGGTGGTTCCTCAAAAAACTGAAAATAGAACTACCTTATGACCCAGCAATCCCTCTACTGGGTATATATCCCCAAAACTCAGAAACATTGATACGTAAAGACACATGCAGCCCCATGTTTATTGCAGCATTGTTCACAGTGGCCAGGACATGGAAACAACCAAAAAGCCCATCAATAGATGACTGGATAAAGAAGATGTGGCACATATACACTATGGAATACTACTCAGCCATAAGAAATGATGACATCGGAACATTTACAGCAAAATGGTGGGATCTTGATAACATGATACGAAGCGAAATAAGTAAATCAGAAAAAAACAGGAACTGTATTATTCCATACGTAGGTGGGACATAATAGTGAAACTAAGAGACATTGATAAGAGTGTGGTGGTTACGGGGGGGAGGGGGGAATGGGAGAGGGATAGGGGGTGGGAGGGGCACAAAGAAAACAAGATAGAAGGTGACAGAGGACAATCTGACTTTGGGTGGTGGGTATGCAACATAATTGAACGACAAGATAACCTGGACTTGTTATCTTTGAATATATGTATCCTGATTTATTGATGTCACCCCATTAAAAAAATAAAATTATAAAAAAAAAAAAAATATCTGTGTCAACTATAAAGCACTATACAAATGCGAAGTGATGTTATTGTAGCTATTATTGGTGACGAAGAAATTATTATCGTTATTATTGGCTTTGAAGATACTGAGCACCATTCAACAGGTGAAGCTGTCAGGGGAACACCTTACAGGTAGAGAGATGAGGGCTAGAAAAATTTCCATGAACTTTCTTAGCTGATCCAGAGTCCCTGTATATAACATCTTTGAGCAACAGTTGTAACATCTTTGTTACACTGGATATAACATCTTTGAGCACCGGTTGACAGCTACTCTGTCACAAAGGCCTGTGACAGTGCTAGTATTGAATAAGAAATGCCATCTCCCTTGATTTGGTTTTGAGAATGGCCTCAATATCAGCCCAAGAAGTTTATATTTACCATATTTTTTGCTCCACAAGATGCACCTGACCATAAGATACACCTAGGGTTTTAAGGAGGAAAATAAGAAAAAAAATATTCTGAACCAAATGATGTGTTAAAATATTTAATAAAATACCGTATTTTTTGCTCCATAAGACACACAGGCATTTTCTCCTCCACTTTTAGGGGCAAAAAAAGTGCATTTATGGAGCAAAAAATACAGTAATATATAGCCAGGAAATATTTTAGCAGGTGATTGAGTGGTGCTACCCTCAGACTTCAAACCTATTATCTATCCCCACCCTTGCTTAAATAGCGTATTTTTTTAAAACTCTGTGAATCATGGAACTGATTGTGTCTTTCTTTGCAATGGCTGTTATAACGCCTAGGTCAAATTTAGCAAGTATATAAGACAGCAAAGCATGAGTCTGAATACTCACTTCAGCCCTGGCTTACTTTTCCCATATTTATTTTCTTTTCAATCCCTCCCTTGCTCTTAAAATACCTATTGAATTATATATAATATTAGATGTATATTATCTTTAATCCTTTGGGAATAAGGTTAAATTTATAAATAAAGATCATTTCTTATTTTTTTAAATTTCTTATTCAATTAACTGCTGGTGAAGAGTATTTGAAATGTCCCTAGGGAAATCTGCATGGCTGAGGCATATTGGAAAAGTAACATGACTTGCATTTCTTACTGGTACTATTGCTGATCTTCTAAGTTTTAAAACTTGGTTAAAGTCATGTATAACATAACACAAATATAATGTGAATCTATTGGTAACTGAATATTTTGCATTTAGAGTTAAAGTTTGAATGTTGTATTACAGAAAAAATACAAACTTAAAACTACCTAAATCCTTGTTCCTGTGTTTCAAAACTTCTCCGTAAGTTTAAATAAAAACTAAGCCTGTCAGAACATTAGAAAATAAAGTCTGTCATCCCGATTTTTAAAAATCATGCATATAAAAATACGTTTGAAATGGAGTGAAACTCGTTCTGTTACTAAAAGATATTGGTAATGCTTGGATTACATTGCTAGATCAGGAGAAAGATATAGAGAAGTCTCTCTGTCTATCTATAGTCAATCTCCTTTATCATTTTAAACTTGCATTTTAAAATATCTGATAGCAAAACAATCTTTAAAAATCTGACTTTATTGGAGGATATTTTCCTCCATCAAAAAAAACTCTGTTTACTCTGACTCCTGGCAGCCCGCCCTGTAAGCTGGAGCTCTCTAGGAGGTGCCGGCAGAATCTGGGACAGACTGAATTGTGTGGCTCTAGAACAGGGGCCATTTTTCCCTTGCATACCCAGCCAGTGCATAGCCCTCTTTTCAATTTTAGCGTATGTGCTGCCGAAGCAAGCACATAGCCCTATTTTCACATGGCCAAATCTTGGTCTGTGTGGGGACTCTGCTGGCCCCACCCTGATGACTCCCTGAGACCTTGCCCTACCTCAAAGGTAACTCTCCTTCCTGCACTTCACAATAACTCACAGTGAAACCCTTCTGATGCCCACTTCCACAGGCAACTTCAGGTCTTTTTCAAGGTAAAGTTCAATATTTATGATACCATTTAAGAACTTCTTAATCACCTAATATATAAAACACATCACTGTTTTTTTTAGGCTTCTATTTATTTTTATGTGTCACTGATAAAGTGTTTGAATGTTTTGCCCCAGTCCCATTTTTTTGCATAAGGCTTGTGATGTTCATTATATGATTTTGCATGGCAATGGTAATTTTTTTAAAAAGCCCTATTTAGAGATTGCTTTAGGACCAATTTATAAGACCCCCCCCAAATAAATCAGTTTCCTTGGTTTATGTATATCATTAATCTTTGCGTTCCTCTCTTTCCCACCCTGATCAAAGTTTATCTTTTTTTGGTTTTTAATAGACTTGACTATTTCTAAAATATTTTAAATCAGAGGGCATTGACTTTCAGCCTCTGAAGACAGAAAGTAAATTTCAGAAGGGAATTCTAAAAGAGGAATTTAGAGATTTTCCAAATAAAGGCAATGTTATTAGAATTAAAAAGTTGCCTACAGGGTGACTGCAGAAGATAGAGTGGGCACATGGTCAAGATGGACTCACTACGGTTTTACCCAGACTTCTAAAGAACAAATAATTGCTACTACATTAACTGATTTTGGACATAGAAAGAAAATCAAATACCATCTTGTTGATTTTATGATGTATATTTGGATTTGGTCTTAAACTTGATAAACCAGTAAGTACATATATCTGTTAATAACTCAGTCTAGAATGTAAGTGGCGAACAGGTTGGATGGATGATGCATTTGTAGTAAACTCATGTTACTTCCTAGGGATTATTGCCTTCTTTTTTTATGCTTATCAATCTGCCTAAACTTTTCCAGAGGTTTGTTTTAGACTTATTTTTTCTGTTTTTTTTAAGGCTCAAGTCATTTCCCTATTTAGAAAATCAGAACATATGCTTGTTTCTAGAGTTCAAACATCTCTTCCCAACTCTACAATGTCTCTAAATGTCTCAGAAAATAAGCAGTGTCTGTTTTTCTTGTATATTATGGGATAAAATAGATCTGTGTCTAGAGATTTAAAGTCATGCAGAATAATTAAGGACACTCTTTCTTCTGCATGATATAGTTTGAGCCACACTTCTCTACTGTTGTTTGACCCTTTTGAGTTCCTAGTCTGCTTCCATTTGCACCAGAAGAAAATGGAAACCAAGCTGAAATTGAATATAAAATGTCAGAACTGAAAAGCTACTAGATCAAGTCCAGATAAAGAAACTGTGAGGGATTTAAACTGTCTTCTTCCTATGGAAATAAGTGTAGTGGGCTATATTTCAAAGCTAATGCAATTAAATACTGGACTTGTGTGTTACTTCCCCTTGTTCTTTGTCTATGCTTATGTGCAGCTGACTTTTGATAGTAATTAGGCTTTCTGTGTAGATTTTTCTTTAGATAAAGAATATCCTTATCAGAGAATCCAAGTCCCTAGTTGTAAGTTAATAAATAAACTTCCTGGTTTATGCATCAGAGCATGTCAGTGGGTGACCATCTGAGAAACAGAGAGAAATAGATTCACTCTGACCATGCTACTAAATCAGGTTCCAGAGATGTAGCCTCAGGAACATGGAAATCACCAGGACACTTTGAGGCCTCTCAGGGCACCTAGCAACTTTTTAGCATGGGCTACTTTGATTCCATCTTGTTGCTAGTTGTCCACAAACATCCACACTGTGAAGACAGTCCACCTCTTGGCTTGCAAAGCTAGAAATAAACACAGCCACTTCTCAAGAGGCAGTTACCACAATAGGTTCTTTCTTCCTCAGAGCAAAAGCTGGAATTCTCCCACCTGTTAACAGCTGTGAATCTTCTGAAATGCTCCATAGAACAAAGACTCATTTTTCTTTAGACATATGACGTGAGCATTCATTTTTACATCCATACAGCAAAGTATACGCAGTTGTGTGGAAAGCTTCAGGAATAAAAAAAGATTACAATAGATCCCTTTTTGAACCTTTTAGAGATTCTTCAAATGATGGTGTCTAATTTCAGAATTTGATACATGTTCCAAGGGATGAATTGTGGGTCTTTATAACAAGTAGGAAAAAGGATTGAAAATGTCTAAAAGCTCTAACACCTATTTTTTTAAAAATGCTTACAAAATATAATTATTGAAAAATTCTATTTGGAAATATATATATATATCATGAGATTAAGGAAGTATCTGAAATTGCTTGGCAATTTTGAGTTACTTTCCAACTAGAAACTCTGGTTAATGGACTTTAAAAATAATTTTGTATTTGAGTTGAAAAAGTATGCATCTCTGTCCATTGATAGTTTAAGTACCAGACCTTAGCAAGATAAAATCCGCAGTGACTAAGGCAGTGCTTCTTAAATAAGATCCAATTGAAACTGCATCCCAAATCACTACATCTCTTCTGACAAGACTGGATTAGCACTAACTCTCCTCTGATGAGGGATCCCCTCGACCTTGGAAACAGCCAGTCTGGATCACTCATCAGGTACAGAGTAAAATCAGAGAAGGACCCCAGAACTCTGTTCTTCAGCTAGCCTGTATAAAGTGGAGAATCTTGTAGAGGTGATGTAGTCAACAGTTGGATGCATTTCAGAGAGAGTATGATTCCGGTTTCTTCTCTGTCTCTTTAGGCAAGCTCAAAATGACCAAGCAAGCACCTGCCCTCGCTGACCTCTAACGGTAAGTTACTGTTACGTTTATTTTTTATTTTTTTTATTTTTTAATAAATTTTTATTAATGGTAATGGGATGACATTAATAAATCAGGGTACATATATTCAAAGAAAACATGTCTAGGTTATTTTGTCATCAAATTATGTTGCAAACCCCTCGCCCAAAGTCAGATTGTCCTCCGTCACCCTCTATCTAGTTCTCTGTGCCCCTCCCCCTCCCCCTAACTCTCTCCCTCCCTCCCTCCCTCCCATGTCCTCCCTCCCCCCCCACCCTTGGTAACCACCACACTCTTGTCCATGTCTCTTAGTCTCATTTTTATGTTCCACCAATGTATGGAATCATGTAGTTCTTGTTTTTTTCTGATTTGCTTATTTCACTCCTTATAATGTTATCAAGATCCCACCATTTTGCTGTAAATGATCTGATGTCATCATTTCTTATGGCTGAGTAGTATTCCATAATGTATATGTGCCACATCTTCTTTATCCAGTCTTCTATTGAAGGGCTTTTTGGTTGTTTCCATGTCTTGGCCACTGTGAACAGTGCTGCAATGAACATGGGGCTACATGTGTCTTCACGTATCAATGTTTCTGAGGTTTTGGGGTATATACCCAGTAGAGGGATTGCTGGGTCATAAGGTAGTTCTATTTGCAGTTTTTTGAGGAACCACCATACTTTCCTCCATAATGGTTGTACTACTTTACAGTCCCACCAACAGTGAATGAGGGTTCCTTTTTCTCCACAGCCTCTCCAACATTTGCTATTACCCGTCTTGTTGATAATAGCTAATCTATACTGTTACGTTTATTATTTGCTCCTGCTTTATGTCTCCTCGTTGCTTCATTATGTTTGGTTCTGCTTCCGGCCCTTTGGAATTGATGTTTGAACTTGGTCTCTGTTCCTTTAGATCCTGGACTTTCCTAACAGATTCCAATTTGGTTTATTCTATCAGCTTTCTATGCTCTGGGCTAGCCTAGTACTTGCCCTTCTGAAGCTAATTTCCAGCACAGTCCACTTGGCTGGATGGTGGGTATTCTCTGAGTTTGCAGGAGTGTATCTGAGTGTGTGGCGGGAAAGGCGAGGGTATATTCACAGTTTGGATAATCACTCACTAAAATGAGAGGGGGGAGATATCTAAATAGAAACAAGGGGAGTGGGGAAGTAATGTATTTGCTACTCCTCATTAACCATCTTGAGGTTTGAGATAAATTCTTAATTAGGTGTTTACTTTCCTGCCAAGAGTTTTATCTCAGCTCTCAGATTTTGCTGCCACCTGGTGCTAAAATGTTCCAGGTTGTGATGACTAAATAGTTTGACAAACTCCAGAAAGTATGACCTAAATTCAGAAATAACATGAATTAGGATACTGGATACTTAGTGTAATAAGTAAAAGATATAACGTTAAAAAATAAAACTGAATTAATATAAAAAATGAACATGGTATACCTGTGATAAATTCATAAGAAGTAATAATAGTAAATAACTGTGTACTTCTGGGATATCACCACCTCTTAGAGCAGGGGTCCCCAAACTACGGCCCGCGGGCCACATGCAGCCCCCTGAGGCCATTTATCCGACCCCCACCGCACTTCTGGAAGGGGCACCTCTTTCATTGGTGGTCAGTGAGAGGAGCATAGTTCCCATTGAAATACTGGTCAGTTTGTTGATTTAAATTTACTTGTTCTTTATTTTAAATATTGTATTTGTTCCCGTTTTGTTTTTTTTTACTTTAAAATAAGATATGTGCAGTGTGCATAGGGATTTGTTCATAGTTTTTTTTATAGTCCGGTCCTCCAACGGTCTGAGGGACAGTGAACTGGCCCCCTGTGTAAAAAGTTTGGGGACCCCTGTCTTAGAGTATGGTCCCCAGCTGAGCTGTATTTCCTGAATATGACACAATATAGTTTAATAACAAATAATGTTTCTCAGTTAATAGGCCCTGTAGTTAAAAACAGTTTGCTGCCTACTCCTTGTAAGCTAAGGTTGGCTAATTTTGCCCAAGGTTTATTTACATTTCACATAAACTATTTTTCCCTTTATGGCCTTCAGCGGCCTGCCATTCCTCCCCATTCTCTGTCCTGCCTGCCACCATTGTTCGCCATTGTCTCTCCAGGCAGGATCTGCCCTCATTGCTTCTGACTTTCCCACAGATATGGTTTGTCCTTATATTTCCAGTCACAGTGTTGGAAGAGATTATTTCTTATAGGTGATCACACATGCAGCTAACGTTTCCTACTTCAACTTTTAAAGGCATGCTGCCTTACTGGACTCCCAGATAGAGCAATACTTGGCTCACTTAGCCTTTGTGTCCAAGCTGTGGAGGGACCTGGAAAGAACTCCCCCAAACCCAGGCCAGAGCACAGTCCGGTAGCGCCATCCATCTGTGCAGAATGCATTTTCCAAAGACGACCAAAAGAATAACCCCCCACTCACGTGCCCCTCTTTAAAATGTGCCATTGACACTCCTCGCAGAGAGAAATGGAATCTGTGTCCCCTTCCCAAGAAACTAGGTGGGTTTGTGACTTTGGAAGAAGTAACACTAAGTAATACAATAGTAAGTAATAATAATACAAGAATAAACTCTGTTTCATGTACTCAGAACTGTAAACCTATGTTTGCCTCTCCCTGTCTGTGACATCCAAGGTAAAGTTATAAAAAATGATCAAGTCTCTCTGGAGGTCCCACTTTTGGAACCCAGACACCAAGCTGAAGAAGCCTAAACTAATGCAGAGACAGCTCTTGGGAAGGTCAGTTATACTTTTTCTAGCTGTCAGCCCACCTGAGATCCCAGCGACAGTCAGCATCAACTACAAAGACACCTCCAAATTATTCCAAACCCTAGCCGTCAAGTCACCCCCAACCTTCAAGCCTACCTAGCTGAGACCCCAGACATCAGAGAGCAACAACAAGCCATCCCTGCTGTGCTCTGTTTGAATGTGTGGCCCATAGAAACCATGAGTGTAATAAAATTGTTACTTTATGCCACTAAGTTTTGGGGTCATTAGTTGCATGGCGATAACAACAGAAACAGTATCCTATTCAGTGAGTTCCTCACAACTGGTGGATGCAGATTCCAAGTCCTCTCCATCTCATACCTAATTTTATTGTCATTCTGAGACATCTCCTTTAACCAGAACTTAAGCAGCCTTCCTTTCTTCTGGTTTTCAGGGTTTTATTTCTGGTGTATCGGAAGCCCACCATTCATTTCAGAGTCTGGCTCTCTCTTTTTCCCAGGAGATCTGGGACTTCATTGTAAATATTTCTGCCTCACTCATTGATGGCCCATTTCTAATGTTTTCTCTCTTACTCCTCATTCCATCATCTGTCCTTGGGAGCCACATCTTAAGATGAGTGCAGTGGGAATTTTACTTCTTTTGAAGAGACTGTAGCCTCCCCAGAAGAGTGTGGCTTCTCCTGCTGGTTGTACGAGACAGTTCTATCACTGATGGCCCGATATCAGTATTTTTCTAGATTATTCAGCTTTAACCCCAAGATAATAACAATGGCTAAAAATTATTATATGCCAAGCTTGTGCTAAGCCTCTAGAGATCCCTTTCAGTCCTCCCAGCAACCTTATATAGAGAGTAACAACTAGCCTCCCTCCTATTTTAAAATAAGGAAAATCAAGAACAGGGAAGTTAGAATTTGCTCAAGGCAACAGGTAGAGGGGGATTCCAGAGAAGGTGGTCTCCAGAGCTCATGCTCTTAACCACATGTCTCATGAACAGGACATTAGACAGCTGGCAGGCATCAAACCAAGCCAGCTGTTCAAAACACGGTTCCAAGGCCAGGTGAAGCTCTGGCTGATGCATCCCTTCTCTCTTTTTCTCCCTCACAGCTTCCTGTTTCTGCCCACAGAGCACATCTTCACAGGAGTAAGCAACTGCTTTTAGGTAAAGAAAACCCAGTTGAATTCTATGCAGAGAAAATAAACATTTCTACTAAAGAAACAACAAAGCCTATAGATGCATAATTCTGGCTGCTAAAACCTAGCTGGGACAATTTGTATGACACCACAGTCACTTAACTTTATAGGCTAAAATATCTGCATTCAGGTTGCAGTACAGCTCTTCCCAAGAACAATAGGTGGAAGCTTGTTTTATATTTGAATAACTCAAGGGCCAATGCAGGACTGACCCCCCTTGAAAGGAAGGATAATGTGCCTCGAGATATCTTCTTGCAGGGCAGAAACTGCTCACAGCAATTTAGTAACAGTATTTTGCCTTATTTTTCCCCCACCAATGTAACAGATATAGCAGGCTTCTTGCTCCAGGCTTACTACGAGATTGCACTTACACTCAGCACTTTGACATATCCCCAATATAGGTCCATCTCTTTTGAGCATTGAAAAGACATGGATATTTTACTGAAAATTTCATGGCACTAGGGAAAGAGATTTTATATTGCAAAATCTTATTTTAAACCTTAGTAAAATTCCCTTAAAATATCTCTGTTCTTTCAGCATTTTCCGCTGTAGACAGCAGCTTTCCTTTCTTTTCAAAAATTTGACACCTCTCTCCAAAATGGTTCTCTAGACCCACACTCCTTTCCTTTTCTTTTTCTTCTTCTTTTTCTTTTTCTTTTTTTTTTTAGATTTTATTTTTTTAATTTTAGAGAGAGGAAGGAGAAAGAGGGGAAGAGAGGGGAGAAGCTAGAAGCATCAACTCATAGTAATTGCTTCCTGTATGTGCCTTGACCGGGCAAGCCCAGGGGTTCGAACTGGTGATCTCAGCGTTTCAGGTCAATGTTTTATGCCCTTCGCCACCACAGGTCAGGCCCAGACCCACACTGCTTTTCAGCCGCTCATTCTAAGTTGTCACCTCACCTCCATCTCACAGTTCCCTCTCCAGTTTGCATCCTCAGACCCATCTCAGCACTCAGAAAAGGATTCACCTTTTTAGAAGAGGAAAGAGTATGGTGCATATAAAATGTAATTTTTCCCAGTCTCAGATAAATTTTTTTTACAAATATCTCTCTTGCAGGAGCTTCTATGAAAATCAACTTTTTTTTTTTTTTTTTTTGTATTTTTCTGAAGCTGGAAACAGGGAGAGACAGTCAGACAGACTCCCGCACGCGCCCAACCGGGATCCACCCGGCACGCCCACCAGGGGCGATGCTCTGCCCACCAGGGGGCGATGCTCTGCCCCTCCGGGGCGTCGCTCTGCCACGACCAGAGCCACTCTAACACCTGGGGCAGAGGCCACAGAGCCATCCCCAGCGCCCGGGCCATCTTTGCTCCAATGAAGCCTTGGCTGCGGGAGGGGAAGAGAGAGACAGAGAGGAAGGAGGGGGGGGTGGAGAAGCAAATGGGCGCTTCTCCTATGTGCCCTGGCCGGGAATCGAACCCGGGTCCCCCCGCATGCCAGGCCGACGCTCTACCGCTGAGCCAACCGGCCAGGGCCGAAAATCAACTTTTAAATAGGTATTAAAATCTTTTAAAATTGTGAACTAAATTATACATGCAAAAGAATAAACAATGTATATGTATCTGTTATAAAATGAAAAATTAAAATACACAAAACTCAGTATACTGGATTATGCTGGGTCAGCCTGGTTAAGCTGGGAACTGTGTTTCCCAGTACAGGGAGTCCTCGGGTTCCAACATAGTTCTGGTCCTACGACGACAGTGATGTAACCCGAATTTTGGTGTAAGTCAAAACACACCCTAGCCTAAGTCACTTACCAATCCAAACACAGTTGTAAAATCATAATCTTGAACATGAAAACAACTAAACCACAGAGAAAGGAAAGGGACATAAACAATATACTGTACTGTACACTGTATGCGTATTCTTCCACCGTGCACTGCCAAACTAGTTCACCCACATAGTCTATAAGTACAATGCTGATGGCGTAAGCTGAAACACTCACATCTCAATTTTTGAAGTTTTTATGGGAGTGAGTGTCGAAAACTTGCAGTTGTATGTAGAAACTGTTGTAATCCAAGGATGCCCTGCATTCCCTTTACTCTGTGGCTCAGAATTAGAGTTGGCCAAAAGAAGAACTTGCACCAATAAGGAAATTAGAAGTGGAGCAGCAGCCAGTATTCTCTGAAGGTCATCACAGTCAGATGTGATGGACAGATGCAGAGGTTTCCAGCAAGTTCCAGCTTGTTCTTGCTCTCCTCTGCTCTACCAATAACTTTTCTTCCCAACTGTTCCAGATGTGATTTCTTTACTGAAGCAAAGCATATCCTCTGGCAGCTATTGATATGGCAAATGCTTTTTCTCTCAATGCCCATTGGTTAAGACCACTAGCAGTTCTAATGGTTCTTAGACTATCTTGACAGAGATCCCTTATAGAGCATTGGACAAGCCTTTGTAGGTGAATCAGCACAGACCTTCTGAGATTTATGTCATCCTTTTCCAACTACTATTCTTTTGAGAAATAGCTTCTGGCTTGTTTCTGGGCCAGTAGAGACTAAACACTGACTGTGGGCCACCAAGTTCACCGTCAACCTGAGATGCCCATCACAAAGTGGCTGACGTCTGACTCAACAAGCTTGGGTGTGTGCATAGTAGCACTTCATCATCAAGTGGGAGTGAAACATAAGATGTCAGGCCCAAGGAGGTCTTGAAAATACAAGTAAATTTCATTAGTGAGTGGCTCAGATTGCCATACATGCTGTTTCTGCTATAGTGTGTCTCCTCTCTCAATATGCACCTATTGCTTCACGAATCAATCTTTATGATCATTTGATTAAGGAAGAAAAAAATGTGTCACATTTATAGCTCTTTCTGCCAAAAATGCTTGAAGAAGCTAAAACTGGATACCTATAGCAGTGGTCCCCAACCTTTTTTGGGCCACGGACCTGTTTAATGTCAGAAAATAGCCTGACCTGTGGTGGTGCAGTGGATAAAGTATCGACCTGAAATGCTGAGGTCACCAGTTCAAAACCCTGGGCTTGCCCAGTCAAGGCACATATGAGAGTTGATGCTTCCTGCTCCTCCCCCCTTCTCCCCCCCTCCTCTAAAAAATGAATAAATAAATAAAAATTTAAAAAAAATAAAAAGAAAATATTTTCATGGAACGGCCTTTAGGGTGGGATGGATAAATGCACAAAATAAAATTATGTGACTGGCATAAAAACTGTGGTATTTTTAAATATAATTGTCGAACTTACCAGACAAGCGTCAAGAGTGAGTCTTAGACAGATGTAACAGAGGGAATCTGGTCATTTTTTTAAAAATAAAACATCATTCAGACTTAAACATAAATAAAACGGAAATAATGTAAGTTATTTATTCTTTCTCTTCGGACCGGTACTGGTCCGTGGCCCAGGGGTTGGGGACCACTGACCTATAGCATTGTATCCTCACTAAAGTGTGACCATGAATAACAATGTGAAAAAGAAATCTGCAGTGGGCAAAACTCCAAGCAATGCACCTGGTTATCTCTCCCTGGAAGGAGAGATGACCACAGGTATGAGTTTATATTAACTTATGAGCAATGACTTATGGTTTAATTGATTGGCTATGGATTTGGAAGGAAGATGATTAGAGAAATGGAGGAAATGAAATACGGTGATAGCTATGAGGATAAACTTCTCTGAATAAGCACAGAATATGATAATATTGTGTGTCAAGTGAGTGCTCACCAAAGAGCAATCTTACCAGAGAAGAATTTTAATAATCAAGTAGACGAGATGACCATGGCCACTTTACATACGAGTGGATTGGGCACACACAGGAGTGACTGGGGGGAGGGGCTGACTGATATCCACAAAACAGATCATCTTGTCAACGTGGACTTCCTCTCATTAGAGCCAGTTTGTTTACCTACACTGCTGAGTCCTCAACTGCCAACAGCAAAGACAAACACTGACTGGAGATATGACACTAACTCTTCAGGTCACTTGGCATCAGGCTGATTACATTGGCCCATTTCCAGGAAGCGGAAGGGCATTGTTCTTACTAGAACAGATACTTATTTTGGAAATGGACTTGCCTTTCCTTCCCATGGTGTTTCTTTCAAAACCCCCATCTACAGACTTACAGAATGATTTATTCATCATGGTATCCCATACAGCCTTGTTTTGTTTGTTTGTTTACCAGAGAAATCATTTTACAGAGAATGAGTGGTGCAGTACTAGTCTTCCCATCACCTGGAGGTATATCTGACCCGATTGAATTATGCAATAGCTTTTTGAGGAGTCAGTTTAGTGCCAGATGGGTGGTGAAATTTTGCCCTTCAGAATGGACGAAGGGGACTTTGTTTATCCTTTTATTAGAAGTGTGTGTGTTTTCAGTGGTATGGATAGATGAATTATTTCATACAAAAGCATGGTCTTGTTGGTGACGTTATTTGGAAGTGAAATGTGCCTGAAGAAGTGTATGCAGATACCAGGTTGACAAGGAGTGGACTGGGCTGGATTGAGCAGTGTGAACTTGGAATAACTGAGAACTACATTTTCCAGAATTTCTTTTTTGTACAATTCTGAGTTAGAGTTGGCCAAAAGAGAAACTTCTAGATTTGAAAGACAGAAGTAAAAGTTGTGACCAGACATGGTCATGGACAGATCCAGAGCTCCCTAGCAGGTTTGTCTTGTCCTTTGAGGTTAACATTTAAACATGTCTTTCCCATCTTTAAAAATCTCTCACTGGCCCCTTGTTCCCTTCCATGCTACCCTCTCTTCTTTCACACTGTCCATTTTCACCTTCTCCTCCATCCTCGGCTACTGGTTTCTGTCACCCCCTTCTCCCTGAAACTGTTCTCACTGTTCTTCTCCCAATAGTCGTTTTTCCCCCTGGACTTCTATTACTGTTATATGCTGATAGTGTTCAAGAATATCTCTCCAGATGACCTCTCTGAGTTTCATACTTGGAGATCCAATGGGCTACTCAATACTACCGCCTGGATGAAGGACAGGCCCCTACAAATCAGCGTTTCCATAACTAAACTCATCATACAAACTCTACTTCCTACTTATCTCAGTGAATAGCATCACCATCCGCTCAGGTGTCCAAGCCAGAAACCTGATTTCAAATTTTCCCACTTTTCTCCCTCTCACTGCCACTCATTGTTTCAGTTTCCTTTATCCCTTGCCTGGATTACTGCAACAGTCATGCTTCCTGAAGTTGTGAAGATTCAATTAAAGAATACAGCTGGAATGCACCATAAAAATGTTATGGCTGATCTTCAGTGTAGACCCATATTAACCCTGAGAATATAGGACAATAATCCATTTTATGTGAGAAGTTGCAGTCAATAATGGGCTAAAGTAAACAAAAGGGAAACACATTTGCACAACAGTGGGCATTTTCAGTGTGTTAGACCTGGTTACAATTCTGTTCATTCCATAAATATTTACTATTTTCCTACCATGAGCTATAAGAACTGTGCCTGCAGGAAGCACTTCCCAGGTATTGATTCATTGTGTACTTTTTGAGGTCCAACATTTTGTGACATACAGGGGATACAAAGACAAAAAAAGTCAAGATCCCAGTTCTTAAGGGGCTCTCAACTTTCTTCAGTTACTGCTCATGTTGAGTGACATTTCAGATAGCCCCATCTAATGCTTTGGGAGCCCCTCCCAACAGACAGTGTTGCATTAAAATTCTTTCCAGGGCCCATGATTTTCAGAGAATAAATTAAGTGCAGAAGGAAAGAAAAAGTCAGTCTAGAGCCATATGTACACTGTTGTCTAGATGCAAAAATTCTTTTTCGATGACACATAGAGACCACCTCTTTGGGACCTGAATTAAATGGCAAGCAATCTCAGTAATGAATTCAGCCTTGTGCTCAACCCATTCCCAGAATCTCTGGCTTAATTATGAGAAGGAAACTTATTTATTCTGGGACATCACCACTTTGGTATAAATTCCTGGAAGCCATCAGAAAAGCAAAGAGGAGATCTTTCTCAGAGTCTCTCTCCTCTGGATTTCTGAGAAAGAAGTGTTTCATGTCTGGCTTGTCGGGTTGCTTTTAATATCAGCCCAAGGGTTTGCCCCTTACTTATTAATTCTTTTTGAACTTTGGTCTCCCTGCCCATCCTGAGGCCCCGGTCTCCTGCTGGGGAGTAGAGTCAACCTTTTTTGTGTCTTTAGCTATCATCTTTCCAGGTGCACATTCTTCATATTATTAGTCACACAACACTAAGAATAATATAATATATTTCTATAGTACTTTACATTTTACAAAACTCTTTTCATGGATTTTACTTAACTTAACCCTAACAGCAACTCAGAGAGGCAAGAGCTACGAGGAACCTGAGGCTCAGAGGAGATATTTGTCCAAGATCACACAGCTCTCAGATGACAGGCATCACAAAGAACCCGGATATTCTAATGCATATCCTGTTTCCATCATTTCTCCTTAAATCCATCCAGCGGTCAAAGTAATTTCTAGCCCTGATCCCTTTCTAAATTACTCAGACATATGAATAAAATCATGCTGACGCCTGACCTGTGGTGGCGCAGTGGATGGGGCGTCGACCTGGAAATGCTGAGGTCGCCGGTTCGAAACCCTGGGCTTGCCTGGTCAAAGCACATATGGGAGTTGATGCCTCCAGCTCCTCCCCACCTTCTCTCTCTGTCTCTTTCTCCTCTCTCTCTCCCTTTCTCTCTCCTCTCTAAAATGAATAAATAAATAAAAATTTTAAAAAAAATCATGCTGACATTGGGGGCCAAGGAACACTGATGTTTCTCTTGGGGCCTTGGTTGGTGGAGAGGACCCATGGCCTGCCAAGTACAAGGACATACAGAAGTTCTCAACCTGGGCTACACACTGAAGATGCCTGGGGAGCTTTAAACACTATTGAGGCCTGGTTTCTAGCCCCAGAGATTGTTATTTGATTGGTCTTGTGGCAGCCTGGCTATTGAGATGTTTTTAAAACTCCCTAGGTGATATTAATATGCATCCGTATTAAGAAACATTGCCTGAGGGCTTCCACAGGTTTATATGTTCCTTGTAGGACCTGGGGACTCATTCTTTCTCTTTTTGAAATGCTTTATTACACCATATGCAGTCATTGAATGAAATCTAGAAAATATAGACTAATCTTTGTAGGTTAATCATAATTATTTCACAGAGAAATAAGAGTATAGCTTTTCAGACTTTTTTTTCTATGTAAAGAAACATAAGTAAGCCTATGATCTTTTTTTAAATCAAAATGACACACTGCTGTCTTTGCCATTTTCTTTTCTATATCAGTAAATTCAAATCAGTATCTTTTCAAAGGCTCTATAGCATTCCTTTGTTTGGGTACCTCATTTAGTCTTTAATAACAAGTAGGAGTTTTCTTTTTATCTTCATATCCACTTTCTTTCAGGCAATGAGACATTTGAAATCCTAAAATCTAGTAAGAATGATGAGATTTTGTTGTTTCCCTTGGCTTCTGAGCCAACTCCAATTTATATGAAAGAATTACAATTAATCAAATAGTATGCCAATGTGGAAGAATCTCTTTTGGGGGGAAATTTGGAATCTATTATTAACACTTCAGCCCCAGTAATCTTAAAGAAAGTGTCCCTGCTATCCCCATCCTACATATAAGACAGCTAAATTTAAGTTCACCTGTTAAAACATGGAGTATGTCACGGTTTACTCAGCATTGTGTCTCAGAGCCTAGCTCAGTGCCTTGCACTGTGCCAAGCAGAGAGGAGACACTCCATGCATAGTTGATGGATGGCGAAATATTTCAGTCACATGCTGTTTCATTCGTTCATGCTGCCTCTGGCTGATGCAGAAATGCTCTCCCCAGAGGAGATTTGCTTCCCGGGTTTTCATCCTTTGCCACTGATTACACACAGAGGAATGACTTGGTGGGTCATCGATGTGCCTGAGTTCTTTTCATTCTCTAGGGCAGTTGTCTTCAAAATGTGGTCCCTGACCCAACAGTGTTGGTGTCACGTACAAACTAGTTAAAAATGCAAATTCATGGACCCAACTCCAAACTGCTGAATCAGAATTTCTGGATTGTTTTCAACGGCTTTCCAGATGATTCCAATGAACGTTAAAGATAAACATTAAAATTTGAGAACCACAGGGAATAAATGAGCACCTTCCTGTTCTGAAACACACAATAGTTTAGCTTGGAGAAGCAATTTTCAACCTTTTTCATCTCATGGTACACAAATTAATTACTAAAATACTGCGGCACAGTATTTTAGTGTGCAAAATATATTTTTTGCTGATCTTAAAAAACAAAAAAAGCTATAATTTTGATTCATTCACGCCGGACAGCTATCGTGTTGACTGCTGTCTTTTTTTTTTTTTTTTGGTAATCTAAGGCAGTGGTCGGTAAACTCATTAGTCAACAGAACCGAATATCAACAGTACAACGATCGAAATTTCTTTTGAGAGCCAAATTTTTTAAACTTAACCTATATAGGTAGGTACATTGTTATTAACTTAATTAGGGCACTCCTAAGCTGGCCAAAGAGCCGCATGTGGCTCGTGAGCCGCGGTTTGCCGAACAAGGGAAAAGAGGTCAGTGCTCCTGACTAAATTGTCAGGTATTGCATATTTAACATTTCCTTGGCACACCGGTTGAAAATTGCTGGCTTGGACAATTGAGTGAATGGAGGAGCTTTTTATAGAGATAGGGAAGACAGAAAGGGAAAATTTGGATGGAGATCACAGATTTGGGTTTGATATGTTCAATTTTAAGTACGTGTGGAACATGCAGGTGAAGGTCTCTGGAGGCATTTGGAGCATCCAGGTCTGGAGCCCGGGGTAGGATTGAGTTGGGAATACATTCAGGAGTGGTAGTTGAAGCTGTGAGTAAGGCTGCCCTGGATAGTGGAAAGCATTAGAGAAGAGGCAAGTCGTTGACAGGCCCTAGCTAACAGTAAGGAGGGCCAGGAGAGATGTCAGAGAAAGCAAAATCTGAGGACAGTCATTTTTCCTTGCAAGTGACTCATTGAAATGTTTGTCTCATCTTCCCCTCTGGATTATAAGCTCTTTAGTGACAGGGACCATGTAAACTTTAATAGGCCCCTCAAACAAGAGTACATTGCTTCACAGTGTGTGAATAATTAGTGAATTCCTGTCAGGATTCTGCTTTGCAGAAAACGCCAATGTGATCAAAGCTACCAGCAAGATGTTTCCCCAAAACTCATCTATAATTTCCCAGTGGACAGTGTGGCAGGTTAAAAATAAGTGAATAAATAAAGGGGATCATGTGTAATCCACTGATATCCATGCTAATCACATTAATCAGAGTGAATTAATTATACCTGAAAACAGATGCAAAGTTAAATTCCTTAGAAAATCAATTCAGTAAACTCATATTGGAATGCACAGTCAACAACCCCCCATGTTTAGAAACTATCAGCATGATTTGTGGCAACTTCTGATTTACTAAAGAAACTGCTTAAAACATTTTTAAAGGCAATTACAATTACTGTCTGGCATTTGATGGAAAGAAACCTCTTCAGCATTGTCCCTCGTGTGTCAACTGTCACAATTTTCTAAAAATTTTGAGGCAAAAAATAGGCAGGCTCTACTATTTGCTAGCCTCGATTAGGGTTAATTCAATGTGTGTCTGCAAATAATAGTGTTTAATGTAATCTCTCTAATTACAGATAAAATGCATTTTCAGTCATGCTCATCACTGACAGTATTTTGGGATAAGTTAAACTGACAGCTGCTTTCTAAAGGAAAGGAAAAAACAAACCTTCCTTGGGGTTGTGCTGATTTTCACTGTCTTTCTCTACCTTTTTATTTTCTTTTTTTTTTTTTTTGCATTAAAATTCAGAAAAATATGAACCTCAATACTTTGGCTTCAGATACATACCAACTTTGGAAATCATGACATAGTCTATCTCTTGGGAATTTGATATGTCTTCTATCTCCCACCCCCATAAATGAATATCTAACTCGAATTAACTCAACCAGCATTTTTGAAGGGTTTCAAGGAACCAGGCATTGTGCTAGGCACTAAAGAGATCAAGAAGGAATGATTCTACCAAAGCTGCCCTCTACAATTGGCCTCATGAACCAAGTCGAGCTTCCTACTATACGAGACATGACAGTCACAGTGCCACTATACTCACATCTCTTTCAGACTGAAATGATTCAAGTTACAATATTTTCGTAAGGATCAGTGCATGTTCTCCCTCAACCACAGCTCATCTGGCCAGAGATAACTAAGGGCACCGAATGCACAGATTGTTCAAGGACCTAATTTGGCCTGGCATGGAAAGTTCAGCTTAGACCTATTAAATTTTCTCTCTCAGGAATAGGAATTGGAAAATACTGAGTAACGTGGTTAGTGGTGAAAGTGAAATTAGAAGGTGATAAGAGAGAAACCACAAGACAGAATTTCCACCATGAGGGGGCAGGCTGCATCCGGTGTATGAGGTTATGAAGAAGCAGAAACACAGGACCTAGTTCAAAGTTGAATGAATCGAGGAATTAATAAATGAACAAATAATTGGTTTTTTTTTGGTAGCCTCAACACATGACTGATTCACACCAACTCACCATCCTTAATACTCCTGACACATTTTAAAACCTATGCTGCAGATGGGCTATATTTCCTGCATCTTATGTGCCTTAGCTGGGATATAGTTCAGCTTTGAGTAATGGAAAAACTCAAACTAACAGTGGTTTAAATGAGGAGTTTATTTCTTTCTCATGAAAAGTTTAATGTAAGCAATCCAGGACTGACAGGGTAGCTCATCTCCACAAAACTCTCAGAGACCTGGATTCCTTCCAACCTATTTTTCTACGATCTCTAGGTGGTACTCTTACCTCCAACTTATTTTTCTACGATCCCTAGGTGGTACTCTTACCTCCATAGTCTAAGGTAGGGTTCATGTTCCAGATTGAAGATGGGAAGAGGGATGGACAAGAAGAGGTGAATGAGACCAACTATTGCTGAAGATAGGTTTCTAGAACCTGAGAAAGTCTAATGCATGATTTGGGGGTGGAAATTAAGGAAAAAATCCAGAAATAGGGATGACACCAGGAAAAGGTACAGCAAGATAGCTCACTGACAGAGCTAAGCAAACAAGTGGCACACTAAACCCAGGACTAATGTAAATATTGAAAGAATTTGAAGATACCTTGAGGAGGTCTTTGGACCTTCCCTAGTGGTGGAATAGGAAGTTCAGAAAAGTACCTTCTAGACCCTACAGAGCAGAGGCCACAGCTAACACGGGTTACAATATAAATCAAACATATTCTAAGACCAGTTTTATATACAGGCCACCCTAAAATATCACCTATCATGGTACTACTCTTGATCCTTCTCCAAGTTAAAATTTCCACTCATAGAGACACTTTCTGGTATCAGACAATAATAATGCTATCTCTAGAAGGCTGCTTTCAGATGCCATCTGGAAGGAGAGAGTGGCCTGTAGGACATAGTACCAAGATGACACTCACTTACATCCGATTGGCCAGAACAGTCTGCCAAGACTGCCCCTAGCTGCATGGAAGTCTGAAAAACATGTTTATCCTAAGTGGCTAGGTACCTAGCTAAATATTCTTTTTCTGTATAAAAAGGCTTGGCAGCTTCTTATAAAGTTAAAGCCACCCAGCAATTCCACTCCTATGAATTTACTCTGGAGAAATAAAACATGTTTGTACAAAGACCTGTAGGTGTCTCAGTTTTGCAAGATGCAGAGTTGTGAAGATTGGTTAAACAGCATGAATGTATTTGACATCACTGGACTGTACATTTAAGAATGGATAGGCTGGCCCTGGCTGGTTGGCTCAGCGGTAGAGCATCGGCCTGGCGTGCAGAAGTCCTGGGTTCGATTCCCGGCCAGGGCACACAGGAGAAACACCCATCTGCTTCTCTACCCCTCCCCCTCTCCTTCCTCTTTGTCTCTCTCTTCCCCTCCCGCAGCCAAGGCTTTATTGGAGCAAAGATGGCGCGGGCGCTGGGGATGGCTCCATGGCCTCTGCCTCAGGCGCTAGAATGGCTCTGATTGCGGCAGAGGAACCCCCGGATGGACAGAGCATCGCCCCTGGTGGGCATGCCGGGTGGATCCCAGTCAGGCACAGGCGGGAGTCTGTCTGACTGCCTCCCGGTTTCCAGCTTCAGAAAAATACAAAAAAAAAGAAAAAAGAAAAAGAAAAAAAGGATAAGATTGGAAGTGTTATGTGTATTTTACCACAAATACTTTTTCAAGTCAATAGTTATCTTCTTGTATCAACTCCAGGCAAGTACCCCTTATTTTGACCTGAACTTCCTGCCTTCCTAGTCATTCAAAGCAGACTTTTGCTCTTACTGTTCCCTGAGAAGGAACTTAACCCTACTTTCTTCCCCCCTCCTTTTTTTTTGCTAATCCCTATATTTAAATTCATATGTAAGATGATGCTTCATTACCTCTCATTTTTTTTCTCACTAATCATATTTTACTGCTGAGGAAGTGAAGGCACTGCTGAGAAGCAGGAAGAAGGGTGTGACTTTTAAACCACACATGGCACTTAGATGTCACAGAAAATACTTTACACATAAACTGATGAAGTAAATCATGAGCTTCACATTTCTGTTTTTGAATGATCAACACACAAAAAAATGTGTTTGCAGTAACTCAGTATATGATGTTTGCAGTAGAGTTTGCTTTGCCCACAGAGAAGGGCGTCGAGCAGTGTTGTAGTAATAGCTTCCGCCAAAAGGCAGACTACTGATCAATCTTTGAGGATTATAACCTTGATTCTTGTAAATTCTGGCTCACAAACAATTGATATCCCATTGTCTTGATATAGAAATAAATCCTCATAGCCCTAAAGGATACACTTAGGCAACAAATTGTTAGCTCCATTTAAGTTATATACAGTTGAGAGAAAAACGGTTTCATCCACTGTGTGTTTGTCATCTCCTCAAAGCACCTAACAGTGCTTTGCCTGCAGGAAGCAGTCAATAAATGGTTATTGAATTCAGAATGTCCTTCTTCCCAATCAGCGAGGTTTTAATATATTTCCAATTGGAATGCCTATTAATTTTTCAGCATTAGTAAGCCTTTTAAAAAATCCATTTGGGGATGTATTTAAGAGTCCACAGCAAATACTATTCTATAAATGATTTAAGAAAATACTGTTAAGTGAAGCATGGTTATTCAACACACCAGTAGCCATGGATAAAATGTAATTTAATTTAATCATTTAAATTTACATTGTTAATATACAAGAGCATTTCTTTCAAACCACAGGTTAACACATACTAAAGAGCAATGCTGTTTGAGGAGCAGAGAAACTCGAGATAACTCTGCTGTTTGAAATAAAAGCAAGGCACTCTCCATTAACAGCTGGTGGGTTCCTGATTTCCGCCCACAGAAGGCATGTTCACACTGAGAGAGCTCTCCCGCAAGGGAAGAATCACCTGCTTTAATTCTTGCTTTCCTCTTCTGAGCTAGTTGCGTCATCCACTCTGTATAAACTTGTGTGTCAACATTAAGACAAAAAAAAATTGATAGATGATTTGGGAGGCTCTCATAGTCATAAAACAACTATGGAAGACAGAAGAACGCTGGCTGTAATCTTTATTTTCAGCACTAGTGTCTGGACCTATGACTAAAAACCTTCCTCATTCCTTCCAACCAATTGATATGATTAAAAAAGACTTTTCCTTAAATCTGATAGGTGTAAAAATAAAAAGTAACAGCACTTCTCTGGGGCTCTGCTTTGTTGTTGTTGTATTTTTTTCTTTTTCAGACATGACAAAAAACAAGGACTGGCTTTCCAATACTAATGATGCACGCAAGGGTTATGTATGCACAGTACTTCTAATTTATTCAAATTCAACTTGAATTTGGTCTGAAGCTACATTATATGAAGTGTTAGCTTTCCTTATATTTAGTAATGTTGATTATGTTTGCATATAAGCTGAAAAAAATTAATGCAAAAGTACTACTTAACTCGTGGCTATTGTCAGGTAAAATGTTAAGTATTACTGGTTATTTTAAAAAGCTTGTTTTCCTATAGATGTAGTAAGTTGAGTTAAAAGATTATAGAAAGGAGAATTAGGTCCTAGTCTTGATTCTGGTACTAGCTGTTTGACCTTGGGTAACTCTTTACCCTTTGGTAGGCCCTGGTTTTCTCCTCTATGAATTTCCAGGGGGTGGACTAGTTGACAAGGCCCATACCAAGTCTAACATTTCAAGATGCTAACACTGCAGGTCCTATCATCTTGATATAAAAATAATAATCTTTCATAAAAGCTCACACAAACATATGATCAAATATCAGAATGACTCTTGGAAAAAAAACATATGGTTTGCTATCTGGGTTACTCTTTGCAGCAGTCAGGCAATTCATTTGGCATTTGTTTGATTGTATAATTTAATGACAATATAAACAGCATAGTTTTGTTATTTTTCCTTTAAAAAGACTAAAGCAAAAATGATTTAAAGCTAACAAAAACTACTGTGACATCAGTTTGACATTCAAAGTTTGTTTCTTAGCAAAATGGCCAAAGATATTTTGACTTAATACAGACTATATAATATAAAGACTTTTAGACCTAAAAATCTTTAAACATTATTTGAATTTAGCAAAACGTAAGCAAAATTTTAATATCAAAGTGCTAAACAGTACTGCCTTAAAAGTCACTGCAAATGAACCATAAAATAACCACATGGGAAGTAACATTTATTGTACAAATGGTTAATAAAAAGACACGTTATAAATATATATGTAACCTGCTATATTTATATATATTTGCTTATTTTATTTCTAATTGGCGTATCCAAGTCATGTGAACACCCCATTTAAGTACTCTGTAACTCAGCTTCCAGGAGCTGGTGGTCTTGCAATAAATACAGGCAAAGCTATTACAATATAACGTGCATACAAATGTTTATACAAATAAGGACACTATGCAACAAATTATCTCATAGTAATATGGCATTAACAGTATAAACATACAAAAGGGATACAACACGGAATGTTGAAATGCAGCCCACTAATCATTTCTAGTACTCACATTCATACTATTTTTTAAAAAATAAGACTTGCTTGCTCTCCAAAATTGTCTTTTTAACTGGTAACAAAAATTAAATTATGTATTAAAAAAACCTTATTACCCCTGGTGTTTACCCTGTATGATCCAGTTCCTGTTAATTTGCACATTCTTATCTAGGGATCAAACACTTGAGACACACTGAACGCATCTGGGCTTCTGAATAAATGTGTCAGTCAGTTGCTGTAACTGAAGGAGGTTTAGAGAACTCTGGATGGGTTGATGGAACACAACCAAAACAGTTGCGTGCAATCTGTCTTCGAATCTGAGCCCCCTTCAGGACAGCTGGACAGTCAGGGCAGCTGGATCCACTAAGAACGGCCTGATCTTGGACGGCCCATACCTCAGAAGGGTTCTTAAAAGGCCAGTGGACAAAGCCTCTGCTAGGACCGTAGCATTTGTCATCTGCTAAGTTGACTGCCTCCCTTTTTATTTCTTTATAAAATAAAGGAGAGTTAATAAACAAGACTTATAAGACAGCACTTTAAAAATTGCACTTGTATATGGAAGCGAACAGCCATTATCATTTTGCTATGTCTGACTTATAGGTTATCCTCCATCGTTCACCATTTGTTAAAATAAAGGAAGGAAGAAATTAAGACGAGGGAATTTCTGCCTTGTTTGCACCACATACATACCCTTGATACAGGAAGTATATTCTAAAGCGATCATCTCAAGACAGGTCCTACCCTGGAGAACAACCCTTGGCTGTTCTTGTTTTTAAATACAAAGCAACTATAATTGTATTCCCAAGAAACAGTTTTAAAAGTTATATTATCCTTTTTTTTTCCTGCTGGGATAGCATTGTCCAAAAGTGCTTTGTTAACAATTTCCTAGAAAACCCTCATGAACTATAACCCTTCCCACCCCAACCCCAAAGCCTAAATATAAAACACAACCCCAACACAATACTCTGCAAGTTTTCTGGCTTTAGGTTGTAAGGAAAAATGCCAGAAAAAAAAAAGTCTTTCTTTTTGTCAGGAGCTGCTTTTTCTCTTAAGGAAGGACCGGAATGGAAGGTGTCCAGACCCACGTCCCTCTGCTGCTTAGCAAGCAGGTGCTAGCAGATGAGGTGGCTCCCTGCTCAGGCTGCTCCTACTCAGAAAGGCAGGGTGTCCAGGAAGAGCTTGTCAATGACGGAAGGTGGAGACACCAAGTCTTCCAGCTTCAGGTAGAAGATGCGCTGGAGGCCCAGGGTGCAGATCTTCCGCAGTTCTACCAGGGCACCCAGGACCTTGGGCTCGGTGGGCTCCAAAGCCTGTCCCTTACTCTGGTGGTCTTTTAAACTGCTTGTGATCTTGTTGCATAGCTCCTCCACTCTCTTTGGTTCTTTTAACCCATGTCGTTCTGCAGAGGCACAGAAAAGGGCAAGTTTAGGAGGCAGTTACATCTTATAGAACTTTGAATCCCGATTCGAGTCCTGTGTCCCATTCTGCCCGCTGAGATGGGATTTTACAATCAAAGTGGCCTCCCCTCCTAGAGGTAGTTCATGCCTTTGGTATCCAACAGCACCCGGGTGTGAATCCCAGTCTGTCTCTTACTCTGTGCCTTCGAGTAAGTCCCTTAACTTCTCAGCCTTGGTTTCCTTCTAAAATGAAGATAATAACATACCCTATTTAGGGTTTGTGGGGAGACCAACTTAGGTGAATAATGGAGATGAAACACACAGTTTCCTGCCCGTAGCCACAATGAATGAATGACCAGATGGTTATTATTCGGCACACTTTATCCTACTGAGGAGGTCACACAAAAGCCCTGTGAGGAGGCAACTCATGTTCAGAGTGGCATGGAGTCACCTCCAGGCAAACGAATGCATGTTCCCATCTTGACAGACTCCCTTGGTGAGGGAGGCTGGAAGTTCTATCAGCTAACACAAGGGCTGCTTGCTCCGCAAGACCCAAAACAACGTGCACTCTTGTGTTTTCATACTAACCAGCCTTGAAAAACAAAGCCCACTTTTCCTTTTCCTTGTCCCCTCCACCCCCAAAACAGCTAGGGCCCCATACCTGGCAGTCTGTACAAAGTACACATGCCTCCTGCTGTGGAGATGGCAAAGTCAAAGACAAGGGGGGCAGCCCGGAAGGAGGCAGGGCAGGCATTTTAGACACGAACACCAGTATCTTTTTGTTTTATAAAATGTAGAATGATTGTTGTGTTACATATTATGATCTGTTATTTTATGTCTAAGGTTAAGTGATCTTCCTGAAGTCACACAGCTGCCAAAAGCTGGGCTTTGAACCCAGTCGTCTGAGGCAGATTCTGTCCCCTTGCTCAGAGCAGTGTCACGTCCCCCTGTAATGAGAAAGGAGCAAAGGCACCAGGCGCTTTGCTCCCCGGCAAGTAGGTATCAGAGCCTCTTTCCTGAGTGAAGACCTTGGCCCCAGTTATCGCCCTCTAAGTTTTTACCTCTCAGTACAGTTACGTGTAAAATAGTAACTCGTGAGAGATGAGAGACATCCATCCAATGGGAAGTTGCACTTTAGTCTCTTATTTTCCCCATATTAATTTTTTTAGTTGGGAATGTTTTTGTTAGAAAAACTACTGCCCTAAAGCAAAAGTCATCAGAAAGAAAAACAAAGCAACTATCCAGACATTTTTTCTTCCTCTTTTGCCCTAAAAGGTGGTCTGAGGACCAGGAGATCTGCATTCTTCCTTAGCTTGGCCAGTTGTGTCTGACTTGGGTGAGTTCCCCTCTCTAGGAGCCATCTGAATAGGAGGAGGTTGGATTTAATAGCCTCCAAGGTCCCTTCCAGTTTTGAGGTGTTATAATTATATCCCAGTCCAACCATGAAAACTGCCAACAGCATCTCAATGGATTGTAATGCACAGACGTTGCATCTCAATGCAACATAACACAGAGAAAAGGGCGCTGGACTTGGAGTTGGACCCGCGTTCTAGTTTTGGTTCTGTCCCTTCCTAGTGGTGTGACCTAATCTCTCTATGGCTCAATGTCCTCCTAGGAAAAATGGGGAAATGGGGATTACAGGGTGGCAGATACATAAATCTTGGCTGTATTCTTCTTCCCTTTCTTCGCATCTTAAATATTACACAATAAGTCAAAAGAAAAAGTGGGATTGTAATAAAGCCCACTCCCAGTAGGTTACTGTGAGGCTCAATTAAGATGATGCTACGTGAGTATGTCCTGATAACTGAAGAGTGTTACAATGTGCTACAGTCAGCACCTATGTGCCTGACATGTGGCAAATGGTTGGCAACTGCAGGGTCAAAAAAAAAAAAAAAGGCAATAAAGTCCCCTAGTTCCCAACTTGGCAATGTATAATTTTGCTTTCCCCAGGAAACTATTAGCTAATCAGTCCAGATGCAAATCTGTCCTCTATGGTTTACCTTTGCTCAATACACGCACTCAAGGGTAATCCAGCCTGCTATGGTGTTCTGCTTAAAGCTTTATTTTCCCCCCAAAGGAAAAAAAAAGGCAGGCTGAAAATTTGGCAGTATATTTCAAGAGCTATAAAACGTTCAGAGCCTCTGACCAAGTAATCCCACTCATGGGAGTTTATCTGAAGTAAAAATTCAACAGAAGAATAAAACTGTAAGCATGAAGACATTTTGGAGCGTGTTATCTTTTAAAAACTGGGAAAAGATAATGGGTGAAAGAAAAGAGGAATGGTTAAGTGCAAAATATAGATGTCCACGTGATGGAAGATTCTGTATACATCGGAAAGGACAAATACTAAGGCTATGAAGCAACACAGAAAATGTATATAACATCATGGTAAATAGAGCATAGAACATAAGTGGTATCTAAACTGTGATTGCAGCTACGTAGAAATTATTTCTGCATATAGAGAAGGATGAAAGAAAACAGAAAAGTGAAAATACTTATGAGATTGTCAGATAACTCTTTTCTTTCTTTTAAAATTTCCCAGCTAATGCTATTTCTTAAAAATAGAACAGATGAAGATTTGGTCCTTTGTGGAGCCCTCTAGTAGCTATAAAATGATCACACAATCATCTTGCTGATAGTACGTTCCATTAATACTGAGATATATCAAATTAGATTCATAACCCAGGGAGCCATGCTTCTCCCAGAATAAAATACTAACCCATTGATTTAAACTTTCCCTTCCTTTCAGTGCCTCATGTCTTGAATTTTATTAAAGATCTCATATTCATTAACAGAATAAAGAACTGAGCAATGTTGTTGGCTGCACTTTGGGAGGGGGTTGATTATGAAGCCTTGTAACCAGACTTTCTCATGGCCAAACTCACAAAAGATGCCTCAGAGTTTTCCCTGCTCTCCAACCAGTTGTGACTGCTCAATAACTATGGCAACCATTATTTATTCAGTGAATTCAAGTGGAGATCGATACCTCCTGCCAGCTGGATCAACCCTAGGCCTGGAATTCCTTGAGGAATTCAGAGACACTCCTGTTAGAAGCCAAAGGCACCTTCTTTGTTGTTTTGAACAGCTATGGATTTGTGGCTTCTTTACTTTTTCAAAAAGGCTGAGATAAAATTCAGTCTCCATGCAAACTACTGCCAGCAGCCAGCTAGGTTTTCAAATCACTAGGGAGTCACTAAGTGTCTAGGAGCTTCCTAGTAATTTGAAATTCCTCAAAACCCCAATCAGTGACATTTTAGTTTAAGGAACCCCCTTTCTTCTTGCAGCTTGGTAAACATGGCTGCAGAGCTGACACTCAGCCACAGATGCTGGAGAGAAGCAGATGTTTGAATCCTCCCCCTTCCTAGAGAATTATACACAGATTTTCTTTTAAGATCTTTGTCCACCATTAAACAAAACAAGCCCCTTGTTATTTCTTGCATTTTGATCTACATCATTTTTATTCATTACTTCAGTATTTTAACTCAGCTTTATGTATTCAAAACTTTAAAATACAACTTATTAGAAATGGTTAAGTAATGAATGTATGTGTCAAAACCATAGTATATATAGATTGGAAAGAATTTGTGTCATTTAGTTCAAATTCTCACCTAAGATAAGACTCTTCATTACAAGATTCTACAGAGAATGCCTGGCACCAGCTAGACCAGGAGTTCACTATTTCACTTGATATTAGAAATACATATATTTCAAAGTACTTTATATTACATTTTTACCTATCTTATTTTATCACGTCCTCACAATAACCCTTTGAATTAGACAAGACAAAGATGAATTAAGTGACTTGCCCATGGTCAAAATTAACAACTGGTTAATTTCTCTCATCTCAAATCCAGAAATATTTCCATTATGCCAGCCAGACTGCCTTCAACATTATGTTAGAATGTCCCTCCTCATTCTAGATGATCTCAGCCTCCCTATACTTCCCTCCTACATTGTGTGTACCTAATTAACTAATTGATTAATTACTTCTTTCAACAAATATTTATTAAGTACCTTATTCTGCACCAAGCAGTGTTATAGCTACTAGGGTTAGAACAGCAAACAAAACAGATCACACTCCTGTGTGGTGTTAATATCTAAAGACACTGTTGGATTCCTGTGCATTTTAGCTATCTGTGCCACAGATATCTCCACTGAAAGAGGAAGGGAGGCTATTGAGATTACATTTGTGTTTAACAAATGTTTAATGTAATTCCATTGTACTTGCCTCTCCCTAAAATGTGCTGGTGTTCCACTGCCATGACTTTGCTATGCTGTTGCCTTGATTTGCAACGTCCTTCCTCTGTATCTTGCCCTATCTATATAACACCTCCTTGGGAAGCCATTCACGACCAGCACCTCCACCTTTCTACACCCTGCAAAAGTTAGCAGTCCTCTGGACTTCCCTGGCACAGAATCTGTCCTTTTAAGGATCTGAGTAGTAACCACCATACATCAAGTTCATTGCATCATAATCAGGCACGGCCAACATAAGGCCCGCGGGCCACATACGGCCTGCGTAATGAGTTTATGTGGCCCGCGATTAAATTTATAATATTCTCCGCTACTTTAAAATCTCAGCTACTCAGAAGCGGAAGCATCTTTGACTATTGGAAATCGAGATATTTAAGATAGATACACGGAAAAGAATTCTGCGTGTGACTATTTCCAATAATTGGTCGAATGGATTTGCGATACTTCTTTATTTTTTAAAATAATTCCATTATAAAGATTTACAACTTTTGTACTCGTCTGTACTTGTTAAGAACTGTTTGACATTTAGCGGTGATATGAAATCCACATTCTTTTAGGCGGAGATTGCCAGTGCGCACCCAAGGTCAAACAATTCGTTATTTTTGTGGTCAAGTGTGCTGAATCAAGTGGCACTGTAGCATAGACAATAGCTGCAGTTGATAACTGAAAACATGTCCAGGCTGTTTGTAAAACGAAATAATTGTTTTATTTGCAATATAACCCTTCAAGCTCATTCTATTCATTAAATATTGTTTCGATTGATTACGATACAGTTTGTATATTTATACAGTATGTGACTATATTTTTATTAAAATAATATTGTATATTAAAATTTTTTTCACTCACATTTATTCATAACAAATTACATAATAAAATTTTGTTTACTTAAACAAATCATTTTTGTATTTAATATTTTTTAATTTTAATATTTCATCCAGCCCGTGAAAAAAGTTTTCTTTCTAATCTGGCCCAGGAGCAAAAACTGTTGGCCACACCTGGGGTAACCTATATACTTTCTGACAGCAGAATTCATGCATGGCTCATCTCTGCATTCCCTAGAGACTGACACTGTGCCTGACATACAGATGGCCCTCGACGTCATTTAATGAATGGATACTTATAAAATGGTAATTCCACATAAAATTTCTATTCGGGGGGGTATTATTTATTAACCATAATTAACTGGAACTAGACATCACCTTATTGGTACCCACATCAGAAGCAAAGTGCTGTCATTACTCTCATGTCAGGGATGTGGCACTGGCACAAAGGAATCAGTAGGGTAGATGAACTGGGGACAGAAAAACATTTAGCAACCGCAACTGTGGGGAACTCCCTTTTACTGTAGGGAAGGAGAGTGATCTGAAAGAAGCCATTTCCTGCCCCACCTCACCACCCAGTTTTTCACATAGCAGTAGAGGAAGACAAAGAAAAAAAAAAGCATTAGAAAAAAAAAGCCATGTTTGTGCAATCTACCAATACCGTCCAGATGATTCTTAATTTTCCTGGAAGCAAAACTGGTGAGACTTCTAAGACCCTGTTTCCTTTCCCTTGGTTCTCTGTGGTTCAGCAACAGACAATTTGGGGTTGCCTCTTCTCTGATGCCAACAGCCCAACTGATATTCCACAATCTCCCTTTATGATCAGTGGAGCTTTATTCAGAAATTAAGATTTCAAGGGAGCCCATATTCAAATGAAAATTAATATCCACAACAATGCTCATGGCTGTTTCCCAGGCATTGCTTTCTCTGCCACTTCCTGATGCTTTCACACATTTCAAACCCCCTCCCAATCAGCAAATCAAAGAAAGAGTACTGTAGGGTCTAGAAATGAGAGTGAAGGGGCCTGTGTCTGTTATAACCACAGCATCTGACACAACCTGCTGTGCACATGCTGGCAGACTGGGGCAGCAACTGGACTCGGCCCATACAAGATTCGGCCCATTCGGGTTTTTTTTAGAGAGAGAGGAAGGGAGAGAGAGAGAGAGAAAGAAAGAGAGAGAGAGAGAGAGATTTATACATTTATTAGTTGATTCTTATATGTGCCTTGACCAGGGATTGAACCCACAACATTGATGTATCATGACAATGGCTTTGCACTTCTAACTGCAGCTTAATTCCTTTAATATCATTATCTTTCTCTGAGCCCCTCTCAAACATCCAAGGAGAAATTCACCAAATGTACTGCCTTCTAAAGCCACCACCTATTTCCTCATGTCACTGAGACTGATTTTGGACAACCTGGGGTTCCCAATGGGAAGAGGCAGGCCTGTACCTAATTTGAAGGCGTCCTTGTCACCATCCCTCCAGAGTGGAACCCAGGAGGATCAAGTGCCTGTTATGAATTCAGTTTGGCTGCATCACAAGCCTAATTTTCTGTAATCCTTACTGCCGCCCCGCGGAATAAATGTCATCCCCACTTTACAGCTGGGGAAACTGAAGCTCAGAGAAACAGAACAGCATCTATTTATATATTAAATATGCGACCCCAGATTAAAACCTGGGGGAGGTGCTAGGTTCCAAAATGCATGCTCTTCCTGCCATGCCAAATGGCCTCCTCCCTGAGCAAGTCTCTACATAACGGGCAGTGGGCTGAGCAGCCATAACCACAGGACACATCGCAGACCGCAGGCGGAGGTAGGACTGGCACCCCCTTCTCCTAACTCCTCCTCTGTATTATCAGCACGAACATCCTATCTCTCCGGGTTGGGACTGCGTGGCCTCATAGTTGTCTATGAATATTTACTTAAAGAGTAATACAAAGAAAGACATAGACCTTGGGCCTTCCTTTTCAACTACAGCTCTCACCCTTGGACTGACCTATTTTCTCTTAGCCTCTTTTTGTACAATTGAACAGAAATACGATCTCTACTGTGTACAATTGAGCACAAATTGTAGCTCTGTCAGGGTAGCTCTTTCTAAAATGCAAGCTTCGCCACTATGCTCCTCTGGTCACAACTTTCTGTAGATCCCCATTGCTTCCAGGATAAGTGCCAACCTTCTTACCTAGGTAGGAAAGGTTCTTCACGTCCTACCCCTCCCTCACCTCTCTTAGCAGTTTAATTTCCCACCACTGTACTCTGTTTAGACACTTCCCTCCTGAAACTTATGACAGCTCTATTTTCAGTGGCTTTTTATTATTATTGTTAATGCCTAGAAATCTCACTGTTTTAGCTTGGTGACATCACATCCTTTCATCAAGGACCAGCTCACGTTACCTCTCTGGAGAAGACCACCCTCACCTTTGGTCTCTCTGCACTTTGTACCCTCTCCCACCTCCCCACCGTGGCTCTCAACATTCGTATCACTGTATCCTCCAGGGATGTATGTTATCCCCTCTGAAAACCTACCGACATGCCAGTGTGCCTAGATCAGTGAACACCTGTTGATCAACGATAGAGATTTGTTGATTTCCATAGAGATGTGGCGATGCTGGGTTTCTTTCCAGAAAGACAAGCCTGGCTCTAGATTTTGTTTCTGCTTTTTAAAATTAAACTGCCACCTATTTTTGAATGTTTAACTGTCCTCGGAAGAGCTGAATGGTTTTGAAGTTGAGTTGAAGAGCTTTAGTGGCAACCCATTTCATTACAGTCCTGCTGGAGTACTATGCTTGTGTCTTAAATGTGCTTATTTTCTTCGGGTGCTGACTGAAAGTCCTTTAAATCGAATCCCTACCCTTAGAGACTGCCTTTATTTTTTGTTTTATTAATGACTCCCTTGGAAGTCTTTGGCAGCTCCCATCAAAAGAAGGGAGTTTCTCAGCCAGGACCAAAGACCCGGAGGAGGCGAGGTTTCACTTGGAATACTGAGGAAACAAGCTAGCCCCTGATTCCTACTGTAGCACATGCCATTTAATTTTCTTTGCCTCCACGTACATCATTAAATGATGAACCAGCCTAGCCTCTTACAGTACTCAGACATACCTCACGTTAACTAATAGGAAAGGCCCCAAGAAGGTGCATGGAAACAATGCACATCTCTGATGATCAGAAAGAAAGGTCCGTCTGCCAAAGGATGCATTTGGTCTTCTGTGAAACACATCACCTGCCGCAAAATCGTGTTTTCTACAGTTAAGAGTATATCAAATCTGAACCTCCATTCTTAGTCCAACAACCTAGGCTGTGCTGAAACCAGTCTGATAAAAAGAATGGGTGGTAAACCCTAGGCCTGGCTAGCCTCTTCTGGAGCCCAGACCTGCTGTCACTGCCTCACCAGGCCCCAGTCTGGGAAATCTGAAGGTCTCACAGCACAAAGGGAGCTGGGGGTCCTTGGGCATTGGGAGCAGCCTCAGGGAGACAGCATCTCCTCTTTTACCCGATATGCCTTTCTGGTTCTCTCTCTTCTCATTCTCGGTCTCTTGTTCTCTCTCTCTCTCTCTCTCACTCCATCTTTGGACCTTTTATCTCTCCAAAGACAGACATGAAGAGACATATAGGGAGAGAAAGGTGTGATGTAGAAATTGAGTGTTTTATGCTTCCGTTATTTAACTTTAAAAAATTGTTGAGTTGAACCATTTTTGCTGTTTACGAATATTGATTTTCCTTAGTCCTCTGCCAATCAAAGTTGTTAAATAAAGTTGTAAATAAATAATTAAAGGTGGGTTTTATGTGTGTGCGGTTCTTCAGTTTTACTTTGTTTTGGGTCAGCAGCCAAGGACCAGGGAGAGAGGAAGACTTGCCCTGCACCCCAGGAACAGGCTGGTTAAGGTGACCTTCTTTCGAAACCCCATGAAACAATAACGCTGAAAGCAGCTAAACTGTCAACAGAGCGCCTGTGGAAATTCAGATTTTCATATAATAGGCTTGTTGACAACGATAACTCAATAGGAATCCTCTTTCCTGGAGGTTCATGGTAATAAGTTGCAGATCTACGTCTCTTGTTTCAACGAGGTTAAACATAGCAGATTTCAGAAAAGTGGCGGTCATTTTTCTAATTTTCTAGTGTGTAATAGCCAAAGGCAGAATCCATCTTAACACAGGAAAGGAGAGAAAGGGGGCGTGGTCACTCCGGTGACAGCAGGGTGGCGCTTACCTGTGATCATGCTCAGTGCTGACAGGCATGCTAAGGCTTGGATATCAAGGTTCAGGCTCTGCAAACTTAAGGAAAAGTCTTTAATGGAGTCGAGCCACTCCCCAAATCCACGAAGGCACTGAAGTCGGTGCAGGACAAGTCCATTACAGAACACAAACTTATCTTCAGCAGTGTTTGACCTACAAGAGAAAATCATGGGGGTGGGGGATAGAGACATATTAAAGTCTCAGTGTGTCCAATGGGAGAACATCATAACACACAGGCACCCACAGAGCCAAGGGAAGAGTGTTCGGAACCCAGCGTGGTGCTGTCAAACCTGCCCCAACACCCTCCATGATTAACTGTGCTCCTGGGATTAACACCCACCACTTCTTTATGCTCACTTGCTTGGTGAGCCCCAGCCCCGGGGAGGCTGCTAGACTGTGTTGGGGGCTCACCCTGGGACATGGCATGAAGGAACAGGCACTCATGAATTATGGAAGTGAAGCTCAGTGCACCGCCCCTCTCTGCAGTGAACCGAGACTGTGCCCTCGTTTTCTTAAGTGTCAAAAACTGATCAGGCCTGAGGCGAGACACTGCACTTCCACTATGCAGACTCCAAAAACACCAAGTCCCTGCAAGTGCCAGACGTCAATCATAAACTAAAAAGTGGCCGGAAATAAAAAAGAGTACTTATTTTCTATTTGTTCTCTGCTTTTAACAGTGAGGCTGCAGAGGGCTATTCCTAAATCTGTCCTGATAGTGTATATTACGTCCACAAACACTCCATGCTTCTCATGAAAGGTGCCCTGGGACTTCTAGCTGGACACCACCGTGCAGCAGTGGGACCTTGGGCGCTCCTTGACTCTCTCTGGGTCTCCTTCTCCTTATGTATAAGACAGGAGTTCTAATCGCTATCTGCTAAGATTGATGTAGTCATTAAATATAGGATTTGAAAGCCCATGCATAGTGCCTGGTACACAAGAGGAGTATTAGGTGTAATTAATTGTGAATTCTGTGTGGTCCTAGCTTGAACCTTAGCCTTCCTTTAATTTTCAAATCCTTTTCCACATATTTCTGTCTTTCGGCCTACTGCACTGACACGTTAATATCTCTCTAACTGTGCCTCTCAGATGAACAGCTTCATTCATTCATTCATTCATTCACTCACTCGGTATTTCATGAGCACCACATATGTGCCATTCCCAGAGCCAGGCACTGGGGAAAGTTGGTGAACAGAGCATATACAGTGCCGGCCCACATGCGGCTAATCACTTCCCGAATTCTTTGCTGCCCACTTCACAGATGGCAGTCATGTCACCGGCTGGGCTCCTGCGTACACCGGATTAGATGTAAGGATGCTAGCTAGTTGCTGGCACTTTGTAATTACACCTCTGTGTCCCCCATGGATCCTTCCACAGAGTTACACAAGGACAAAATGGCTCAGTCTCAGGGTTTAACATCTGGACCTCAGCCCGCTGGCATCAGAATGACAGGAGCATGAGATAAATGCAGATTTCTGGACTTCCTCTAAGACAGCTTCAAACCCAAATAGCTGGGCATGAGACATGGGAATCTGCAGTTTAGACAAGAATTTCTGGTAATACAGTATGGAACCGGAGAGGGGGCTAAGGAAGAGAATAAGGAGAATGGGGACTTTTATCCCTAATATTTGGTGACATGTCAGTCCCATGTCCGAAAAATACATAACGGTGAGGGAGCAAGGAAGACTGAATTTAAAATGCTGTACATGGACTTCAAGAGATGAGCTGAGATCCCAGGTCCCAGCATTTTGAAAATGAACTCCCGCTTTGTGTTTGGTGTCCGAGAATATGACAGGTTGAACTAGATCTTTTGATCCAGAAGCTCTTCTCTTGGAGTAAACACTGGGGGTTGAGAAGCTGTGGGAACTCTCTAGAGCCCCATCTGGTGTACTGAAACAGTGGCTTGTAAATAGAAACCCGTGAGGTAAATGCAATGTTCAAAATAAACACTTGCTCCCAGGAAATACCTTACGCTCCATGGGACTCTCTCTAGGATCACAGGATATTGGAGTTACAAGGAGCTTCAGAGATCACCAAATCTAGCCTCCTTATTTTACAAAGAAGGAAACTGAACTTCCGATGAGGGCAAGTGACCTGCTTGGAGTCTTATAGCAAGTGCATATTAGAACTGGGGGCGGAACCCAGGAGTCCTGGCTTCCAGTCCAGTGCTCTGTCTACTACTGCATTTTATTTTTTTACAGAGACAGAGAGAGAGTCAGAGAGAGGGATAGATAGGGACAGACAGACAGGAACGAAGAGAGATGAGAAGCATCAATCATCAGTTTTTCATTGCGACACCTCAGTTGTTCATTGATTGCTTTCTCGTATGTGCCTTGACCGTGGGCCTTCAGCAGACCGAGTAACCCCTTGCTCGAGCCAGTGACCTTGGGTCCAAGGTAGTGAGCTTTTGCTCAAACCAGATGAGCCCGTGCTCAAGCTGGCGACCTTGGGGTCTCAAACCTAGATCCTCCATGTCCCAGGCCAACGCTCTATCCACTGCGCCACCGCCTGGTCAGGCTACTTCTCCATTTTTTAATGCCTGATCATATTTTATATTTCTGTCCTGAGCCAACTTCTCTCTGATGACCCATTTGCAAATGCAGCAGGTTTCAAACTTCAAAGGAAGGAGTGGACCGAAGGAAGATAAAAATAATAGTAATTACCTGATGGAAAGTCTGAGAACAAACAGCTCCAAAAAGGCTGATTCTATAAGTAAGGTCTGATCTTCTTTGGGGAGATCAGTAAATCCAGGGATCTTTTCTGCCCAGCTTCTGGAAACATCGATGGAGGCTGTCAGAAGGTTGTAGAACTGTTGTACATGTTCAGCATCTGTGCCCACAGCAGCCTGATCAGTGGGACAGTACTAGAATGCAAACCATAGACAGCAGCGTTATCTCAGCTCGACGGGGACAACAGCATCATTTGCAAATGGGTTCTTCCAAGACTCTCTGTGCCTGCATCCTTACTTTTAGGTCCCACAGTTGATAAAACCCTTTTGCATTCAGAGTCTCATCTCACCCTCACAATGGCCCCACGGTATAAAGTGGATTTTGTTACCACTTAACAGACAATGTGCTGTAGTCTCACCCACGTGAGGTTTTCAATCTTGACTGCAACCACCTGTGGGGGGCAGGGAGGCTTGAAAAACTACTCATGTCTGAGTCAAAGCCACTGATATTCCAACTTAACTGCTCTGGGTTGAGGGTAATCGGGACTTTTAAAAGCTCCCCAGGGGGGTTCCAAAGGGCAGCCACTGCTGAGAACCAAGATCTCAGGGGTTCGTGTCTGTGGGAGCCTCGAGGATCTACTGATCCCACTAAAGCACAGCTGTCTCCCAACAAGATGCTTCACTAACCCGTGGTTCTCAAAGTGTGGCCCCTGGGCCAGCAGCACCAGCAACACCAGGGAAGGTGGTACTAGCAAGGAACACCTCGGGCCCTGCTCCAGACCCACAGAATCAGAAACTCTGAGAGTAGGTCCAAAACTCTGTTTTCACAAGACCTCCAAGTGATTCTCGTGCACACTGAAGTTTGGGAATGACAGAATTAACGAAGAGGAGAGGAGAATGATTTCTGCCTGCTGCAGATGAATTTCTGTGAGGCAGACCAGGACGAGGACAGGGGGGAGCGTGTCTCCTGGGCGGGACCCAGGCAGCCGCACACCGTCAGGCTCAGAACTTGTGGCTACTTAAATTAATGAAAATTAAATTAAAAATTTTGTCCCTCAGTCACACGAGCCATATTTCAAGTTCAATAGCCACATGTGGTGTAGAACGTGTCCATCACTGCAGAGCATTCCATAGGATAGAATTGACCTAAACGGTCCCAGGGGAAGAAAGATACAAGTAGGAATAATACCCAGCTTTTGGATAGTCCGGTAGAGTTAGGTTCTGCCTGAAATACAGGAAGAAAATTTTTCTTGCTTTGGGCAGAAAGATTGATACAGCAAGGTCGTAGTAATCAAGGGACAACCGAGAACACCAGCAGATCTGAGGAAATACGTAACGAGGCGCATCACTCTCTCTGCACTGATGGCGGCCACGTGGGCTTTCGCCTCCCTTCTCTCAGTCCTCCCAGAGTATGGACTTTAATTCTTATTTTACAAATGACGAAACTGAGGCTCAGAGAGGCTAAGAGACTTTCCCAGTCACATAACCAACAGTGGTACAGCCAAGACTTTAACAGTGGCCTTGTGGTTCCCAGTCCTACCGACCCTGGCTGCTCATACATCTGATGTTCCTAGCTGGTGGTTCGTGGTATGGTTTTTAAAAAAGCATTTTACTTTGCTCTAATGGGAGGTCTCTGGGTATATATTCATTTAGTCCCTTTGTCAGCAGCACAATGAATGGCATATTATTGCCCCTCAATAAATAGTTGTTGAATATTGTCTAATGAAAGAAGAGTCAAGGGCGTTCCTAGGTTTGTTACAATGCCCTAACCTGGCTGGAGGAGACCCAGCCAATAGCAGTCAGATCCTTATTGTAGAACTACTTAGGTATGAGGAAATGAGGCACTTATCTTAATTGGGTCTTTTTTTTTTTTCTTTGTGCATTCCCAAGAGGCATCATGAAATAACAAAAGAAACATCAGACGAGGAGCTGAGCTACTTTAATCCTAGATGTGTGCAGCACCCTAATTTGTGAAATAATATAGTTCTGCTGCTTAGTTGAGTTGTCTGGGGTAAACGACTTCACTTTTCTGAACATGTTTTCTCTTCTGTAAAATGAGGGTAATATTTTCCTCAATATTTTGTTGCAATGATGCAGTGATTAAATGTCATAATATATGTGAAGGGCCTGACACATAGAATGTATTTCACAAACAAGGACAGTGATGATACTAATGGTTATGACACTTGAAACACTCACTGTCCCTCAGTGTTCATATTTATGAAACCGGGGAAGGTTTCCACTTTTCAGCCCTGACTTTCTAGGATCCTCTAACATCAGGTTGATTCAGAGCTCCGGATCCTCTGTTCCCACCTGTCCCCCCCCCAGAGCCCAGACTCTATGAAGCCCTGGATGTTTCTGTGACATAATAGACCATGGGAGCAAAGTCCAGAAGGAACCAGCCTTCCTTCCCAGGAGTGGTTAAGGGCGGCAGCCTGAGCCTGCTGTCAGACACTTCCCACCACCTCTTTCCAGTGGACACACACCATATTAACCGGAGGAGTGTGGAAAAGGAGGACTCTATTTTACTTTCTCCTCTGATATGACCCTGATTCCATATGCTCTCCAAGGGCGGGGTGAAAATCAGAACAGAACCACCTTTAGAAAGCTGACAGCACTACATATGAAACTCCCCAGTGAGTGGTAACATGGAGTAGAAGCAGCAGCTCATGCGGTCCTCCTCCAGGCTCTGGGCTGACCTGCTGTGCAGCTGTAGACAAGTCACTTGACTTCTCTGGGTCTGTTTCTGCCGCTGAAGTAGGAAGCGACTGCACTGGCTGACCCCTAAGATTCCTTCTGGCTCTTGCATTCAGCTGTCTCTCTGTTATTGATTTCTAGCTTAATTCCATTGTGGTCTGACAGCCTACATTGTATGATTTCTTGTTATTTTTAATTTGTTGAGGTCTGTTTTATGGCCTAGACTATTGGCAATCCTGATGAAAGCTCCATGTGAAGGCTCTTGCATTCAATGATTCTAAATTTTGCTTAATCATACCAGGTATGATGTTATTGCCTAGAATTTGAGCTTGATAAGGCATTATTTTGTTTTAAAATAGGGTGTTAAGTAGAGAAAAAAAGACTAAAGGGTGTAAACGTTTTCCCGGGAATGGGACCTGACAGCTCCCTCCTGCCCTGACCGTGGCTCACAACTCAATAATCTCTCCGCCTCTAATATTTGCTCACCATCCTCCAGAGCACTTAGCTTTCGCCCAGGGTCCTCTGCAGGCCTCCGCCCCTGCTGGGCTCGCATTTCATGCATCCTGCACACAGGGAAATGCAGTCCCTGCCTGCCCTGCGTGTGCAGTTGCCTCTGAGGAAGCTCAGCAAGCAGGAGAGCCGGCAGGCCCGGCATGCCAGGCTCCAGCCAGACCCTCTGGGCTTCACCTGTAGTGATCCCAGTCCACGTCCCAGTATTCTGGAGCCAAATTGGACTCAGCATGAGCCACCTGTAACTTGGAGGTGAATGGAGGGTCAGCATTCCATGCTGAGGGAAAAGACAAACCAAGTATCCCCTCTACTGAACGTAATATTTGAATGAACCTAACACAACATTTTAGAGTCTTTCTCTGCCTTGCCTTTCTTTCAGAAAAACCTCAACCAAGGAATACTGAACCTGGAGCTGGAAGCACCAGACTCCATCTCTGCTTGTGTGCTCCCCTATATCATTTTTTCAGAGATAGTCAGATTTGGGGTTCGCCAGAGAAAATCTAGAAATATTTGTTTATTGATCATTCCAATCAAACGCAAGCCAAATAGAGAAAGACTTTAGAAATGAATCTCTTTTTTTCCTGTTTATGCTTTTTATTTTAGCCTATATGGATAATTGATCCATTAAAAATCTGGCTTTACCACTAGTCAAAGACACAGCATTCCATTTACTGACAGCTAACGTCTAATAGTGATTTCACTGAGGCACCCGGAATGAGAATCCAGAGCTACAAACAACCATGAAAGTTATGTAAACTGAAATGAGCCTACACGTTTCATATGGCAGTAATACGGCTATACAGTCAGATTTCAGCACAGCCTAGGCCTAGAACAAGTTATCTGAATGGAAACAAGGAACAAACACCAGCCCTAAAAAACTTAGCAATGTGATGCTTTCATAGCAATGTGGAATCTGGTATTTATCTTACTTGTCAGTCCAGGCTAAACATATAAAATATCCTAAGAGCATTTTATCTCCCTTACCATGTTACTTTTCCCTGGGTCTTTATATATTTTAGATATGATCATTCTATAAGCCAAACTACTATATATCTATATATATATATATTCATATATATATTCATATATATTCATATTATATATATTCATATATATATATATTCACACATATATCTTCATCCTTAGGTTCTTACACTTGAAAAAGTGACACTTTAAAGTTGGCAGTGAATATACTTTCCCCATATTTATTCCTTTTTTTCTAATTAACTCCCCTTAAAAACAAAACCAGAAACAAACACAACCTCCCCTCCTCCCACCAATGGTGTCACTGTAGCTATTTGTTAAGTTTCCTTTCTCTTTCTTTCATGGCATGTAAACTCCATGAAGGTAGGAGCTTTTCTTATTCAGCAATGTGTCCCTTGCTCTAGAACAGTGCCTGACACCCAGGAGCCATTCAATATTTATTCAATGAATTAACTGCTTTCTTGCAAATTTGTATCTCCACTGCTCATTCCTTTTCAGCCCAAGGAAAGCTGGGAAATAGGAGATTCCAGGTAAAATTGAATTATTCTTATTAAGCTATACTGATGGTCCTCAAATTTTAGTGTGCCAATGATTCACCTGAGGTGCTTGTCCCGCCTGCCTTCTCCCTTCCCCCCATTCTGACACAGCAAGCCTGGGTGTGGCTGCAGAATCTGCACTTTAAGCAAATACCCTGGCTCTTTCTGATACAGGCAGTCTGGGTACCACACTTGGGGAAATGCTGACCTGTACCCATAGGGAATTACAGCAAGCAGAGAATGAGAACACTGGGGGGGTCATGGGAGTGCACTTAGTCCAATCTCCTCACCATTCAAATGAGGAAACAGCCGCATAGAAGGGCAGGAACCAGCCTGAAATCATCTAATGAATTGGTGGTAATTTGAGAGGATCTTCTGAGGCACCTCATGAAACCACGCTTTGCAGAGTTTTCATGCTGTTTACTTTGTAGGTCTAACATGTGTTAGTCATGTTGTTTCACCAGCTATCTTGTGAACATACTTAAATGCCACTTGCTGGTGCCTGGTTTTATCTGAGCAATATCTCTTGTATTTGGCATCTGTTACTATGCTAAGTGACACCAATTACCAGAAAACATCCTGGTTTGCTGACAAATACTTGAAATGACCAAGTAATGAGGACGTTAGGTCTATTTTCTCTCCCATAATCTCTCTCAGTAATTATGTGGGCTCTGAAGCCAAGCCCAGTACCTATATATGCTTGTATTGCTAAATGAAAAGCAACTGTGGGGCAGAGAATAGCAACATTTCAAGAAGAAACATATCAGATGTGACATGTTTTGACTGCACTGATATACAATGATCTGAGCTCAGTTTTGAAGGAGCAAAGTTTGGCCCAAAGGAAATGAGAAGGCCCCAGAGCCAGGAACGCTTCCCCGAGCTAGGCGCTCTCTTTCTGGCCTCTAAAACATTCGCTCTCTCTGTGACTTGGAACCCAATTCTTGCACTTCCTTTTCTCACAAATGAGGACAACCAGTCACTCCCTACCTTAAAGGCGCGTGTACTGGTGTGAGAAGATTAGAACATACCTGTCTGGCAACCGTTTCCTCAGTTCTCTAGCTGTCTGATTCACCGAGAGAAGCTAGTACCTTTTATAGATAATTTCCATCAAATTGACTGTCTGAGTCAAATCTGACAGGGCAAATTCTTATTTAAAAATGAATAAATTATGGATACACAGTACTGCTGTTATCGGCTACTGCGCAAGAGTGGAATTAGGCAGAAACAAAGGAAGAGACTTTCATTTTTCACTTTATCCATTCCTGAACAGTTTGTCTTTAAAAAAACAAACAAAACCAAACTAATGGATATATATTACTATTATTGTAATTTTTTAAAACTGAATAAAGCTTGTTTTTTTCTTTAAAAAAAATCTAGTTAAATTGCCATTAAATAGAAGTGGCCGTATAGTGAAAGAGAAACATGTATTCAAGTACCTTGAATGAGATTTGGATCTAGGCCACGCTCTGCCATGACTTGTCTGACCTCAGACCAGTCACTTAACCCCTGGAAGCCATTACTTTACTCCTCTTAAAACATGGAGCTTGGATTAGATGATCCCAAGGTCACCTCCAGTTGTATAAATTTATAAACATAAAACTTTAAGAAGAAGTTTTTATGAAAATTAAGTTTTAATGTATGACATTCTTACAAAAATTACCAAAACCATAAATTAGATCACAGAAAGTTAGGGGTTAAGTATACTGCTCACAAAAATTAGGGAATATTTCAAAATACATATGAAGTGATAAAATATCCCCTAACTTTTGTGAGCAGTATAGTAGGCGCTCAATACATTCATTTTGCTTTTTTTTTTTTTAAGGAACAAAGCAATTCAATCTTGTTAAATAATAAATTACTTAACAACACATATTTTTATATGTATATGTAGATATAATCACTTGCATTTAGAAACAATAAGGTAAACCCCAGAATCATAAAATTTTAGAGTTGGAAGGAACTCAGTATCATCCCAAATAAGCTCTCCGCTAGTGAGGAACCCTGTTAATGTGTTCTCCTTAGTTACTATAATGTTGGTGATCACACTTCCACAGCAGCTCTTACAGCTAAGAGAGCTTCATCCCTGTCTTCAGAGTGAGCTGAAAGGGGCTCACTCCCTTTTTCTCTAGATCTGTCCCTGGGAGCAACAGTCGTCTTTGCCACAAGGCAAAAAAGCGAGCTACTCCTGCCAAACCTCCCTGTCCACATATTGTCATTTCCTCCAATCGTTCCTTGCAAGCTTCCTGAAGCAGTATGTCCACATCCCTTTTAAACCCCATCTTGGACCAGGACTCAAAACCTGAAGTGTGGTCGGACAGCACAGGGCCCGTGGGACCACCCTCAACTTGGTTCTGGCCCCACACTTCTGTGGCCTATGGTTCTTGAGTATCCGTCTGTTCCACCACACATATACTCTGTTGGTTCATAGTAAATGTGTATGGAACAAACTCCCAAGCTCCTCTTAACATGAACTACTGACAGGCCAAGACCCTCCCATGTTTTAAAATTCTAAATGCTCAGCTTCACATTTATTTTTGTTAACTTTCTTCGTGATGGTTTCAGCCCATCTTGTTCCAACCTGTCGAAATCCTTCTGAATGTTGATACTGACATCCATCATATTAGCGATCCCTCCCAGCTTTCTGTCAAATGTGATCAGCATGCCTTCTCTGCCTTCATCCAAGTTTTTGATGAAAAAAATCACTGTATTTTTTAAAAAAGATGACTTTTAATTTAATTGATTTGGGTCCAATTTTTGATAATTTTGTAAAGCTATCTAAGAGCAGGAGAATCCGAGCTATGAGGTTCAACCTGATTCCAAAACAATGCAATTAAAATAAATATGCTTTACAAAATTGCCAGGCCCCAAAGGTAATATCAATGTGACCCAGACTCTGGCATGGTCAATCTGCTATTTTGGACAAAGCTAACAATTAAATTGGATAAATGTTTGTTGATGAGGATGATGACTCTAGTCTAACACGCTGAATGGTACAGAGGCAAGCAAACAACGCTGGATTGATTTTTCAGTGTGGAGACAGTTCCCAGCTGGGACAACTCAAAGTGCTAGGGAGGGTATGCCACTGAATAGTCCACATAGACCCATAATCAGATAATCTGATGCAAAAAAAAAATCACTTTTGGAGCCTAAACTCTCTGGACCGACCACCAAAAGTGACTTCAAATATCCTGGAATAATGACAGCTTGTGTTATGTAGCCTCGGCATGGGCAGTAAGGAAAAGCTTCATTAATTCAGAAATATTGCATGAGGAGAGGCCAAAATTCCTTTAGAGAGAATGTCTTTATTCCAGACTGCCTTTCCAGCACCCTCTCCCACTGAAACCAGAGGTGCAATAAAGCTTGGTATTTAGGAACACTGACTTTGGGGTCCGACACACTTGGCTTCTAATTCTATCTCTGATGCATATTAATTTTATACCCTTGGGCAAGTCAGTCGTTTAGCCTTTCTCAGTTTTAATCTCCTCATCTGTCAAACACAGATCATAACTCTTATGATATTGCTCACGGCACCTGACATGTGAAGTGTTCATACTCATTAGCACATTCAACAAATGGTAGAAGTAGAGGTTTAGTCAAGGGGGTGACACACAAGGAAGGCACGGTGCTAAAGCTCTGATGAGTATCATCTTATTTAATCTTCACAAACCCCAGGAAGTAGATATTATAATTATAATTCCATAACACAGATGAGGAAACTGAGGCATTAAAAGATTTAAGCAGTTGTTCAAGGTCATTTGATGATGTTAGGATTTTAATCTAGGGGCCTGCATGGTTCCAAAGCCTAAGCCCTTAACCAACTGCATTATTATGCTAGACTCTTATTTAAGACTTGACTTAAGTCAAGAGACCCTCTTTGTAATCAGGAGAAGAGTCCTCAACCTTTGGTGCTAAAGATATACCACTCTTCTCCTATGAAGTCTTGTGAGCAGGTGCAGAGAGGAGGCTTCACAGCCCATAATTAGGGTAGGGATGAGGTAAGGAGGATCGAAGTGAGTGTACCAATCACAACATTGTAACCTAAAAGGGGTACATATAACAGAAACACTCACTGTTTTCTAGCTGTTCAAACAGAAGTTTGAAATATTGATTAGACCTGGAGAGGGGAGTCTGGTAATAGATGCCAATCCACACCAACCAAGCTGGGGATCCCAGGACTGGTATCTCTCTGGTCTGTGTGCAAACTCTCTAAGTTCTCTTGTCCTCCAGGGAGCGTAACTATCCCTACAGTTCATGTTTCTTTAAATGGTTAAATGAAACAGTGTACCACAATGTCTCGCATGTAGAAATTGCCCAATAATTGTGATCTTTTTTTCTTCCTTTTCCTCTTTGGCAATACCCTGTCTTAATAGAAGTTTGCTTTTCCAAGTCTTTTTTAAAAATTCCTTAGAGTAGTGTTTGTACATTTGCTCAGAAAATCCTTTCTCGTGGTTCTTGTCTGTTATCCAGATTTCCAGCAATTTGTAAAATTCAAACTGATGATATTTTACTATATGAAATAAAAATGTTGATATATGTTGGTTGACTTAAATAACAACACTGGTGGTAATCATTTATGGTTTTCAAATGTTTTCTCAACCATTTTTCCTGTGTGACTAATGATCAAAACATCCCTCTGAGATTAAATATTATAATCATCATCTCTGCTGTAGGGATGAGGAAGCCAAGAGCAGGAGCCAGGTGACACAGGTAGAAAGCAGAGAGGCGGCGTTCCATCTCAGTCCTCCTGATGTCTAGGCCAGAACATGCTCCTCTCCATCAAGTCTCATCCCACTGAACAAGCAGCAGGTCAGTCAGTGCCAATGAAATTGGGTCAACTGCTTCAGGATAACTTACAGCTCACCCAGATGGTTTGATCACAACATGAAAAAAACAGTAGTCACTATGTCTAAACCATGAAAAAAAATCTACAGATTGTAATTCACCTGCGCAGATTTTCATTGGCACAACCACCAGGAATCCTGCAGCAATGGGTATGACAGGTGCAACACTGTCAGGGCCACTTGTTAAGGCATTCAGAGACCCAGTGAGGCAAAATTATTTGGTGTAATGAATGCACTGGAATTGCTAACTGAAGTAAGAAATATAGAAAAGGTATGAAAACTGTTTAGCACAGTGGCAGGCACAGAGTCCTCCAGTCAACTCTAATTATTACTAGTATCATGAGTTAGAGACCCTGATCATTCATGCAAAAGCAAGACATTACAAAACTTACTCTGGAATAATCAAGATCTCTGGGCGTTGAGTCTGTTAAAGCTCGGACAAGGGCATTCATCATACAGATCGGAGGAGAAGGTGGAGAGGGCTGAGAAGGTTCCTGCTGTAATGGGCTCTTTGGTTTTGAAGGCAGCCGACCTCTCCTCCCCTTCAGACTATCTGTACGGACAACTGATGCCAAGGGAGAGAGAGAGAGAGAAGAAAATGTCTTCAAAGATATTCATGAATAGCCAGAGATCACAAAAGGGAATCAAAAACACTTTACAGATGAGCCATCATTAATGAGACCAACCATTTAAAAGTGGCAATAAGTTTGGAATAATATTCACACAATGATTTAATGAGAGTTGAAACAAGCAGCATAAAAGCCACCTCATACTTACATTTGGTAATGAATTAGCCCTAAAAGTCTCCTTCTTAAATAGAGCAAAGATTTATGTACACAAGCTCTCTGTTGATTCTGAGAAATTAGAATAAGTAGTCCTCAGCTACTTTTAAATGTAAACAGACACTGTAGATACAAAACGTTGGAGGGAAAGGGAAACGAGGAAGAATCACCCTCCCAACGTAAATATGAAAATTTTGTTCCAGTGAGACCTGAGAATACATAAAGCAAGTTGGATAAAAGGCATTATATCCATACCTTCTTTAACCATTCCGACACTGAGACACTTCTGGAATCGACAGTACTGACATCGGTTTCGACGTCTCTTGTCTACGGGACAGTTTTTATTTGCCAGGCAAACATATTTTGCATTTTTCTGCACCGTTCTCTGAGGAAATACAATACAGAGATAGTCAACTAATAGTTTCTGGAAAGAGGTAGAACCTGACAAGATGTATTTTAATTACAATGTGAAAAGCGACAGTGCAATTCGTATAATTAGATAAATTTAATTTCCTAACACGCTAGCCTGCAGGAAAAACAATTTTATTAGTGTTAGCTGCTGACAATGAAAATCATCTTGGATTGTTCTGAAGCAAGTCTCAGGAGACATCCAAGTCTGAATGATAAAATCATATCTGAAATTACCAGGTCAACATATCATACCTTGGAGGATTAGATTATCTCCACTTTTAATATCCCTTTGGGAACAATTTTCTACTTGTTCCACTCCCCTGATTATTGCTGACCTTATTAAAATAAAATCAAAATTATCTGGGATGTACTTTGTTGGCTATCACTTTTGTAAGTCAAATATCACAGTAACTGGCTTTGTTCCCCAATAGAGATGAAATCTAAAAGGCAAAGTCAGAATGTATCTAGTTAAAACATATAGAAAATAATGTTTTCATGCAAAAGAAATTAATCAGCCTGTGTAGTTTATTTTATCTTTAAGAATATAGACAGTAAATGGTCATATTTGATATCTGAAATCAAAATCTTAAAATTGGGCACTAATAACCACTATCACATCCAAGAAAGAAAAACCAAAAACCAAAACAAAAAGAATGGGAGAAAGAAAGGACTATGTGAGCCATATATTTTCAATGAAAATTCCCAGGAATAGGTTATTTCATAAATGGCTATTGACATAGACATCAAAATAGCAATATGTAAAAGATATCTCATAAAACTTGGACTTGGATATAAAATAATGTTGTATTTTTCTGAATCACATATTATTTTAAAATGCCACAAGGAGAAATAGTTGAGCATAATTTTATTCTCCAAATATAAAGGAAGCTTGACTTTTTTAAAAATTGAAAATATTGGTGCAAACAGATGGGTGTATTTACCACTTTGGGTGAAATCATTCAGAAATTACCTTAATCTATACAACTCCAAATAGAGAAGAAAGTTGGGATTTATTTGATAAGCCTAAAAAAAAAAGAAATCCAGGTAATTTGGGGTTGGTCATCTATCTCTTGCCCAAAATTCTAGCCTTATTTTCAATCTTTACTTTTAGCTCAACCCCCATCTATCAGTTTTACCCTATCACCTTTTAATTCCACTTTAGGAGATCATTTCTAAACTGCTTATTTAAAACTTTAAAAATCTAACAGAGCCAGAAGCATCTTCCCTGCATTAGGAAGTGATTTTAGTTTCAAGTGCAAAGTTCCACAATACAGACATGCTTCCGAGTTTCCATCATTTAAATTCTCAGCAGTCTTTAAGGGTGGGAAACTTGTATTTCCTGAATGAAGCTCCCTTTGATGGAAAATTACAGCAATTTCTACGCCTCTCTTTCTTGCCATCATCCTCAAGGCTCTATGCCCATTTGAGTGCTGGTGGCATTTTGCTTCAGGTATAAATTTCCCAATAACCTGAGATCTTTCCCACAGTTGTGTGTGCCTGCCCAGTTTAAGGACAGGGAGAGATCGTTACAGTTCAATCACTGAATTCCATCATTAACTGCATTTCATGTCACATTTTTAAAGAATTCAATTTAATGGTAGAAAGCCACTGGGTAAAACCTGCTCCCATTCCCTTAATTAACAGATCTGTGGGGTGGTTCTCTCCCATCCTACCCCCCACCCTTCCAAGTATAGATTTGTTTTCAAGGGATTGCTGCAGAAAAGGAACGCTGTGGGGGAACACTTAATTGACATTTCTAGACTAGGAATGTATTACCACTCCTTTATTTTGGTCCACTCTCAATCATTCAGGGGTGGTTATATTTGGAGTTACTCTTTCTTTTCCCCTTTTTGGCTGCCCATTTTACTGCCCTTCAGCATTTCCATTGAAATGATGTAAAAATCAATCTGGGAAAGGCATGCAATTCCTTGAAAATAACCCTGGTAAAGCTTGAGTCATTAAGACAAAAAAATTGGCTAACCTGAGGGTTCTACATTTAAAACATCATAATCCTACATACCTTCTGTATGGCTCTGAACACATTGTGAATTCTTTTCACAAGCATTTACTAAAACTTCTGCAGAATTTAATTAACCACATGATTTCTAACCCCATATCAAAAATAACTGTTGCCTGTTGGTACATATCCCAATCCACAAAGATGTGAATTTTTATGTATATATACTCTGTCATTTTCACTTATAAATGAATTATTGTTTTATGGCCCTTTAAAAATTAGAAAGTGCTTTCATAATTGTTTTATGTCATTTAGTACTCACAGCCCTTCTCTGAATTGTATTCAACTGATGGGGAAATTGAGGCCTAGAAAGAAGTGTCATGCCCAATGTCATGTAATTGGTAGGTGACAGATCAAGGCCTCCTATTTGAGTTCTCCAAGTCCAGCTTGCTCCCATATACATCCTATTGGCTTCCCAAATCCCAGTTATCCAATCAGCATCCAGTTCCCCTCTCCAGCCACCCTGCCTAGCACTGTAGGCTAGGGAGTGATTCTTTTTTTTTTTTTTTTTTTAACTTTTATTTATTCATTTTTAGAGAGGAGAGGGAGAGAGGAGAAAGACACAGGGGGGGGGGAGCTGGAAGCATCAACTCTCATATGTGCCTTGACCAGGCAAGCCCAGGGTTTTGAACGAGCGACCTCAGCGTTTCCAGGTCGACGCTTTATCCACTGTGCCACCACAGGTCAGGCCTAGGGAGTGATTCTTGTTAGAGAACTTTCGTGGGTTTGCAAATGCCTGAGATAATGGTCAGGATAGTGGGAAGACTGGCACAGAATTAAATGTCTGAAGAAGTCTTGGAGTCCAAAGCAAAAAGAGAGCAGCAAGAGAACAAGTCCTTTCCCCCCTGAGTGGTATAAGGAGCACCCAACTTAAAAGTCCAGAGAAACCAGCTGGAGCTGTCCCACATACTGATAAACCACTGTTTACATGCTACACAAGGCTTCACCTCTCTAAGCTTCGGCTTCCTCCTGGGTGACATATGGGGGAGGCTGAGGACCACTCCCACTGTAAAATTCTCTTTGTGTCTGTGAGATCATGAACAACTTCCACACCTGGCACTGTGTGTGGCACAGAAGTAAGGTGGATTAGTGAGGCTCCAGCTTCTATCTTCTATGGAGGGAGCTGGCCCAAACTGCATCTGGCCAGTTGCCCATTCTGCAGCTGCAGAGGTGTGAAGACTGTGCATTTTGGGGTCATGTAAACATGAGCTGGCATCCTGTCTCCCTCACTCTCTGAATGTGTGTACTGGGCAGATTAATCTCTCCATTTAAGACATTTAAAAATAGCTAGTGAGTGGTCAGAATGCATTCTCAGGTCTGTCTGATTCACCAGTCCTAGCTCTTACTATGAGGATTAAATGAGATACAAATGTATACGCCTGGCACCCACCCAGTCCCCTCAGATTGGACACAGGAGAAATGCAGAGGCTTTTGCACTTTTGAGGTCACATGTCCCTTTGAAAATCTGCTGAAAGCTCCCTTCAGAAAAGTGATCATAAGATAATGCCAAGTCAGGAAGTGCACAGTCCCTCTAGTCCATGTGGGGTGGCCTCCTGTAATAGACTTCAAGTTAAAGCACCCTGAGAAAACGGATGTGAAGGTGCTAAACTGCAGGAATGCAGAGTATAACAATTACACCTCTCAAATGGGAAGGACCCACTTAGTCGCTCGCTTGAGCGGGCAGCCGAGGAGGCTGGCTGCGGAAGGAGGGGCGCCAGGAGGAGATGGACGCTCACCTTAAAGAAGCCCTTGCAGCCCTCGCAGGTGCGCACGCCGTAGTGCTGGCAGGCAGCGTTGTCCCCGCACACGGCGCACGTGCCCTCACCCGATGACGAGCTCCTGATGGGCGGCGACGGCAGGCTGGGGCTCTCACCCAGCAGGCTGGACGCGGTAGGGGAGGCCGTGAGGCCGAGCGGCGGGAAGGCCAGCGCGGCCGGCCTCTTGGCCAGCTGCAGCCCGTATGGGTGGCCCTCGAGTACGGCGGCCTGGCTGCTCGCGGCGGCGCCTCTGGGGGGCAGGCTGAGCGCAGCGGCGGCCGTCGGGTCGTAGCCGAGGTGGTGGCCGCCGGCCGGGCTGGGCGCCGGCGGGTGCGGCGGCGAGGGCTTGAAGGGGAAGAGAGGGAAGCGCGCGGCGGGCACCGTGGGCACCGCTTTCATTGGCGGGTCCAGCAGTGGGCTGGGTGCAATGCAGCTCTGCGCCGAGGACAGCGCGTCGTCCCACAGCGTCCCCGCCTGCGGGGGGAAGCCCGGCGTGGTGGGGGTGGACGGCGGGGACTGCTTGAAGTACATGGAAGTGCTGGGCAGCACCTCGTCCTCCGGTCCGGAGGGGGGCGGAATGGATGGCTGCTGCTGCGACTGTTGCTGGTGATGGTGATGATGATGGTGGTGAGGGTGGTGGTGGTGGTGGGGGTGATGGTGGTGGTAGCCATGCGTGTGGCCCTCTTCCACCTTGATCAAGGGTCGTGGGCCAGGGGGCTCCATTTGGTACTGGCAGGGCTTGAATTCGTAGTTGCTCGAGTAGCCCTCCACGAAGGTACTGAAGCTGGGCAGAGATGTGGTGGCCGTGGCTGTGATTTCAGTGCTGCCGAGGTCCATGGTCAGCTTGGTGTAGTCAGGATTCATGATCTCTGCTGTGTATTCTGAGCTATAGGTCTGCGCTGCATAACTGGAACCTGGAGGCGTAGGATTATACTGGGCTTGCACGCAGGGCATATCTGCAGGGACAGGGAAAGGGTCTTTCAGAAAAGTCATCACTCTTTCCTAGCTAAGAGGTAGCACTGACGTCATTGCACTTTAATCTAGGTCGAGGAAATAGAAAGGAAGTGACATCCTTTCCTCCTTCTGCTAGCATAGATTTAAAGCCCCATGCTTCCATACTTTCTTCCCCGGGAAGAAAGCTGAATCCCTGACAGACTGTCAAAGGGACCACAGAATGCCAAACCCCAATCTCCTAGGGACTTCTAAGCCCACCTCTCTTCCTTTCCCTGTCTTCCACCAGATCTCGGAAATTTGATGTCTACCCTCACAGGCCCAGTGATGCTTTTTAAAGTGGTTTTGAGCCCTAAAAATTAATTGGAGTGACTTCAGCAACTAGTTGGGAGGACAAGAAGAAAGCCAGTGAATGCTCTGTTGGTTTATTTGGGGGGGGGGGGGAAGAGGCCACTGGTCCCCTAAGTCTCACACATATTGATTTATAAACCTATTAGGGGGAAAAAAAAGTGTCCTATATGGGACTTAGTGGCCAAGGGAAACAGTGACAGTCTAACATTTTATAAGTGCCAACTAAGGCTACCCACACACGTTGTGATTGCTTTCTCCCACCTCCTCCCCACTCCTCCAGACAGGGCTAGCAGCCTGCATAACTGGGAACCCTGTTGATGACTTCAGCCAGCTAGGTGGTGAGGTGGGAATGTAGGCCCAGGAAATGGACTCATGGGAGTTTGCACCATCTGTAAAGAAAAAGACCAGCAGCTGCAACAAAACACCCACCAAACCTGCTCTGTGTTATATAGAGTAGATATATATTTTCCCCCCAATTCTGACATAAAAAGGTATATAAGTGGCTGTTTTATGACAACAGTTTACAGCTATCATAATAGGCAAGTAAGTTTATATATTTTCTTTTGACAGAAGAATTAGTAACCCTAAAAAAGAAAGCAGTTTTTTTAATAGGTTTAGTTTCTCTGCCAGTATGACTATGTTGAGCCCCAAAGAGACTGGTATCCATTTTGCTTACTATTGTTCAGGGAGGCTGTGCTGGATGAGAAGGCCCTGAGAATTATAGGATCTAGTGAATGACTTACCTAACTATTTCCCTTTCTTTGTGGCTAAATATAAATGGTAAAATGGGCAATTTCTGGTGGTTGTTTTTTTCTGAACCAGAGGAAACCCGGGTTCTTAATGTCTATATGGAGTCTATGGTGTAAAAATTGTGACTAACAGAAAGGTGAGTACTTCACATTTCCTTTGACATCTTTCTCTTATTCACATTGCCAAATCTGATTGAGTCATGTGTGTATGGGATGAAATCTTGACTTGACAAGAGGTCATGAGGGCCTGTTGGAAGAAGCAGTGATGAGGAGGGGCCAGTACAAGCCTTTATTTTTCAAGCAGGACCTTAAAAACACTCACTAGTTTGAAGTTAAAGGATTACTTATCATGCTGTCAACTCATTGGGATGAAATGAAAGACCAATCATTTAAAAGAAAGAACACTGCCTGATGTTTCGTCTATTCTCCTTCTCCCTTCAGACCTCTAGGATGTCTCTATTAGTCTTTTCTATCATTCTTCCTTGCCAATCCTACCTATTGCTCTTGTGCCTTTCTGTGGTTTCTAGCTAGAGTGTGAGTTCACTGGGACTGAGTTCTATTTATCTGCATAACTTTGGTGCCCACACAGGCCTGGCACCCGGTATCCCTTTGACAAGTGCATAAAGAGGTGTTACAAGCCAAGCCTTTAATCCTTTATTTTGCCAACTCAAATTACTCCTTGGATTTCAGGTCAAATATTTTTTCTCTTTCCCTCAAAGCTTCAATAATCCATACTTCTGCACCCAAGTGATTTGGGTTATATACAAACAAAAAGGTTCTGTATTGCTCTAAGTGATCCCATAATTCTTAAATGCATAAACTGCATATAAAAGGAGAGGGAAAATGACATCAAAATGTATTTAAAGATCCTAATCTATGGTGTATTTTTCTTAGGAAAAATATTTTTGAGAAATGCAATGCTTAATCTGGCTGCTCCACTGTAACAACAGGGCGTGGTATCCATTGGAGCTTCCTAGAAGGAAGCGACCTGTGCTGTGAAATTAGCGGCCAGCAGTCGCTCTCCTGGCGCTGGGCACGCTGACCAGTTTGTCCGCTGGTTGCATGGCTACCCTACCTACCTTTCCCAGGCCGGGAGGAATGAGGGGTCGTGCCTTTAGACCTACCTGGAGGATATCTTGCGCGCTGAATGGTGGGGCTGTGGGTCTCTCCAGCGGAGGCTGAGAGTGAAGGAGGCGGTGACGTCCGGCTAGGCGAAGCTGCGGCGGTGCGGCCCGGCTCCGCCGAGGGTCCAGTCTCAGGGCCGGGACTAGCCGGGCTGCGCTCTTCCGCAGTGGGCTCTGCGGGCACCCGCAGAGAGAACAAAGGTCACAATAAGTCCAGGCTGTCACCAGGGCCTGGGCTGGGAGCATTGGGAGTTGGTGGGGGCCTCTAAAAATGCAACGTTAATTACAAAAAATTATAAGGGTAAGGAAGCAGTGCTTAAGGTGATTGGAGTCCCGGGACAAGAAGCATCACACCACCTTGGGGTAGCTGTGCTCACTGCTGTTTTGTGGCACCCGAACCCAAGCTCAAGACGCGAAGCCTGACGTCGCCCAGAAATTGACACCCACCTCCATTGGTTTGAGCTCACCAAGTCAGGAAAACCGAAAAAAAAAGAAAAAACACTTGAGGAAAGAGTTCCGCTCGAATTCAGGGAGTCAGTGAGTGTATACCAGCGGGAAATAGTATTTCCAATTCCACCCGCCCCCCCCCCCCCTTCAAATACAAATTTTACATGATGCAAAGGAAATGCACAAGGTCCGGAACGAATGCATGAATGCCCCGAGGAATTAAGAAAGTCAGAGCTTTTCATTCTAAATGCTAATGGAGCTTTGCTTCTCTTTGCTTCTATTAGCAGCGAGTTTCGGGGGCCAGGGGTCAAGCAAACAAAAGGGCACAGTGGAAACAGGCCCGCGCTGGAAGCAAGGCGACAAGGCGGATGGCGTTCGCAGCTGGTGGGGAGGACGGTGGGGAGGCCCCCTGCACCCAGCGGGAGGTATCCTCAAGGGTGGGCGACTTCGAGGCTCGGGGCCATCCGGCTGTCCGGAGGGGGCACATTCCGGAGGGCGTCCGCGCAGCTCCGGGGCAAGCGTCTCTGCGCATTGCCTCAGCGAAACTTTGTAGCAGTTCCGCCGGCCTCGAGGAAAGATCCCACTGTCCTGAACTCCGGCCTATAGCGCCCCCTTTGTCCGGACCCACTCACAGCTCCAGAGGAGGGAACGTGGAGCCAAAATAAACAAAACACCAAAATCCTCGAGAGTGCGCGGGCGGCGAGGGTCATGTAAATTTTGTCTCCAGCAGCCCCTGAGCCGAGGGTTTCCCTTAAGAAAATGAGCGGGACTCGGAGTCTTCATGCCCGGGAAGCCCTTGAAGGCCAGGTCATGAAGGATTCCCTTGACACCCCCAGCCCCCCAACCCCAGTCTTTGCCCCAGCCACAGCTGATACTGTGGAAAGCTTGCGCAAGCTCTGGCTCAGGCAGGCACGGACCTTCCCACGGCTGTAGCTTGCGCTTGCAGTCCCCCACCCCTCGCATCTCCAGTGAGGGTCTCCAGCAACCTCCCACCATCTCCTTCAGCAGGTGCCCGCATTCCCACCCTTCCGCAGGGTCTTTCAAGCGGAGCCTTTCTCTGACTCGGGTGGGGAGGGTCGCGTCTCTTCAGAGAAGAGGCTCTTCCCGAGCACCAGCGTTCGCGGGAAGGAACCACCCTACAGCTGAGCAGAGCGCCCCTTGGCTCTCTCCCCCACCCCCAAAGGCCGGTTACCTAGGCAAAGCCTCCGCGCCTGGAAACACGTTCCGTGGCTCCTGCTCGCGGCCGCCGGGGCTGGGAGCACGGAGCCCAGGGGTTGTAAATTAGGAAGAAATAACTACCTCTGTCAAAGCCCCTTTCTTTCTCGTGGGCGGACGAAAGGAACACCCCCGTGTTCCCCTCCCCGTGGTAAAGCGTGTGGAGGAAACCGTGAAACGCACCATTGTGACCCGGGCTCCTCCGCGGAGTTTCCAACCCTGGGGAGCGGGGGCGGAGGTTGGGCGGGGGCAAGTGTAGTGGAGGAGAGACCGACAGAAAGGGAAAGACCGAGATTCTCAGAAAGACCGAGAAATAGGAGAGACAAACCGCGGGGAGAAATCCTGCGAGCGCAGGGGCCAAGGCTCGGGTGCGGGGGGGTGGGGAGGGAGCGGGTGCGGAGGCTGCTGCGGCCTAAAGACTCTTGGATATTCATATTGGAGCATCCCGTTCAGCTAAGGTAACTCGACTACACTGTAACTTCATTCATTGTGCCCAGCAGCCGCGTTGGGCAGCTTTCTCTTTCCCCAACTTAGTTCTAGAAAATATTACTTCGTCGTGGGAAAAGAGAATTCAGGATTAAACTGGCGATGAAATGACTGAACAGGCGCCCTGAACCTCCCTCCTGGCACCCCAGGGCTCTGGGATAACAGCCCGAGATTTCTGATTTCCAACTCCTTACAGCTAGCTCTTCCCTCTGGAGTACCCGGAGGCATAAATAAAAGGCAATCTTCAAGAATATTCTTTGAAATCAAGGGACAAATTGCTTAAGCCTCACGACTGCCTGAAGTTTTCCGCTGGTTCTAGAGGTGCCTTTGGAAGGCAGTCTCCGCAGGCTGCTTTGGCACGACCGCGCTCCGCTCACCATCGAGAACTTTCATTTCTATCAATAGTAAAACAGAGCAACTTCTCCAAAAGCGCGAATTCTGTCAGTTACGAGTAAAACATGCCTTTCCCACACTGAGCCAAGCCTTACGGATAGGGAGCCCGTCTCCACGCGTGTCGGAGCGCGGGAGCCCGCAATTACACCCGATTACCTCCGAAGGGAAAAGTGTAAACGGGCAAGTCGGCGGCGCCGGGCAAACGTGCCTAGCGGAACCCTAGGCTCATTTCAATACAATAAGCCACATTCCTACAATTATGCCCACTTTCCTGAGATCCTCCGAGCGTCTTTGCAAACTCCAGCCGCTGCTGCCCAGACCCCTTCCCTCCCAAACTCTCTCCCAGTTAACTGGCTCGGACTCACTCTTAGTTTATATTAACTTGGACCCACCGGAGCCCCTATTTTCAATCCTAGTTAAAACGCAGGAAAATTACTGCCGTTCATCACCGGAGCTGCAACTCCCTGCCGCGGCTGCCGCCGCCACCGAGAGCATCATTACCATGACAACTAGAGCCGAAATACCCTGAATTACATCGCCGGAGCTGCTACTGCACAAATCCCGGTCCTCCTCTTTGTTAGAGGCTTTTCGCCCCTTCGGGCGAGGGGAAGAATCCCGCGAGCTCCAGATATCCCCGCGGGTCTGCTACAGGGGAAAAGTTTAGGATCAGAATCCACCCGCCGCTCCACGAGCAAAGCCGCAGTGAGGAGGCGAGGGGGGGAAAACCCCAACTCAAAGTTGTCAATTTCGGGAGCGGCGCTTCCCAGTGCGCCAACTTTTTAGCAAGTCCCCCAATTAAGTGGGTGAATCTCAAATACGTACTTGAGTGCTGTGGCGGTTCCGTCTTTAGAGAGAGTTTCTAGAGAGCTGCCCCGAAATCTGCACTGGGAGGGGAGTCACAGCTGCTGTCCCGGAAGGGCTGCGGTGTACAAGCCCAGCGGCTCCCAGTGGCGGTGAGCGGCTGGCAGGGATGCTGCGATCCCGACTCATGGGAGGGCGCCGCCGAGGGGTTCCGCGGGCGTCCTGGCTCAGGCTGCGACCCGGGACAAGGATGCCGCTGCTGTTTCCACCTTCACGGCCACCGCTGTCAGCGTTGCAAAGTGCGCCCGGGAAGGGCGTCCGGCTGCCGCGCGGCGCTGCACCCCCGAGGGCGCAGGGCGAGAGGGGTGTGAGCACTCGGGAGAGAGTGGAGTGTGTGTGCGGAGCGTGTGTGCCCGCGTGTCTGTGTGTGCGAGTGAGGGAGCGGGTGTGAGCTTGTCTGTGTGTGGGGAGCGGAGGAGGAGCAGAAGCTGGAGGGGTGGGGGGCGGGAGGCAGGAGACTCCGCTCTCCCGGCTGCGCGTTCGCTCGCTCTCTCGGCACGTCATTTATGCCACAGGAGCCCTAGCGGCCTCTCCATAGAGTGCCTGGAATGCGAGACGTCAATGTGACGCCATGGGACGCTACGTCACCCTCCTCCTCCCTCCCCTGGCCCAGGCGGTTCCGCGTGTGCGAGGGAGGGTGTGTGTATGTGTGTGCGTGTGTGTGCTTGTACGTGTGTGTGCGCGCGCGCGTCCCCAGGCCATTCGCCGGGCGGCACAATGGAAACTCCGCGGCGCAGCCAGCCCCAGCCCTGAGGCCTTTCCGATACTCGCTGGCAACCCCTTTGCAGTGGTGCTGCTCGCCCGGGCACGAGTCTGCGAGAAAGAGCGGCGGCCCGCCCTCCGGTCAGGGAGGACCGCCCAGCTGTCAGGCTCGGGTGGAGTAGAGTTGGAGGAGTGCTGCTGGCTCACCTCCGAGGCTGCCCCGAGGCAGCGAGCCAGGGCGAGAGGGTAAGGGAGAGGACAGCTCTTCCGAAAGGGAAGGCTCCGCCAGCCGGTTTCTCCGAGTGACCTGGCAGCGGGCGCAGAAGAAGTTAGGCACCAGACCAAAGACTCCCTGAGGTGCAGCTGCGCTTTCCGCCAACAACAGTTCTAGAACTGTTTACGTCTCTCCAGCCCTCTGCGCCTAGGCTAATCCCTGTTCTCGCATTATTTGCTGGGTGCGTGTTTCACACAGGGATGCAGATGGTTCTGGGAAAATATGGTTTTATTTCTTTATACTTAAGGTGTGCGTTTAAAAACTGGACCAGTTATAACGCAACTAAGTGTAATCTACCATCCACGCGCGCGCTGCAGCAGAAACTATTTCAATGTGTGTAAAACAAACACACACGTGTTGAACAGCTGAGCAGGTCTGACTGTTGCAAGTGTTCTCCCTGCCCCTCCCTCTTCAGAAATTGAACTCTCAGTTAGCACTTTCACTTTTTGATGGTTGTAGACGGGCCTCCCCTCCCATCTCCCAAATTAAACATTTCGAAATCAATCAACAAGATTTATTAGTCAGTACCTCCCTAAGGGATTTGCTCTGGTCTCCTGGGACACATTTTTCATTAAATGGTGTGCGGAAAGCTTGGGCGACTTGTGTGAGGGAGAGCAATATCTTACTGGAAATGATGAATTTAAGTGCGATCCCCCCCCCCCCCGCCCCCCGAAAACAAAAACAAAAATTTATGAGTTTAAAGGCTCCTACTTCCAAAGGTTGCCATCTGAGTGGAAGCATCCTTTTTTAAAGAACTTAATTTTTGAGAAAATATTTGAGTGAAATAGTGGAGACAGACATGATCCCTGTGTGTTCATTTAAATCAAATTGACATTTTATTTTTTTGACCTGTCACAATCTTTGAGTGTGTGAGAGGGTAGAAGTTGGGGAGAGCATCCTGCTGTCCACAGCACACGTTTCAGAGTCCAAGAAGGTTCTAATTAGCACTAGAAACTTGAAAACAAATCTAGTATTATATGACACAGTATATTTCTTCGCCTCCACTTCCAGTTGAGACAGAGTGGTGTGGAGGAGACCGTGGGAGGATGCTCCGAAAGTTGACCCTGTGGAGAGGAACCAAGCCTCTGCATTGCCGCGGGTTCCAATCCAGTCTCGGAAGGAAGGAGGGCGCTGCTGCATTGTATCCATTCAAAGACTGGGAGGTGGGGGGAGCAGGACCTGGAGCCGCGCGGCGCTGACGCACGCGAGGCGCGTGATTGACGCAGGCGATGTTACTAAATTCGGCGGTTGGCCCGGCCCCGCCGCTGGCGCTCGCGGCAGATAGCAGAGTAGGTTCCCCCTCGGTCACCCCCGCCCCTTCTCCATTCAGCGCCGCGCGGGGCGGAGCGGGGCGGGGCGGGGCGCGCCGGGCGGGGCGGGGTAGGGCGCAGTGCGCGCGGCTGCGCCGGGATCCGGCCGCACCAAATATAGTCGGGCCTGGCTATTTTTAGCCTGGGCTCGGGCGCGAGCGCCCCGCGTGAGGGGGTGCCTTAACTTAGCCAGGAGCGGAGGGGCGGGGGCGGAGTCGCCATGTTGGACTCCGCTCGACCCCGTCTGGTGACCAGCGACACTGGGCCGGGCCCGGCGCTGGGGGTCGGGGTGAGTGGGTGTGAGTTATGGAAGAGAGGGCGGTGCGGGCTGTGACGGGAGAGGAGGGTGAGGCGCGGGGTTCACTAGGTGGGGTGGCGCGGGAGAGGTAGGGGGGCGCGAGGCCGGCGGGGCGTGAGTGTGCGACCGACGATGGTTCCCCCTTGCCGGCAGGCCCGGCTGTCCAGCCACCCGGCGGCCTGGCCAGCCCTGGGTCGCGTGGGGGCGGAGCCGCCCTCGGCCACCACTTCCTGAGAGCCGGGGATACCCCTCCTAGACGTCACGGAGGTGCCGAGGCGGCGGTGGCGGCCCGGGGCTCATCCTGCACTTGCATCACGGGTGCAGCAGCAGCTGCTATGCTGCTTTGTGGCTTTTTCCCCTGTTGAGTAACTGCTTTGTTAACTGAAAATACCATGACGGCCAGTGTGATCACCAGCTTCAGACCTCAAAGAAAGTGAAGCTGTCAGGCTAGAAGAGGGAGACTCCCTTAGCCGGCTGCGATGGTATCTGGTGGGTGGGTGTGTAGAGAAGCACTTGACAATTTCCACGTATTACTTCTTGCCTAACTCTTTACCCCCCAAGAAGGTTTAAAAATACTTTTATTTCCATGCTGTGAAAATTTCATGTGTTCGGCACCCCACCTAGTCCTCCTTCAATTTGAAGTTTTATGCCGAATTGGAATCACACTAAAGCAGGAACCCTAAAATTAGGTACAGTTTTTAGGAAACAGGACATCTTTCAACGAATTTATTTAATAAGCTAGATTTTCTAAATGTCAATATATAAAAAGGTCTTTGCCCACTTCAGGTAGTTATAAAGCTACTAACCAAGTTTGTTCCTGTGAATTGGGCTCCCTTAGCTTTTAGCCGGTATCTTTGTTTACTTTTAATTAAAAATAATTCCATTCCTTGCAGAGTATCAACAGGTAAAGCACTTCTCTCTTTGAATAGGTGTATCTTTCTGGATCTACGTTAGTTAATTGTATGCTTCCCGGCCTTCCACTCCCTCCATACCTCTTACCTTCCTGAGTATGGTCACCAATCTTTGTTCCTTGACGACTGTTAGGCTCAAGGCTGTTGTCTGATTGCCGTGAACCAATCAGCTGGCATAGTGCTCCTCTGAGTAGGAAGCTGGACTGACTGTTGGAGAGGTTCCAGCCATCACTGATAAGTGGCAGCATTTTTACATGGAAAGTCATGGAAGCACAGACAAGGCTCTCTTAAAAACTGAGACACCATCCTCTGCTTAATCTAAGGTCCCTGAACATGCAGTTCTTTAACCTCGAATGAAATGAATTATTCTCCTGTTTTCCAAATTAATACCTGTTCTGTAACTTTCCAAAAGTCTGGTTTACTAGAAATCAGTCATAATATTCTGTGAGGCACATGTATGACTATTTCAGAAATCTAAATTACCTTTTAGGAACACAATAAATTAAAAAAATTAATAAAAAAAACACAAAGTAAATTACCTTTTGGCTATTTTTTTTTTATTAAGTGAAAGTTAATACTTTATAAATCTCTTTTTAGGAAATCAAGTAGAATAAGATTATCTTAATTGATGAAATGTTGAAAACTTACCTGGTTTGGCCCTTTTTCTAGAAGAAGGACATTCATGTGTGGCCTGGTTTTTATATGCAAAGCAAAGAAAGCAGTAAGGTTTTGCTTTGTGACAGGGCAGCCAATCTAGTAGTAACTCTGTGATGTAACTATTACAGATTCACTGGGTAATCAACATTCATTTTGTTTTGGTTTTGTAAGTATACTCTGTCTGCAAAAATGAAAGTGCTCTTTCTCTTGGAAAATAAGATGAAATTTGGGGGAAATTTATTGTGTGATATAAAGTTATTGCTTTAAAAAAGTGGGACTCAAACTCTTGCTTTAAATGCTCTTCTGATTCAGCAAGGACATATAATCTTGTTGATTTTGCTAATATGTAAAGAGTGGTGATGCATCTTAATGCAAAAATTGGGTAAAGAAAGGTAAAATAAAAATTCTAAGCCAGAATTTGTTAACCAAGGTGAATATAGGAAGGAAAGGTTAAAAAAAATTGTAAGTTCAAGTTTTCTAGAATCAGTGTAGAAGTTCTGTACTGTATTTAAGATATGTATATAAAATATAGTAACTTGAGTTTCATTGAGTTAAGTACGTAAGTGTATGGGGCTCAGCAATGTGGGACTGTTATAGTAGTTTTCTATCTGATCTACCTGCAAACTATATCTCTTCTTTATCAACTCAATCATTGTCAGTTTAATCTTCCTAAAATATGGCTTTTGTTAAATCACTCTCAGGCTCAGAAGTTTTTAAGACTTGTGAGGAGCCCTGAGGAGCCACTGCGCCACCTCACCCGCAGGTGTTGCAAAGTACCAAAAGCTACAGAATCAATACTAATATTTTAAGAGGCTTAAAGAACATTTTATTAATTTGGGTTAAGATGTGCAGAGAAATTTTGTGAATGATCTCTGTACTGTGTGATTGGCATAAAACCAGGATGGCCCTTGGCATTGTATTGTAAATGCAAAAGGAAGGAAAACATGGATTCCCTGACATTCCACCATACCTGTGGGGAAAGGGGTGAATGGCTAGCCATGTGCAGGAAGAGAAAAGCCAAAATAAACCTTTCTTATAGTAATGAGCCATTTGCGGGCATTTGTTCCCACAGAAACTACCTCTCCCATGTGAATGCATATAGTTAATGTGGGTGACTCTGGACAAAGAGATGGCAGATAAACATTAGAAAATATAGGAATGTCTTTTAATATGTAAAGAGACATCTTTCTATCGTTGTGTTGACTTGTAAATTTTGTTTTCTCCAAAATGATGTATGGCTTGCAAATTGAACATGGTCCTATCATGTTAAAGGACATATGACTATAACCAATAGTGGTAAAGGGCACCTAATTGCAATTTTGCTTCTGTACTTCCCGCTTGCAAAACTATATTATATAAAAACTAGGTAGAACAAAGGGCCGGCACGCTCTCCCTCAAATTTCTGTCGGAGTTGCCGCTGTCGCCACTTGGCCAAGCTAGACAATAAAGCTTTGGTGTGGAATTGATGGATTTTGTTCGTGTCTTCAATGTTTCGAGTCCCTCTGAATTAGGCTTAACAGTTGGACCTTGTCTCTACAATAAAACCCCAAAGCCTCTATATCATGGCCTCTTAATTTCCACAGGATTTCTCTGTTCTAGTCAAATTGGTATCCTCACTGTTCTTCAAACATCCTTTTATCTTCCCACACTTGTTCATAGTTTTCCTTTTTATGGTATTTCCTTCTTCCTCCTCTCTGCTTATTTGAAATTTTACCCTTCCTCTAAAATTAGATCAGGAAATCAGCTTAAGTTGTGCTTTAGTCTTTCATAAAGTTCCTATTTCACTGCCTTGTTTTTGTGCTCTTCTGTCTGTTGCTTATTCCTCTGTCAAACTAAGCTTTAGAAGCATGTCTCCCTTAGCTTTGAGATTCCTGTGGCACCTCAGTTTAACATAAATAGTAAATATCCATGAAATATTCCCCCATTTAAATTTGAATTAATACTATAAGTAGTATGAATGGATAGTCTTGGCATGAATCGACATACATGAGATCATTCATTAGTTGTTTTCTTTACCTGAACTTTTGATACTCATGATTGAACATAGCCTGTCAAGGTGACTGCTACAAGTCCAGACAGCTGAAGGTTGATACAAGGAAATTGGAGTTTGGTTTGTACCTGTAATATCTGCATAGGAAGATTTGCTATGATTTTTTTTTTCTAGTAGACTTTTGATTTGACTCTCATTCAACCCTCTTTCCCCTATTTTCTCTTAGGCTGCTTCTTCTCAGTGATAAATTAGATGCTGTAGGCTAGGAAATATCAATAGCTTCTTTTGGAAAAAGGTCTTAAAGTTTAGAAAATTGAGAACCATAACATCTATGTATAACCAGTTAAATATAAAAATTCTTGAATCTCTTACCTTTTCTAAAATATATTTAAATAGATCTGTATTAAATATATTATATATATATATATGCAGAAGTAAACAAGGCAAAGAGATTTTGGAATTTTGACTTGTTAGATGTTCTAGAGAGAGGCACACGTAACTTAGAATATTAAATTTACTTTAATAAAGAAAAAGTAATAAATTAGGAGACTTTCTATGTTACAGAAAATTTTGGAAAAGAGTGAAAATCTAAGACGGAAAGATTACTTAGTAGTATAAATGCTGATAATATTTTAAAATCTCAAATAATATTTTTCTTTTCATTAATAAATAACAGGACAGCCTTGCATTCTAGTTAAAAAGGTAGTTTATTTCTTACATGTTTTCCCTGGTCTCTGGTAAACTCTGGAAGACTACAATGGTTTGGGGAGAAAAGTTATTCCTCATATGTGATAAATCAATTCAGGATATTATTTATGCCTGTGAAATAAGATCTACATTTTAGCTGGAGTTGATGAGTAAAGTAAATATCTCTTTACATATAACTGCACAGTTTCCCATCACCTAACTCTGAAAAAAAAATTGCCTCACATTTACAAGTTCAGATCCTTCAGCATATTCTCCAAAAGTGGCGTGCTGTGTTTCCTGGCGTCCACTTAGATTGCTTTTCAGAGGCCTGGATCTGGCTTTGCTGATTCGAAGCTGCCAGGCCTTGGGTAAGTTAATTGTTTGGAGGGTCTATATATCATCATCTGTAAAATAATCATGTTGGGCTCATGCTATGATTTTAAAAAAAAAATATATTAAGTGAGAGGTGGGGAGGCAGTGAGACAGACTCCTGCCTGTTCCCCTACTGGGATCCATCCGGCAAGCCCCCTATCTGGTGATGCTCTGTCAATCTGGGGCTGCTGCTCCACTGCTTGGCAACTGAGCAATTTTAGCACCTAAGGTGAGGCCATGGAGCCATCCTCAGTGCCTGGGACCAACTCACCTAAATCAAGCCATGGCTGCCGGAGGAGAAGATAGAGAGAGACACGGGGGTTGAAGAGTGGAGAAGCATATGGTCACTTCTCCTGTGTGACCTGACCAGTAATCAAACTTGGGACTTCCACACACTGGGCCGACTCTTTACCTCTGAGCCAACTGGCCAGGGCCTCTGTGATCTTTAAGGATCTTTCAGGTTATAAAGTTGAATGCTTTTTTAGGTTTGTTAAATATCATGAATCATGAGTCAACTCTGGCCTTGTTCTCTTTTACTGGATTGCTGTAATCAGAAGGCTCGTGAACTCTTTTTGTATTTAACGTGCATGCTTATAGTAATAACATTAGTAGTAATGTTATATTAATCTGCTTTGACCTGCATGATAACTAACTGTTGCCACTGTGTGGGATCTCAGTGGCCTGAGAGAGTTAATGCACTGCCAGTGTCACAGCCTTTGCCTGTCCATAAAGTGGAAACAGGCAGAAACCTGGATAGTCCAAAAGTCATTTTATATTTTTAGCTTTGAAATTTGTTTTTTTTTTGTAATTATTTAAATATGGATGAGTCACAAATTGACTTCATAAAAATTAATAAACTTTTATTGGAATGGATTTCATTGTTTATTCCTTTTCAGTTCTTTTCTGATCTTCCCTGTGTGCTTGGAATAAGCTATTTCTTCTTCAGTGTTCCAGCCGAGGAAAAACTGTCCTTTCTGCCTTTTTCCTAGAGCAGGACCAATGATGGTGAGGCTGCCAGTCTTTATATCTCTCTCTTTTTTTTTGTGTGTGTATTTTTCCAAAGCTGTAAACGGGGAGAGACAGACAGACTCTCGCATGCGCCCAACCGGGATCCACCCAGCACGCCCACCAGGGGAGATGCTCTGCCCACCAGGGGGCAATGCTCTGCCCCTCTAGGGCGTTGCTCTGTCGCAACCAGAGCAACTCTAGCTCCTGGGGCAGAGGCCAAGGAGCCATCCCCAGTGCCCGGGCCATCCTTGCTCCAATGGAGCCTCGCTGCTGCGGGAGAGGAAGAGAGAGACAGAGAGGAAGGAGAGGGGGAGGGGTGGAGAAACAGATGGGCGCTTCTGTGTGCCCTGCCCTGAATCGAACCCGGGACCCCTGCACGCCAGGCCGGCGCTCTACCACTGAGCAAACTGGCCAGGGCTTTATATCTCTTTTTAGAGGGTGAGTAAATGAAGAAGTGAGATATAAGAAAGCAGGTCAAAAGAAAATGACCAAATAACTGTTAAGTTGAAAAAAAAATGTTACCAAAGCAAGCAGAAAGAATACATTTTGTTGCAAACTTATTAGGTTTGCAGTTGGGTATATCTTTATGGATTAATAAGAACTGTTTGATAGGCATTGGGAAATACCTGACTTTTAACACATCACAGATTAATGTATTATCTAAGTTTGGATAGTAAAAACATTTTCTCCATTAATTTAGGGCTATTTTTTAATTGTGTGTTGTACATATTTAGGTATTTGGTTTCCTGCTTAGATCGTGTAATTAGTAACTGATTCTGATATTTTTCAAACCATAATACATTTTCCAGTATTTATTCCGCATGTTTATAGTTCACTACTGGAAAAATTCCTCCTTAACATCTGTTCTGAATTAGTTCCCTTTTCCAGTAATGTTTTCCTGTTTTATCAGTTGTAGTAATGAGAATAAAAAGCCATATTTTAAAGATTTGTGCATTTAAATTTAGTACAATTGAAATAAACTACCTGGTTTTTTATTTCTGAAAATGATTGTTTTATTTTAAATTCATATGTTAAGTTACTTTTTAAAGAACAATGGAATAAACTGAATAAAATTTTAATCAAATCATTATAGTTTTGTTGCACTTTATAGTAGTCAGTTGACTTCTTAGAGACTTTTTCATATTTCAAATTTTTTGAGAGAAGCTTCTATTTATCTCACAATCTCTTAAAAAATGTTTTTTTTTGTTTAAGTTATCTAGGCCATATTTGTTTTAGAGGATGAATTTATTGAGCACTTAAAGCAGTTCTTGGCACAGAGTAGATGCCCTGTAAACATGTGATGAATGAATGAAATCGATTTTCAAGAAGCTTTATTCAAAACTATCTGTTTTCTTTATTCTAAACAGTATCGTGGTCTTGTTAACTTTTCTGAGAGGGTTTTTAATCAGGAGTTAGGCCTAAGAAAGGAACAGGGAAGGCCTTACATTGTTGTAGGCATACGTTTTTGTGCTTCTGATAACTACGCCTTCCTTTCCTGTCATTTGCAAGTAGTCTTCTGGTTGCCCATGTTGAGGATAGTAGCCCTGAGTTACACCACTCTGTGACATCTAAGTTTGAGTTAATAACCAAGACAGGTATCCTAAGGAATTGTACCACATTTTGACCCCAGTACCCTAAGAATTAATCTCTGGTTTATCTCTTTATCTTAATGTGTCACTTTTGCCATGAGACTTTCACAGGATTGTGTCCTTCTCTTTCTTCACTGTCTCTTCCCTGGGCATGTGCAACCATTCATCAGTGAGTTCTCACTTCTAGTCTTCAGATTTTCAACTGTAACCCTGACTTTGTTTTCCAGTTCTAGAGGCTACCATTCAGTGCCTCCAGGTGAGGTCATTTGTCTACCATCTGTCATCCATAGACTAAGGGGCCCAAATGTAGAATATTATCTGGGAGCTTGAATTATAACTTCTAAACATTTCACCTATTGAACGTTCTACAATTTAATTTTTGAAAAGGTAATGCATTTACATGGCTCAGACATATTTAGTAATGAAGTTTTCCTTCCACCCTGTCCCCTATCTACTCAGTTCCCATCCTTCCAGAGTTTTAAAATGCATATCAAAGCCAAAACAAATATAAGTTCTGTTTTCTTTTCCTTTTTTATACAAAATGGAAGCTTATATGTGTTATTGTACCTTTTTCACTTGACAATGTGGAGTTTGTCTCATAACAGTGGGAAAATATCCAAGATATATTTCACTTTAACAATATAATTGCAGATCTTTTCCACATCCTTGTTTGATTGTAGCATTTATTTAACCAGCCCCATAACGATGGACTTTTTGGGAAATTTTCAATCTCTTGCTATTACAATGCTGCAAGAAATACTTTTGTTACATAAATTATTTCATACTGGTGAAACACTGTATTTGTAGGGTAAATTCCTAAAAGTAGAATTGTTGACCAAAGAATATATCTCATGATAGTTTTATAGGTACAACTAAATTGCCCTTTATAGAGGTGGTACAGTTTACACCCCCACTGGAGATGTATGAGAATGCCGGCTTACCATATTCTTTTTTTTAAAATTTAGTTATTGTATTATTATTTTTTATTTTATTATTATTATTATTAAATTTAATGCAGTGACATTGATAAATCACGGTACATATGTTGAGAGAAAACATCTCCAGATTATTTTGACATTTGATTATGCTGCATACTCCTCACCCAAAGTCAAATTGTCTTCTGCCACCTTCTATCTGGTTTTCTTTGTGCCCCTCCCCTCCCCCACCCCCTCTCTCTCCTTCCTCGCCTCATCCCCCCCATCCCCCACTCCCATTACCATCACATTCTTGTCCGTGTCTCTGAGTCTCATTTTTATGTCCCATCTATGTATGGATTCATATAGTTCTTAAGTTTTTTCTGATTTACTTATTTCACTCTGTACAAAGAAATAAACCACAGCTCTATGGACAACTGATATTTGACAAAGGATGTAAGGAAATACAATGGAGTAAAGGCAGCCTCTTCAATAAATGGTGTTGGGAAATTGGACAGCTACCTGCAAAAAAAATGAAACTAGACCACCAACTTACACCATTCACAAAAATAAACTCAAAATGGATAAAAGACTTAAATGTAAGTCATGAAACCATAAGCATCTTAGAAGAAAACATAGGCAGTAAGCTCTTCGACCTCTCCTGCAGCGATATATTTGCTGATTTATCTCCAAGGGGAAGTGAAATAAAAGACAGGATAAACAAATGGGACTAGATCAAACTGAAAAGCTTTTGCACAGCTAAAGACAATAAGAACAAAATAAAAAGACAAACCACACAATGGGAGAACATATTTGACAATATGTCTGATAAGGGGTTAATAACCAAAATTTATAAAGAATTTGTAAATCTTAACACCAGGAAGACAAACAATCCGATCAAAAAATGGGAAAAAGAAATGAATAGACACTTCTCCAAAGAGGAGGTACAGATGGCCAATAGGCATATGAAAAAATGCTCAACATCACTAATCATTAGAGAAATGCAAATTAAAACCACAATGAGATACCACCTCACACCAGTCAGATTGGCGCTCATCAACAAAACAACACAGAATAAGTGCTGGTGAGGATGTGGAGAAAGGGGAACTCTCCTGCACTGCTGGTGGGAATGCAGACTGGTGCAGCTTCTGTGGAAAACAGTATGGAGATTCCTCAAAAAATTGAAAATCGAACTGCCTTTTGACCCAGCTATCCCATTTTTAGGAATATACCCCAAGAACACCATAGAACTGCTCCAAAAGGAGAAATGCACCCCCATGGTTGTGGCAGCATTCACAATAGTGAAGATCTGGAAACAACGCAAGTGTCCGTCAGGGGACGAGTGGATTAAAAAGCTTTGGTACAGGCCTGACCTGTGGTGGCGCAGTGGATAAGGCATCGACCTGGAAATGCTGAGGTCGCTGGTTTGAAACCCTGGGCTTGCCTGGTCAAGGTACATATGGGAATTGATGCTTCCAGCTCCTCCCCCTTTCTCTCTCTCTGTCTCTCTCTCTCTCCCTCTCTCTCTCCTCTCTAAAAATGAATAAAGAAAAAAAGAAAAAAAAAAGCTTTGGTACATATACACTATGGAATACTACTCAGCCGTAAGAAATGATGACATCGGATCATTTACAATAACATGGACGGATTACCATATTCTTGCCAGCAAAATGTGTTATTGAACTTTTGGATATTTTCCAATCTGATAGGTAAAAAATGTTATCTTAGTATAGTTTTAAGTTCTATTTCTATTTTATGAATGAGTTTGAATACCTTTTTATATGTGTAGACCTTTGAGTAGTGAGTTTTATTCATGCTGCTGACTCCCGGGAGTGAGTTGTTTTTTTTTTTCAAAAAATGAAATAAGTTCCAGTTGTAGTTTTATTAACTTAAAATCACGTTTGTTTGATAACCAATTTATGGAAACAAGAAGAACATACATTTTGCCTTTTTAAAATGTTGCCTTACACATATATGATTGTACTCTGGATGGTCAGGAGGCATGAGGACATACTACTCAAATGGTTAAGAACCATTTGTATTTCTAGTCCTTTAAAAATAACCTGTAGCCTACTTTATTATGATGGAGATTGGCCCTCTGTAATGTGAGTTGCAACATCACCCTCCCCTCTTTCCTTGTTTGTCATTTGTTTTTTTTTCTTTGCTTATGGTGTTTTTGCTCTGTAGATATTTTCTAAAATGTAGTTGAATCTGTCAGTCTTGTCTTTTGTGACTTTTAGATTTTGTATCATAGTCAGAAAAGTCTGTTCTATGACAAGATTATAAAAGAATTTTCTCGTATTGTCTTCTACTTCTGTTTTTATTTTACGCTTAAATTTTTCACCCTTTTTTCTTGGTGTATGGTTGAGGAATAGGTCCAGCTTAATTTTTTTCCAAATAGTTACTTAGTTGCCCCAACAGCATTAGTGAATAATCCATCTTTACATTGTTTTGCTTCTGGCCAAAAGCAACAAAACTATTAAATCACTCCCCCCCCCCCCCCCCACATACTCTGTTGTGACTGAATATGAATACAGTTCTCTTTTCTTCCTATGGAACACCTTTAAAGGCAAAAGTATCTTTCACTGTGCTACTTCCTTGCTTGCCTCAACACCACCAGCAGCGTGGCAGACAGTTAATATTTGAATGAATAAAGGCTGCTCAGAAAGCTCTCCAAGATTCTAGCTATAATCAAGGTCTTTAAAAGACTGTTCAAACTAGAAATGTCTTCTAGCTCTTTCTAGCAATTATGACCAACTAAGCCACTAACTGGGTCCTTCACTCCTGAGGCAGTCCAAATCATATTTCTTCCTTCGGTGCAGATTTCTATGATTTGCCACCCCTGCTTTGTCTCACAGTATGGATATTACCTTTTGAAGTTTGGAGCGGGAACCAGAACATGCCAAAAAAGTGGTTTGGATTCTCTATCATGCAGTGACCACTCCAGAACCTAATTTCCTTGGGAAAGGGATTGTGGATGAATGAAATTTTAGGGGACATGCGTCCTTAATTTGAACTCCAAGAATATTAAGTTTTTTCATCTTAGGGAAAACACCAGCATAGTCTGCCTAGGGCAGGGGTCCCCAAACTACGGCCCCGTGGGCCACATGCGGCCCCCTGAGGCCATTTATCCGGCCCCGCTGCACTTCCGGAAGGGGCACCTCTTTCATTGGTGGTCAATGAAAGGAGCACATTGACCATCTCATTAGCCAAAAGCAGGCCCATAGTTCCCATTGAAATACTGGTCAGTTTCTTGATTTAAATTTACTTGTTTTTTATTTTAAATATTGTATTTGTTCCTGTTTTGTTTTTTTACTTTAAAATAAGATATGTGCAGTGTGCATAGGGATTTGTTCATAGTTTTTTTTTATAGTTTGGCCCTCCAACAGTCTGAGGGACAGTGAACTGGCCCCCTGTGTAAAAAGTTTGGGGACCCCTGGCCTAGGGGAAAGTGTCCAAGCTGGCAGATGAAAAGGAATTTACTTGATACCCTTACTAGCACTTTCAAAATGAATTGGGCAAGTTTTCCAGCTCTTTGATAAAGGACTTTCTTCCATGTAGAACCATTGCCCCAGGTGATCTTTGTCTAACTTGTTTAGGGCATCTTGCCTAGTCTTTATTATTAAACCCTTTTTTTGGGATCATAGTTCCTATCTCTGCCTTCAGACTTTCTTCTGATGCTGATAGTATATTGTTTGCCCAACACCCATTTGACTTGAAGTTATGTAGGCCAAAACCAATTTTGCCCACATACAGTTTAGTTGAAAGTACACTGGTCAACTGGACAAATTGGTTAAAACAGTGATCTGGTTAAAAAAAATATATGTTACTAGTTTTTTGAGTAGTGGTAATTTAGTGTATTTTGTAGTGATTAAACATTTTTGGTTTATTTCCTAGGGATTTTTCTTTCTTTACTTTTTTTTTGAGATATTTTTCCTTTCTTTTCCAAGTGAGAGGTGGGGAGACAGAGAGGCAGACTCCCAAATGAACCCTGCCCGATTGGGATCACCCAGCAGCCCTCATCTGGGGCTGATGCTCTGCCCATCTGGGGCCATGCTTGCAACCGAGCTATTATTGGCACCTGAGGCAAAGGCTCCAGGGAGCCACCCTCAGCATTCAGGCCATTGTGCATGAAACCAATTGAGCCATGGCTGCAGGAGGGGAAGAGAGAGAAAGAGAGAAGGGAAAGGGGGAGGAAGGAGGAGGGGTAGAGAAGCAGATGGTTGCTTCTCCTGTGTGCCCTGACTGAGAATTGAACCCAGGACATCCCCATGCCAGACCAACGCTCTACTACTGAGCCAACCGGCCAGGCCATTGGGATTTTTCTATTTTTTCTTTTCTTACACTTCAAATTAATTTTCAGCACAAGAGCACTTTTTTGTTTGTGATACCAAAAGTTAACCTAGCTGCCCAACAATTGGAGAATATTTGAACAAGCTTGATATTAACTACAAGGCAATAAGAGGTTAATTAGAACAACCAAAACATTAATTGATAAGATAAAAATTTTTCCTTTATTTCTTTTCCTCTTCATTAAAAAAGCAGTGTGTGTGCAGTACAGGACACTCAGAAAGATGTAGATAAGGAATAGAAGGACAAAGAAAAAAGAAAGGTAAATATTAACTCACTCAGGACTAACCACTGTTGTCCTTTAGTGTTATTTCAAATACATTTTACACACATAAACTGCATACTGTTTGTAATCTGCCATTATTTAAGCATTTTTCAGTTATTGAATCGTCACCCTTGTCCAGGATTAAGTTTTAATTCCTTTCAGTCTTTTGTCTTGTAAGTGTGGGCCAGTACTTCTGTCCCTCAATCCTGCCTAGGCACAAATGCGGACTGGGCCCCAAGAACCCCCCTGCTTTCTTTAATGGAGATAGTTTGTAAATGAAGTCATTCTTTCTGTGGATTTACAAAAGGGGCTCGGTTCCCAGAAGGCCTGCGGAACTCTCCCTTATATATATAAGATAATTTTTGGAGTTCATGCTTGATAAATATGTTATGTGGATATGTATATGTATGCAAATTAGATAGGGAGAGTTACATGAGGGGAGGGATTAGACTGGGTCCCCACTAAAATAAAAATGAGAGATTCATTATCATTGGAGGGAAATTGTTTAAAGAGATTTTCTCTAAGTCATTGTTGGCAAATATATGCCACGTGTTGTGCCCAAACCCACGTCCATGGTAGATATCACTAATCAGTCATCGCAGTATTTCTCATTGGATCCAGACTCAACTTTGGGTCTTTCTTGAAATGGGATTTTAGGTAGTTGTATTTATTGGAGTTGCTATGGGAGACAGACATATTTACCATTCTTTCTCTAAAATATTGCATTGAAGTTGTTTTTTGTATTTTTTTTTTTTGTATTTTTCTGAAGTTGGAAACGGAGAGGCAGTCAGACTCCCGCATGTGTCCCACCAGGATCCACCCAGCATGCCCACCAGGGGGTGATGCTCTGCCCATCTGGGGTTTTACTCTGTTGCGACCAGAGCCATTCTAGTGCCTGAGGCGGAGGCCATGGAGCCATCCTCAGTGCCCAGGCCAACTTTGCTCCAATGGAGCCTTGGCTGCGGGAGGGGAAGAGAGAGACAGAGAGGAAGGAGAGGAGGAGGGGTGGAGAAGCAGATGGGCGCTCTCCTGTGTGCCCTGGCTGGGAATCGAATCCGGGACTCCTGCACGCCGGGCCGATGCTCTACCACTGAGCAACTGGCCAGGGCCTGTTTTTTTTAAAATAATGGCTCGAACAAGAAAGTTATAAAATGTTTTATATTTGGTAAATAAGTTTATGGTGATAAATACGGGATGTGAGCAAAGACTAATTATCTGAATCTCAGACAGAGCACATGCCTCATAGTTAAGATTATGGAAGCACCATAATTAAATTATAGGTTTGTTAATGGAGTGGAAACAGTGTCACGATAATACTCATCATTACAAATTGCCCATAGTTTGGTCATGATGATTGACTCTGCAGCATTCATCCCACCCCAGATGATTAGTCTAAGCAACTTGGTTAATTCCATTTCCTTTGTCAGTGAAGGGTTAGGAATGAATGGCCTGTAACCTGTTCTGTCCAATGAGATATGAAGGAAAGTCTGGAAGAGGGCCAGGTGCTTCTGGCAGAGGGTTTCTTGTCCCTAAAAAGAGGTAAAAGAAAGAGATGGAGCCTCTTTTCCTCTGGTGATATTCTTTCTGAAAATGATGGCTAGAAATGCCCAAGCCATCTTAGGAGAAACTAGTTTTGGATGAATCTGATCTAGAAGATGACAGAACAAAGAAGAAACCTGAGCCCTTGATGATCTTTCTGAACTGATTATATTGTACTTGGTCTGCCTTACCTCTGAACTCCTGGTTCTGTGCGATATACAGTTCCTTATTGCATATGCCAGCATGGTCTGGGATTTTGTCACTTGCAGCCAAAAGCATTCTGAGCTATATGCCCACTTTGTCCCAAGAAGATTCAAGTCATATGGATTTTATTTTATTTTGATAAAATCAAGGGGGCTTCCCTCACTTCTCTTTTGGCTTCATAAAGTGGGTGCAGATTTTAACTGGCTAGTCTCAGTCTTCTCTTAGGGGGGGTGCCGTAGAATGGTTTTTAAAAGAAAGCAAGTAGCCAGCCAGCACCCACATTTTCTAGTCTTGTATTGTTCAGATATCTAGTGGTGTGACTGCTCCTGGATGTTGATCATTCCTTCTTTTCCTAGTTCTGATTGACTCTGATTTCTTGGATTCCTTGCTTTGAACTGAGTTTCTGCTCTTGCATATTTTGCATTTTATGCCTGGCTCTAAGATTGTTTAATAGATTTATTTTCCTCTCTTCTTCCCTTTGCCTGTTTTTCTCCGGATATCTCTCATTCACTTCTTCCCCACTTTGTAATGTTACCCCTGTGGCCACTGGGGGCTGTTCTAAGCAGATTTATATAACCTTTGCCAGTTAAGTTAAATAAGTAATCATAAGCTACTTGATCTAGACTGGTATGCTAAAAAGGAAGAGTAGGTTAGTACTTGGCCCATTTTCTCATCCAGTGCCTTTTACTCTTGACACAGAAATGATCTAGGGGTCAGGACACTTGGGTCTTCATTATGGCTTCACTATTTGCTATCTGAAAAATCTGGGTTAAGTCAATTAGAGACATTGAGTTTCTTTAAAATTTGATAGTAATTCTTGTCTGATTTTTTTCATAGTATTATGATTTAAATAAAATAAGGCGAACATGAAATTAGGAAATTAAAAAAAAGAATACTTGAGCTTTGTTTGATTTTCTGATTAATTTCCAGTGAACTAATGTCAGAGTCTCTAGAATTTGCTTTGGGTAGCTTGTTAGTCTTTATAAAGGCAATGGAGTAGGATGTGGGGCATAATAATAATAGTAATTAGGGATTGAAGTTGATATTTTTGTGGCAACTTAGAGCAGGAATGAGAAGAAAAGGCCATATAATATGAAGGGGAAATAAAGGTCGAAATGTTGATCTTGAGGCTTATTTCCAGTTCAACCAGAAATTCTTGCGTGCCAAGTCAGGGGAAAGAGAACCCAATAGAAGAAATACCCCCTCTAGTGGCGAAGGGCCAGATTCTATACACTTGATTGCGAAGGTGGGTAACTGGGGAGTGAATGACTTAAGAATCCTGATAATCTTGAGCTGGAGCTAAAGATCTTCCCTTTAGCTCCAGCTTTGTTTATGAAGAGAGTTAACATACTTCACTGAATAAGTAGTGTCTTGGCACTCGACATGGGACTGATTGTCTCAGAAATGTAGAGGTTATGGTTGTTGGAAGAGTTTTACAGTGTACTTTTATGTAGGCCATTTAGAGGTCATCAAAATTAGGAGACTATTGTTGCTAAACTGCTTACTCTTTCTGAGATAATACAGTAGGTACCTTTATAAACCCATTTGTAGTGGGATAAAGTCTATATTTAAAGTTATGGATAATGCCAAAGAATAGTATTTGTCTACATTTATATAAAATAATGGTTGGGGATTTTCTAAGTATGATTTTTGATTTGAAATTTTTAGTAGTGATCCTGAGAACCAGATGTTTAATTTGCATCTTAAAAGTGATTTGCTACTTGTAAAAAGGTAGTGAAATTAAGTGTATTACAATAACGTATTACTCACAATTCAGTGGCTTGATAGGAACACTTAATGTATTCTTGAAGGACATTTGATCTTAAGGATGTATGTTGTTGATGTTTATAATTGTACGTGATTATTACATTACAAATTTCAAAGTTCACTGAAGTTTTTACTATTTTAATTTCTGTTTGGGGAAGAATTCTTTTAAATTTATTTAAAGATCTCTGAAAAGACAAAATTGTAGAGAATAAAATATTCATGTACTTTGTATCAGGTCTAAGGAAGATTTGAATTTTATTCAATTCTAATATGGAAAAGAATGATTAAAGCACAAGAAAATAAATTCTGGTACAAGACTGCATTATTAAAATGCCATTTCTTTATTTTTAATGTCAAACTTTCTTTACTCCAAAGAAAGAAATTTTTTTTTTTTTTGTATTTTTCCGAAGCTGGAAATGGGGAGACAGTCAGACAGGCTCCCGCATGCGCCCAACCGGGATCCACCTGGCTCGCCCACCAGGGGGCGATGCTCTGCCCATCTGGGGCGCTGCTCTGTTGCATCCAGAGCCATTCTAGCACCTGAGGCAGAGGCCACAGAGCCATCCTCAGTGCCCAGGCCAACTTTGCTCCAGTGGAGCCTTGATTGCGGGAGGGGAAGAGAGAGACAGAGAGGAAGGAGGGGTGGAGAAGCAGCTGGGCACTTCCCCTGTGTGCCCTGGCCGGGAATCGAACCCGGGACTTCTGCATGCCAGGCCGATGCTCTACCACTGAGCCAACCGGCCAGGGCCCAAAGAAAGAAATTTTGAAGCTTGCAGTAGAACCAGCCCCTCAGTAATCTGGAATATGTTTGATGATGTTTCTTGTGAAATGAAAATGGAAAAGTTCTGTAGAAAATATAAATTTGTACATGGATAGAGTCAGATTATAGAGTTATGGGATTAGCCTTTGTGCATAACTTGTGGAACTAATATCCATAGTTTATGGTTATATGTCATAAATATACTTAATTTCAGGAAAAAAGAACTAGGTCTGGCAGTAGAGCAGACCAAACTTCTGAGAATTAAGCTATCGTTAGTGTACACACTGTAGTACTGCTGTAGTACAAGGATTTAAGGAAGGTCTATTGGGGAAAAACAAATAGAAAGGAGAGGTTATTAATGGTATTCCTAGGTGAAAAAAATTCAGTATGGAATTATTAAGGTCAGCCAGAGAAAGAATTATAATTATGTTAAGTGAGTTCAAAGACATTTTTAAAGCAAGTCACTTAGAACTGATCTGTAAATATATATGGGAACAATAAATCAATTGGATGATTTCTTTCCTAGATTAGTGTGACATTACTAGAAGATATCTGAGGAAAGTGAAATACAATAAGGTTAGTGGTGATTAGACCTTCCTTAAATCCTTGTACTACAGCAGTACTATAGTGTGTACACTAAGGATAGCTTAATTCTCAGAAGTTTGTTATTAAAATTGATATGTTTGGCATTGCTAAAATTAGGCAAGTATTAATGTTTTTTTTCAGAGACAGAGCGAGAGTCAGAGAGAGGGACAGATAGGAACAGACAGGAACGGAGAGAGATGAGAAGCATCTATCATCAGTTTTTCCTTGCAACACCTTAGTTGTTCATTGATTGCTTTCTCATATGTGCCTTGACCATGGGCTACAGCAGACCGAGTAACCCCTTGCTCGAGCCAGCGACCTTGGGTCCAAGCTGGTGAGCTTTTTGCTCACACCAGATGAGCCCTCACTCAAGCTGGCGACCTTGGGATCTCGAACTAGGGTTTTCCGCATCCCAGTCTGACGCTCTATCCACTGTGCCACCGCCTGGAGAGGCCAGGCAAGTATTAATTTGTATAATGGGTTGCCGCATGTGGGCTTGAATAAAGAGTCTCCACACTCATTTTAAATTGCAGAGTAAGTGTAAGGATAGTAATTCTTATCTGTACAGGATTTTACAGTATTTGAAGTGTTTTTACATACGTGATCTCACTTGATTCTTATCAGAATGCTAGCAGATAGTAGCATTCGATTGTTCAAGTTTTACAAATAAGGCTCAGAGAAGCTAATAGACTTAGTAAAGAGGAAGTAGGGACTAAGTAACAGAATGGATCTTGACCCCAGGGCTTCTTCCCAAAATGCCTTTGTTCACTCTACAGGGTGGGGTAAAAGTAGGTTTATAGTTGTGAATACACATGAGTTTATTATTTTATTATTATTTATTAATTATTGTATTATCTCCCATATGAGCAACTGTAAATCTTCTTTTGCCCCACCCTGTATTAGTTTCCCATGGTTGCTGTAAAAATGACCAAATCTGGGGGTGGAGGGTAAAATTAGAAATTTATTCTCTCAGTTTTGGAGGTCACAAGTCTGAAATCAAGGTATTGGCAGGACTGCACTTCCTCTGGAGTCTCTAGGGGAGAATCAGCTCTTTGCTTCTTTCAACTTCTGGTGGCTGTTGACATTCTTGACCTTGTTACCTCAGTCCAATTTCTGCATCCATGGTCACATAGCCTACTTCTTTGTTTCTGTGTCTTTTCCTTTCTCCGTCTCAGACCTTTCTCTGCCTTTCTCTTACAAGGATTCTTACAAGGACTGACTTTTACACTTGTCATTGGATTTAGGGCATATGTAGATAAGTCAGGATGATCTCCTCATCTCAAGATTCTTAATTATATCAGTGAAGACCCCTTATTCAAATAAGGTACTATTCACAGGTTCCAGGAACTAGGACAAGGACATATCATTTCAGGAGCCACCATTCAACCCACTACATTCTTTATATGACATTTAATTATTTATCTTCCTTTTGGATTGAAGAAATAATCTGTCTGAAGATGAGCAGTGGACTAGGGAATTTTTAGCTAGTATGTAGAGAGGAATATTTAAAGTATTTCTGGTTGGTGCTAAGTGTTTAGTAACTAGAATTGAACTTAATTAATGCACGACTTCCACCAAATTGTTATGATATCTTTTGCTTTCAAAGAACTATAAAAAATAGGGTTAAATTAAGTTAAAATAACATCTGACTATTCATAATTAACAATATTAAAAGTTAACTTTTTTGTTTCTTGCATAATTGGGCTAAAATGGGTGTGTTTGCACATGTGTGATGATTTTGTTAATGGCTTTAGTCAGTATGATTAGTTTTTTACATCACATTGGCATTCCAGTGTGGGTCATATGAGTCAAGATCCATGTATGTAAACTCTGGGGGAAGGGACTGGTGTGTCCTGTTCACACTTAGATCCCTAGTGTAGTTTCTGATACATACATAGATGTGCTCGATTTGCTGAATGAATGAGATAACTTTTTATGACACCCAAGTCAAGCAATGCAGGTTCCTTTCTGTTTCACTTTTTGGAGGGTCCTGAATGTCACTAATAAGATCTAGTTATTGTAGGCAAGTCCTCACTGACTCTGAGGCACTCATGTGAGTCCATTTACTTTCCACAGAATCTACGATCTGCTCATCTCTGATAATCTCGAGTTCCATGCCAAAAAACTGTCATCCTTACCTTTTTCACATTCATAATAATTAATCAATGAGATTCATCCTGCACATCAATCAGTTCACTTCTCACTAGCATGAGCTGAGGTGCCATTAGTGGTGTTAGGGTGGGGCTCCTTCCACAGCTTTTTAGATCATTAGTGCTGTGTCTTAAGCTCTAGGAAAGGTTCAGGTTTTGCCCTCTCAAAAGTCTTCAAAGATTTGTTTCTCTAAAAGCTTTCAGTGTTTACAGATTCTAACCAATTGTGTGCCAGACTCTTGTATGTATTACCTCAAATACTGCTTCTAGACAACCTTAAAAGCTAAGCACTGTCATCATCCCTATTTTATAGAACCACAAAGAAGTAACTTGCTTGAGTTCATACCAAGATTTCAACCCAAGTGGCCTTACTTTAGAGCCTGTGTTCTTATTTATGTCCAGTGTGAGCCTATGCTCATTCATTTGTAAGTAACCTGTTCTTTTTGGAAGCTTGCATTTTTACTTTTTTAAACTTCAGAAATTTCACTAGGATATGTCTAAGTGTATGCCTTTTTCATTTATCCTGCCTGGCACTCAGGGCTTTTAATCTAACAACTAAGTCTCCTCCTGAGGGAAGTTTCTTGTGTTGTGTTTTGATTATTGAGCTCTCCATTATGGTTCCTCTAGAACTTCTTTTATTTACAATTAGGCCTCCTAGATCTGCCCTGTCATTCTTTTTTCATTCAAGAATTACGTTTCTTTTTATTTTTGCTCTGAATAGTGTGATAACTCATTCACTTGCTTTTCCAGATAACAAATTTGTTTCTCAGAAGTATCTCTTCTACTTTCCACTTCCATAGTTGACATTTGAAATTTATAAATTACATTTAAAGAATTTCCCAGTCTATTATTTTGTTCTCATAATTCCTTTGTATTCAGTAGCATATAAAAATACCATAACTAAGTAAACATGGTTTATTTTTGTTAGAATCCACGGGAGTCCGAAAGACCAGAGTAACAGGCTTTATTGAAAGGAAGAAAGGAAACCTGCCGGGCACTTCTCCTGGGGGAGAAGAGCACCGGTTACAGACTAGGGGCCAGTTATATAGTGTTTGGGAGAGCCTGAGGGGATACTGAGGCAAAAGTCTTGGTATGTCCGGAATGTTCCTCCTTGGGGGGCTTCAAGCATGTGGGTGTTGAACCAAAAGTCCTGAATGTCTGGAGCCCCTCCTTGGGGCGACTTCTCAGCTTTTTTGGAATTCCTCTGTCTCAGGGTCATTAGTCTAGTAAGGATGAGGTCTGACAGATAAGCGGAACAGCAAGAGGGCAGTTTGGAATTCACGTATCTATCAATTTTAAAAATCTGAGGCTATTGTACAATAGGAAGTATTACTGTAATATATCACTTTAATAGATCAAAAGGATCTATTAAAAGGAAAAAATCTTCAGCTCATTTCCACAGATACTGCAAAGGTATTTATTTGATAAATCAATACCCATTCTTGATTAAAAAAACAAAGAAACAAAAAACAGCTATTGATAACCCAAGAAATGAAGGATACTTTTTTTTTTTATTGGAGTTTCACTTAAATCTATAATTTGAAACTGCAACTAATGGAGGAATGGTAAATCAGTCAAGGTATACTTGCTGCTGAGATTCCTTATATACTAAATATTACTTCAAAGAAATATTTGCCAATGCCCTTTCTTACTTAGCTTTTACCCTCAATGGTTCTTCCTACCTTATTTTCAACTGTATTGCATAACTGCATTTTACCATTAATTTTCTCCATCAAATGCTTTGCACACTGCCCCTTGCTTGTTTGGTATATGCTCTTAGGGATGCTATCTTAACAGTCATTGGCATACTCAACATTGGAATACTTTACATTTCCTAAGTGTGCCCTGTGAGCTGTGGATATGGGGTTTTATAAAAAAGGGGTCTTGGTGTGTTAGGGTAAAGCAAGATGTTATAACAAACACTAACATTTCAGCAGCTTAATACAATAGAAATTTATTTCTCCCTCATGTAATAATCCAGTATGGATGTTTCTGGTTGGTAGACAGATTTTCTCTACATGCTGATTCAGGGACTCAAGTTCCTTGCATCATGTGGCTCTACCCATTCTCGGGCCTTGGAAGCTTCGGTTTCTGGCTGGTGGAAGAGCAAAGATAGGGTGTGGAATGCTCATTCTCTTCTCAATGACTTTGACCTGGACGTGGCACATCTCATTTCTGTTTACATTTCCAGATTCTATGGCCAGACCAGTGACCTCACCTGTCTGTAAGGTGTGTGTGTGTGTTGGGGGGTGTGGGGAATGGAAAATAGTGTCTGGCTAAGGTATAGGTAAGCATTCTCAGTTGTAGCTGGCAGGAGGACCAGCTGAATGGGATACTGTGGTAATACCTTCCAAATTTTCAAGTAGGCATATCCTTTGACTTTAAAACTCTATTTCTAGATATTTTTCTTGAAGATACATTCACAAACATGCATATTTATATTTTGAGGATATTCATAGCAATACTGTACTAAAAGATTAGAAATACTCTGAATATCCATCAGAGGGGACTGGATGAATAAGTTATTGTATATCAATATGATAGAACACTCTTCATCCACTAAAAGTAACAAGGCAGTGATAGGAATATTGCCCGCAGAGAGAAAAGTGAGGTACATGTCTTGGCAGGATAACTTGGTTTGTTAGAGCACCATCCCAAAGTGCAGAAGTTGTGGGGTTCAATCCCTGGTCAGGGTACATACAGGAACAGATTGATGTCCCTGTCTTTCTCTCTCTTTCTCTCTCCCCCCTCTTCTTCTCTCGCTAAAATCAATAAATAAAAAGAAAAGTGAGGTACAAAACTGTGTGTGCACAGCTGCCATTAATATAAAAGTAAATACATGCACATGT